>NW_015555883.1:719064-724533 GCF_001515605.1 Sinocyclocheilus anshuiensis
TTAATTTAAAAATACAGTGGTTAAATGTAAACATTTTTTTCTATTGCTCTTTGTTTTAAAAAAGGTTATAAAAAATGTCAATAATTATCAATACTGAACGATATGAAACATTATATCGTTGATACATTTTTTTATCTATATCGCCCAGCCCTAGTCAATATTATACTGAATATCATTTAGCATTATTATATCAAATATTTTTAAATAAATATAAAAAGATATAACATATTTAAATATTATATAGGCCCTGTCCTAAATGACACCCTAAACCCTCGCGGTCTTCCTCTGAGTCCGCACTTTCGTGACGTAATGCCGCTTTGACTGTCAGGTAGAAGTCTGCTGCGGAGCTCGCCCCAGTGCGGGCTCAGCAAAGTGCGCATCGAGGGCGCATAACGGCCGCAAAGGGGGCGCTCGCGAGCACCCTTCTGAACACTAAAATGACAAATGGGACAACCTACGGTCTCGTGGACTTAACGGACATGCACACGCGGCGGCCATTGTAAGACCACAAGTGCACATGAAGTGTTCCATTTGGGACAGGGCCATATATGTTATTAGGTACATACAAATAAATAAATATATATACACATGACATGAAATTAGTCCTGACTTATTTTATTATGGATAAATATTTGTATTTATGTTTTATTTGTTTATTTTTTAATTAATTTAACATTGATTATAAATACTAATGAATAAAAACAAAAAATTATAAAGTAAATTAAGTAAATAAGTTAAGAAAAAAGTGATTATTCTTATTTGTTAAATTCTGCAATGTGTAGATTACACCTGTACAAAATAAGCATGGCTCTTTTAACTAAACAAATTCAAAATTTTTACCCAATGGAACCTGCTCAAGTACTCATTCTCGAAATCACTGCCCTAAAGCCAATCAGAGAAAAGAGACGGTCCAAATCACACAACTTCCCTTACAGTGCGAGTGTGCAACACATTACGTATCATCCATCCTAGAGTATCAAATTCTCACGTCTCATTCTTCTCCTTTACTGCGTCTTCAGACAGTCTTCCAGGAACAGTGTCATTTTTAAGCTTTGCCAACAAGTTGAAACACTTATGAAGACCCTGTGACCGCTGCACTGGAATGCCTGCAGCTGCCCGCTGCACATGTCTGCACAACAGAGGAGGGAAAGACACGCAGCGGAACGCTACATTTCACAACAAAAACGTCTTGAGGGACTTCTGTGTGACGGATACGTCAGCTTCATGCTCGTTGAGGTCTCTGCTGACCTTGTTTCATGTACAAACCACCTTACGATCATTCAGTGCAGAGTAAAATGTATTCCTGCGTAATCAGTATTTTCAATTACAAATTATTTACATGCAGTTCTGTGCATGCACAAGCCAATCCTAAATGTTCTCAGTCCTCAAAATATTCATATTCAGCGAACTTCTCTCACTCCATCAATAGGCAGAAGTCAATTAACTATTACGGTTTTCTTTAACAGGAAGAAAGGAGAAGCAAATTTCACATCATCTAAAGGAATTCCAATTAACACCCTCCCGCACAGCAATTAACTGTTAAAATAACTTATGAACAAACTGAAAATCCCTGAGAGTTCAAGATGCTGCTTTTCTAATGAATTCCTGAATCTCCTGCATCTTTTATATAATGAAACACCATTTGTTTGTTTGACGGCACATCAAGCCTGGACGGGGCCAAATAAGTGTAAATAAAAACACAGGCCTTGTTTCGTCCTGCACCAAATGAACCGAATTATTTCAACAAAAATCCATATTTCTGCTGTCATTGAGGAGCAACAGAAAGAGACGTTGGACATTAGAGAAGGGAGCTGACAGCTACGGTCGTAGTGTATGTCGTAGTGTATGTGTGTGTAGAGAGAGAGACTCCTCAAAGGGGAGCTAATTAATAGATAGTGTGCTCAGGCCTCTGTCACAGTTTACCCGTCAGGTCTTGCATAAGGACAAAGAGACAGAAAAAAAAAATACAAAAGAAAAAGGGAAAACTGAAAAATAGGGAGTGTGTGTACAGGATTTATTGTTCCGCAAACTACAAACATCAGAGGCAGCTTTGAATTTAACCTTAAGACTGAGGTTAGCGAAGCTAACGCAATACCCCCCACCATTTGATAAGACGTTTATTACGAATTGTAAATGAAACTTAGCCTAGCTAAATACGAGAACGGAGAAAAATTATTTTCGTTTCTTGGACACTTGGCGGTATAGTAACATCAGCAGTGGCTCTATTAAAACAGTATGTGTAATGGACTGCACTGTTCATCTGCTTTATGTCATGCACTTGCTCAAACTGCCTTGGGGTGAACTTTTAACCTCTTTGGGTTTAAGCCAGAGTCACTGAATAACCACATTTTTACATTTTCATGAGTGCTGTCTGCCCATGCAAAATTTGCCTCCTCAATACACGGGTGTTTTGGGAGATTGATATAGCGTTGCTAAGGTATTCAAAATGATATGGGGTTGCTAGGGTGTTCTAGGTGGTTGCTAGGGTGTTTCATATGGTTACTAAGTGCTTAGACGTAACGCCAAAGTTCTATGGGCTCGTTAACAGAAAAGGCATTCACTTTTTTAGAGGGGACAACATTTTAAAGTGTTAATTTTAGGACAAAAAAGAAGAAAAATCCATTTCAAATAAAAACTTGTGAAATAATGTTAAATAATCGGCTACTGTTATTTAAATCATATGGGCAAATCATAAGAGTGCAGTGTATTGCAAAATCAAAGTAAAAAGTAAAAAAAAAAGTGACATTTTAAATGCATTTATTTTACACTATTAAATGTGATCAGAACCCTTTTCAACAAAGTATGTGCAACAGTAATAGTGATAAAAACAGCGAATACCATTTTGTTCCCAAACTCTAATTCAACATTTTCTAAGGTTGTCGAATTGTCAATCTTAAATGATTAACAGTGTCACCGAATGATTTAACATGCAAAGCATAACCCCTAAATTATAATGTCACAGGTTTTCAGCGAGATTCACAGCACTGTCAATCCTTCCCCTAAAAATATTCAACAAAGCAGTCAGCGAAACCCAGATGCTTATTTGCATATCTCAGACCGTGTGTAGTTGGACACCTCAGATAGCGGAGGCCATCGCTTTTGCATTTTCCTCCATTTTAATATAGTGTGATAGCCATCGAGAAACAGAGCACTGATTTTACAAGCCCTAATACTGAAGCGCTTCATCAGGCCGGGATCCGACTCTTGTCAAGTGAAACTGTGATAAAGTCAGTTTCTAACTACACCAATCGATGAAAGTAATTTATTTACCTCGGGTAGGCAATTTCAGTTCCGTCTTAAGATGGCTGGAGCGAGAGAAAAAGAGAGAGGGAGAGAGAGAAAGTTTGGCTTGGCAGGGCTTTGTACGATGGCGCCCAAGATTAATATTCCTCTCATGAAACGTTCTCGGACATGTGAGGCGACTCCATAAACAGTGCCGGGGTTAATGCACGATACTAAATCTACACCAAATCTCAGGCAAAGCGAGACGGGGGAGATGCAGTGCCACTATCATTCCCACCTCTTCCCCTCACCTGACACAATCCTGCAGAACCTTGGAGCGGCAGACGCTACATCAAAACCTCCACCGCACATGATGCGGCTCAATCAGAGGGCCTTGTTCGCTTAACCGGTGTGGTCATTAACTTGGCTGGGTAAAATAAAAGGCACATGAATTACACATAATAATCAATACAAATGTGGCCACTTAAGGCTCATGCTCAGGTGCTAATGTATATTCATTTTCTTTGTGCTCCAGGCATTTGTTGTGTTTGTAAACCCATCACCAGGAAAGGGCAACCCAAAGGTGAGTAAATCAGAGCATTATATAAAAATGAGTGTGAGTATGAAGTGTGTCAGTGAATGAGAGAGACTCCTACGGAGAGCATATGAATTACAGAGTGCGGCAAGTTTCAAAAGAACCATATAATCCTAGCAAGAGCATTAATTCATCACATCTCGCATGCTTTCCTCTGTCTCTCATGCGTGAAGAAATCTTTAACCAAGACCTACATTTTTGCATTTCTATTAAACACAGCTAGCCATTCAAATAAACTACAGTACATGAAATCCCTCCCTCTTTCTCTTTTTCTCCACGGCCCTGGATGTCATTTACATGAATCGGATTGCTCTTGCCAACCTTGAGTCAGACCCCATTTATGACGCCCTTTATTTCTGCAAAAGACTAGCAGACTCCCTGACCCCCTATCTCATTTCTCTCTGTAGAGGTTAGAGCGACGGCTAACGCATTCTGAACGGGAGAGGACATGTCGTACAAGGTGGACGATAAATCCAACCACAAGTTGGTGCTAGGACCTGTTATTAAAGCGTGTTTAAGTTTGCGTTTGACTGACAGGACGGCTCGGCGTGAAAGGGTTTCTACCGCTACAGCTGCTGTGGTTTTGTGGACTTGACAAACATAAACCTTTCTTTTCACTATTGTTTTTTTTCCCTCTTTTCTGCCGCTCCAACTCCAATAACAATGCTATTTGGGGTGGCTGAAGCAGCTGCGTATTTTTCGTCCCCCACTTTCTCTTCCCCTCCCGTTCCTCCATTGTATGTGATTTCAGTGTCTGGGGCAACCGGTTTGATCCCCTCTGCGAGGGTAATTTACCAGTAGCCTTATGTTTCGGAGTCATGATAGGGATGAGCCCCACCTGGAGGAAAAAAAAGGTCTAACGTTCATTACTACTGAGCTATTATTAGTTCACATAAAAAAGTAGCTTCCAATCATATAAATTAGGGCTGGGCGATACAGCAAAAAAATTTATCAACAATATAATGCTTCATATCGTTCGGTATCGATAATTATTTACATTTTTTATAACCTTTTTTAAAACAAAGCAATAGAAAAAATGTTTCAGTTTAACCACTGTATTTTTAAATTAACCCAATTTATTGAGACAAACAACACATATTTTTTGTTTTAACAATCAAACACAAAATAAAAATTAAACAAATATCTCATTTCTAATGATTTATATGCAGATTAAATAGGTCTTGAGGAAACTTTTGGCTTGTTTCCCGAGGCCACAGGAGGGCGCAATGAACAAAATAATGCAGTGCATTTAAATTGTCAATGCAAGGAAGCAGCTCTATAAAAAAACGTGCATTACGTCAAAGGCTACGTCCACACGAAGCCAGAGCTTTCCCTATCCGATCTTTTTTTTCCCCTCTTCTCAAGAAATATCTGCGTCCACACGAAACCGACACAAAACGATGTAGTATACATGCCAGACCAGTATGTGGCGCTGTAATTCTGCCACAGAGATACACTAAAAACGGAGAAGAAGACTTGGACTATGCTCATAAACCTAGCGCGGTATACAAACGAACATGGAACAATACATTTATTAATCTGTGTTAATGTTAGTTAATAAAAAGACAATCGTTCAGTGTTTATTCATGTTTTTGTTGCTGTTACGTGACGTAGCGGTGTCAGACTAGGGGCGAGACGTGGGCTGATGACGT
>NW_015555883.1:726517-730822 GCF_001515605.1 Sinocyclocheilus anshuiensis
TTTAAAACAAAGAGCAATAGAAAAAAATGTTTACATTTAACCACTGTATTTTTAAATTAACCCAATTTATTGAGACAATCAATCAATAAGTTTGATTTATTTAACAATCAAACACAAAATAAAAATTAAACATATCTAATTTGTTTTAAATGCAGATTAAATAGGTTTTAAGGAAACTTTTGTCTTGTCTCCCGAGGCCACAGGAGGGCGCAATGAACAAAATAATGCAGTGCATTTAAATTGTCAATGCAAGGAAGCAGCTCTATAAAAAAACGTGCATTACGTCAAAGGCTACGTCCACACGAAGCCAGAGCTTTCCCTATCCGATCTTTTTTTTCCCCTCTTCTCAAGAAATATCTGCGTCCACACGAAACCGACACAAAACGATGTAGTATACATGCCAGACCAGCATATGGCGCTGTAATTCTGCCACAGAGACACACTAAAAATGTAGAAGAAGACTTCAGATGATGCGCATAAAGCTTGCTCGCTCCACGTGAAAATGCAAGGGGGGCGTTTTCAGATTTATCCACTCTGGGACCCGGTTTTAAAAAATAGCGGTTTCATTCTCCCAAAACGCCGGATCCGTGTGGACGAAACGCCTATACGATACAAAATTTATGCGTATACAGCTAAACGCGTGTCCGTGTGGACGGGGCCTAAATTAACTCATAAAAATCAAATATAATTTCGTAAATTGCATAAACAATTATGAACAAAGCAGCATCATGTATTTATGCATTGCTTAATCCAAAGAGCCGAAGCGCCATTCATCGTGCACTATATCGAACATTTTTTCTATTGTTATCGAAGAAGGTGTACCGTCGATAAATATCGATACCGTTTTATCGCCCAGGCCTAATATAAATATTCAAAGAAAGTGTGTAATCCTGGCAATATTGAGTCATTTGAGCTCATGGGAGCTGTAGTTACGGTGCCCTATCATTGTTTTCAGTGTGTAGTCGACACAGTGGATGGTATCTGAGAAATAGTCCCGTCCCGGCCAAGGAGATATCGCACCGCCGGCGGCATTAATTAACTCCTCATGCCTGTCAGAAGTAATAGAGAGCAACGCGTTTAGACACATCAACAGGGCGTCTGGTCGTAAAGAGAGAAAGTTGGGCGAAAAACAGAGTAACTAAGCTCTACGTAGTCTATTGCTGAACCAGCAGCCAATGAGTCAGTCGCCTTGTTAAAACAAGGAAGGGTTCGGATTACACCTCCACTTCAAAAGCATAATGCAAAAATCAAAACCTGGTCCCCTTCCAGGAACCATATAATGGTTGAGTGAATCTGGAATATAGTTTTGCAATTAAAAGCAGCGTTTGGAGTGGGTGGGGTGATAAAGTCACAATATTAAAATATTTTGCGCACATGCACACAGTAAACCCTCACAACTAGCACTTTAATCCCACCCACTTTAAAGCTGTCAATCAAAATTGCCCTCTTTTTCACCTACAGCTCCACCCTTCCTGATGGGCAGGCCAACTTCACAGCTCTACTGTATCCAAAAACAAATCCGCCTGAAACCCGACGCCGTCCACCACTAAAGACGCAGACGACATGTGGACTCAGAAATTTTCAGGCTGCTTTGCCCACAGTTAGTGTTTCGTACATAAATCGAGCTTGGCCCCGGCATCCTGAGGAGGCCCCCATTTTAACAGTACACAGACTTGAGCCCTCAATTAGACTTCTGTGAATACACTCACAGGCCACACTGTTTACCATCATTTCTCAACATTTTAATGGGATCCTGCACAAATTCAAATAAATGAGCTCTTCAGATGATGACTCCAGGCCTTCCTACTGTTTATATACTACGGCCTCCCTTTTGACCTCGGTGCCACTCACATCAGTTAGCATGGCTCAACAATAAGGATGACCTGCTGGCCCTAGGCCAGTGTGAGGGAGTTTCGGGCTAGTTGACAAAACTATGTATTACTGTTAAATAATACTGTTAATCTCATCCATCCATTTTTATGCTTTGAAATCTTAAACACTTGGTTTTCTGCGATTCTGCATTCTACACTGTTATTGCAAATTCATGATCTAGCTAGCTAACATAGGTGAGTTTTTGTCAAATTAGCAAAAATAGCTTGTGATTTTTGGAAGCATTAATAAAAATGTCCAAAATGTACAAATTAAACAAATGTAAATTATTGCATTATACGCTATGCCATTGTTATCCACCAAAATAAACTTTATTTACATTATAGCTGTATAACCTATAGTTGTATAATTAAAAAGAAAAAAATGTTTTGGGAAAAAAAAAAAATAATTAAAAAAATACGTTTGGAAACAAACAAACAAAAACATTTTGTAAAGAAATATCTTTATAAGGAGAAAAAAACATTTTTAACAAGAAAATAACTGGAAAATATATAAATGCTGTACACCACTCACACTTGCATAATAACAAAAAACCCTCTTATTAATTAACAATGTTTCAGTCAATAGACCTTCCTCAGAAAAAATATATTTTTGTAAAGACAAAAAAAAAGTTAATTAAAAATTATTATTATTATTATTATCATTATTATTATTAACAAATGCACTGCTAAAAATAAAAAGATCATTCATATGTAGTGGGGCCAGTGAAAATGTTGGCAGGGCCAGTAAAAATGGGATTAAAAAAAAAAACGTAATGTTCAGCCCTGGTCAGACATTAAAATAAAAAAATCATCTGATGCCAAGGAGGAATTAGTCCTCAGTGTTTGGTCGCTTTAAGAAAACTAATGCTCAACAAAAGCAAAGTTATAATTCATACTCGCCTGCTGGACAAAGCCTGGAAAAGCTGGTGGAATGTTTGCGAGCTGCCTGGATACTCCTGGAGAAGCAGGGATTCTTATTGACGCAACGGCTGAGAAAATAACACTGGCTTGTGTACCGAGCCCATGGCCAAATATCCTTTTATCAGAGAGTCTGCTTATGCCCCAAAAGAGATGTAGGGAAAACAGATGACCAGACAGCAAGCTAAACAGAGAAAGAGGAAGTGAGTGAAAGACAGATAAATGGGAGAGCAAGGGGGGACGGTGAGACCTCCTCTGACGTATTCTCTCCTTTTCATTTCATTTCCATCCTGTCACTCATGTGATAAAGTGGCTACATGAGACTATTGAGAGCAAGACAAACTACAGCCCAGGTCACAGCGTGCATCAACAGTCTGCGCCCCCAATACCTCTCCATCTGCTACCGTCCTGAAGCCTGGATCTCTTTCAAGATGAGAAAAAAACTTTCCGTCTTCTATGAACGAAGGGCCATCTGGTATTTTCTGCAGAAGGTTCTTCCCTGGTACAATTGTTTAAACCAATCCAGCCATGCGCGCGGAGGCCCATAATGGCTCTGACATGTCCCTGTGCTATGACCTCATCAGACAGTATGCAGAGCCAGGGCACAGAGCGGTGAAATTCCACCAGAAGGTTCCATTCGGCCCATTATGTCATGCGACTATCCCGACACATGTAGGACCGGCATCATACTGGTCCTCGAGAGTGGGCATGGATGGCTGACGACACGCGTCGCCAGCCCAGTAGCATGACAGGTAGCGGGGTTTGTAATTGGAGCCGATCGGTACGCCATATGCCACTCATCTCCTAGTGCCAAATCTCCACCCCCGCCCACTCCCGCCACCCCTCTGATGCTTGGCACACTCTGGCTCCCACAGAAAAAAAAAAAAGCCCTCCACTTCATTAAGAAAGTAAACACAAGTGCTGTCTGAAGTGTCTAATTAGTCCCCTAATTACTCCCTGCTCGTTACTAATGCAAATTAGATTACGCTGCTTAACTTCATCGTGTCCACAACGCCGCTGTTAATTGAGGCCTTTTGAAATTAAATTACTCGCTAATTAGCATATCAAAACCATTAATTCTGTGCCAGAGAGAAAGAGAAAAAAACAACAACAAACGCCAAGTTTTGCTAATGAGTTTTGCTGAATTGAATATGTACGTTCAATATTGAGTTTTTGCCAGCCGGGCCCCGTTCAAGAAGCTACTTAGCCACTTGTGCGAGCGAGTTCAAAGGGAAAGGAAGCCTGGCCCGTGCCGTTAAAGGCAGCACTCAAATGTTTTGTCAATATTTTCTTGATTCGCAGCACGTGGGTAATACTCGGTGCATGAAACAAATATGCCTTTGACAGTAGTTGCCATTTAAAAAAATTGCAAAAAACTATGGTATGCACGATAAATATATGTATTTGTTACATTTGAAAACAACTGCCCTATAGTGAAATTGTCAAATCACTAAACATTTTATAAGTACTCTAGCTTTCAAAATATTTTTTTTTTTTTTTTTTTTTTTTTTATGTT
>NW_015555883.1:731575-743336 GCF_001515605.1 Sinocyclocheilus anshuiensis
TTCAGCAGCCGTTACTCCAGTCTTCACATGATCCTTCAGATTTGGTGTTCATGAAACATTTCTTATTAGTATCAATTTTTAAAACACTTGTGGTGCTTAATATTTTTATGGAAACTGTGAAACATTTTTCCAGGATCATAGTGTATTCACAGAAGTCTAAGAGCATTTTAAACAGACATTTTTTTAACAACCTTTGAACGATGTATGGTAACATGATAGTTTATTATTTGCTAACACTTGGATGAAGCTTGTATAAATCTCAGAAAATGGCTTTAAGCTGAGAGCTGATTAAGGAGAAGATATATCAATTACCTGTTTAAAAAAATAATTATTGACTAACGCTATGTAAGCTTTTATCTTTTTCTCAAGTAGAATCAAATGTGAAGATCTCATCAGTTTCATCAAAACTTTCAAGCTTTTAACGCAGTCATTTTCTTGTACATTCACAGGCAGGCGTCCATTCAGAATGAATAAGCCTTAAGTAAAAGTTCATGCCATTAATTCATGTAATCTACAGAGGCGACGAAAGGCTTAAGAAATCTCAAGAGTCGTTTTTGCTTTAAATGTAAACGACTACGATTAAATTTAACACTTCCCTTTTCAGCACCCCACCCCCATGCACCCTTCAACCCAATATCCATCCAATATGGATTTCTGAAAGACTCCATTCAGCGTTCTCAAAGTCTCATTTTAATATCATCTCCAACTTCTCATTTGAATACAGACCTAATGGAAGAGGTGTAGAAGAGAAAAGAAATTGAATAGTGAAATTGAGAGGTAGCCACACAAAAAATTAAATAACCGTGATAATTAGATGTAAAGATATTATAATTTCTTTACAAGGATGCATTGAAAATGCTGCTCTACAACATTTGGCCTAATTGCCAGAATTACCATATTAACCAGTTACCATTTGAGTAAGTTGATTAAAAAATTGAATATTCGTCTGTTTCTTTTAGGAGTTTCTTAATCAAAATCTAACATCCTTGAAAAATTAATTTGAAGCCCCTCTTATCAGTTAATTAAATCTGGTTGGAAGTCATTTTTCTGTGAAGCGTGATTAGACAGCGCACTGGTTCTGTACTGTTCAGGCCGCATGACGTTAGAAAACTTTTCAATGTCTCATCAAACATTCAGAAATAAGAAGAATAGAATTTCTTTGAAGGGCTGTCTCTTCTCTCTCATTCTTTTTTCCCCCTTTTTAAAACTACGCCTTTCTGATAAATTACGCTATACCTGAAAGATCTCTCACTCTCATTAACACATTCTCATTACCAGGCAGGAATATAAGGAAGAAGGAAAGAGAAAGAGAGTGTGTGTGTTGGGGGACAGAACAAGAGAATAATACTTCTGCAGGATGGATGACTGTATGGAATTATTTCCTCATATAATCCGGCAAAGTGTGTGTGTGTGTGTGTGTGTGTGTGTGTGTGTGTGTGTTTGAGGTGTTTCTGAACTGCTGTCTCAACTGGAGGTGAACCTTTAGCCAAATTAAAGAAAGAAGAGAAGCCAAAGATACAAATGTGCTTTTCAGACAGAAAAAAAAAATAAATAAAAAAAAAGTCACAACTCACCCCTAGAAAATAAATCAAATCGAAAAGCAAAAGCACTTAGTGCTTAAAAAAACAGCAAAAAAGCAGCTCTTTTTATGTCCCTTTTAGGTTTTTCTGAGCAACTCTAACAGTACGGCATCCCAGAATCCTCAGACAGAGGATCTAAGGGGGGCGATAAGTCATATTTGACAAAGTAAAGCTTAACACATATTTCATTACAATAAAATACATTGTAATATCAATATCTTTGGAACGTCTCTGTGGACAAAGTTGTCAAGAAGATAAGACAGTGCATGTCAGAGTGGGGTGAGAAGAAGGCTTCGGCTGGAGAGGCGCATCGCTCTGAAAGTCAGCCAACACACACGGCGCTAAAATGATTTCGCCAGACAACCTTGGGATGAGCTGCTGAGGACGACACATTAATATACCGAGATAAAACAAGTGATGAGACACTAATTCTATTTTTTACTGGAATAGCCACATATATTTTCTTTCATTTCCCCCTCCTGCTCTTGCATTATGCTCATTCTTTATCTGTAAAATAGGGTGGCCAACTAATCAGAGCATTTATCAAATTCCTCACATTTCAGCGCTTATTTTGGGGGGTTTCCATAACACGGAGTACAGAATTTCCAGAGCTTAACTGACCACACACAAACCTGAGTCGTACTGACCACAGCGGTGAATAATAAACCCTGGCTGAGAACTAAAAATACTATTGAACGTTTATCGAAGAGATTGAGACCTTAACGGAAGGCAGCCAGGCTACTCTTCATCCACATCGTCTCCCTCAAGGTGTGAGTGAGGCCACGAGTTTCTCTTCCTACCGAGAGTGGGTCAGTTAGTCTGATTAGGTGTTTATTGAATGATTGTGGGATGCTGATTACTCCACTGAGGGGTTCGGCTTACCGGCAGTCAATCAAGAGCCGCTCTTGTTCCTAATACAGCCACCTCATGGGGGTTTTTTTCACTCCTCACAGCCTCCTTCCAGACTGACCTGTCCAATTTTTAGAAAAGCAAATACAATTCTGTTTCAAATACAATTAACCTTTTGGACAAGAAGAAGAGAAATGTAAAGAGCATGGTTGAGCTGAACATCCCACCTCTTCAATATTACAAAAAAAAAGGCCTATTGTCGAAAAAATCCTGTCCTTAATTGGGCCACTTATGAACAGATTTGAACCAAAGTGAAACTAAATCCAAATGATCAAACACATTGCCTACAGGGTTTAGGCTGTATTTTGTACACTTTTTCTTCTTTGGGAATTTTTTTTTGTGGTGGGGGGTTGGACGTGAGGGACAAGCCACGGCTGTGTTTTTGAAATTAGCCATGGCAAGCTGGTGTGCAGAAAGTGATTGCTCTAAACCGCAGAGCGTTACTGGGAGGGACGGTGGAGGCTCGTACTCGCAGACGTCTCAGCCTAATAGCACCCAGGGGATGTGCTGGAAACTTCTCTCTGGCCAGCTTTTTACAAAGGCCCAGCACAAAGCCTCATAAAGGAACTGACTCATCAGAGATGTCGAGTTCAGCCTAACGCTCCGCTGTAATAATTTCTTCCTTCCACTTGACTCCAAAACTGGCTGTTTTCTCTAGGAGAACTATCAGAAGTGAGACCAAAATATACAAATTATTAATAAATTATTGTATTTATTATAAATAAATTATTAATATATATAAAAGCAAAAGTAAAAATGATAAATTATTAATACATATAAAAGCAACTTATATGCATTACAAATATATCATATATTATTTTGTTAACTTTTTTAGATCTAGATGTTAGATTTTTTTTTTCTCACACACTGGTATTGTAGGCTTGTTTTGCTGAGACCTGATTGCTTTAAAGCAAATAATAAAATTGTTAGTTAGTCACAAATATTGTATTTGTGTTTTATCTATTACTAAGGGATTGTAAAAACTTCAAAAGTAATCTGGGGGTGAGGCAAAACAAAGCCAAAAAGCTGTGATAGTTGAAGTGATAGAGGAGAATAGCTCACCTGTGGTCAGTGGTCATAATGCCCTCTTTTACTTATCTACAGATTTCAAAAACATTTTTTCTCTAAGTGTTCTTCTACCTGCGGGAACTGAATTCTTAACCAAACACTTAACAAAAGATCACACAAGAAAAAGTCCTTCCTTATGACCTATTCAAAAAGCACAGGCGTGGAAAATGCCGCATGCAAACTCTTTAAACAAATTTAATCAGGTTTTAATAAAAGGAATAGGTTTATATCTGAGGCTTCAGCCTTTCATCCGTTAACTATTTTATCTGATTAAAATGATCGCTTGATTGAAAATAAATGAAGTAAAGATTAGGTATGCTAGTTTCAAAATTAAGCATACAATCACAACACATTTCTATCTAGAGTTATCTGCAACTTTTATCATGTAGATTCCTTTAATAAAATCCGGGCATGGGTCATGTCAGTAAAGGTAACTCAAATTGAAAGTGAAAAATTACCATAGAATGCCATGTCATCCCAATATCACAAGCGCATGTGTGTGAAGTAACATGAATTTAGCCATCATTCCTTTTTTTAATTAAAGCCTTCAGGCCCCTTTCAACGCAAGTTCAAGGATGCCAGGAGACTAATTAATTTGAAAAGGTAAGATGTCTGTGCACAAATGTCTTCCTACACACAGATTTAAAGAATATGGAATAAGAGAGAGGTAAGAAAGAAAGAGTTTGAGAGGTCACACCACTTCAAGTCGCCCTGGTGTCATCCGGTGATCAGAGCTGATAACAGACCATGGCTGGAGTTTGCCTTTTCAGTACATGGATGGGTGCGAATGTGAAAGAATGGATAAAGCCTAACAAATAGCTGAAAAGAGGACATCAATTAAAAATAGCTCAAAAAAATTGCTCATGGCTTATTTATTTATTTAACTACAGCTAATTTAGTTCAAATAATATCACTATGTAGTCGGTCATGGGTGCCGGCACCCATTGAAGCTCGGCTGTAAAGTACCACAGTATATTAAAGCTATGCTGAAGACGTACAAGATACACACACATCATCTTTTTCTAAATCTACCATTTTAAAAATGTTTTTTAAAAAAAATTCACACACACATTTATATACATATCTTCCTAAGTACTGGAACCAAAATTATTTTAATTTAAATTTGATTTTCTACTGTATTGTAAAAGTAAATATTAAAAAAAGTCCTAAACAGTATATGCAAAAATTATGCAGTCCTCTTTGAATTAAATAATTGTAAATGAAAAGTACATTTTATAATATTAAAAAATAAATAACATTTTCAAAAGCACTTTGTTTATACTAACCAGAGTACTCTCCCTGACTTCTCCATTTAGCGCTCCGATGAATGGAGAGGGGTTGTCTCTGTCTCTGTGTGTGTGTGTGTGTGTGGGAGGGGGGTTACTATACAATTATTCAGATAACAGCTGGGGATAACATAGTGGCAGATGTCCACTGGTCAACAATGCTCACGGACCACAGCCGAGAGCAAAAGGCAACTCTAACCAACAGTTAGCAGCGCTCATTACACAATTCAGAATGGACTAAAAGCAGAAATCAAGCTTTTTTTTTTTTTTTTCCTAAAATATATATATTTGCTCCTTCACCTGAGTTTAAATGCTGGTTTTGAAGAAATGAAATAAATGTAATAACATTCACTTATTAACAAATTAGTACACACTTATTAACATAGTACACCTGTTTAGAATATAAAAAATGCATTTGGAGAACAAAAACAAAGCAGCATCAAGATTTGGACCATATGAACATACTATATATTTAAAAAAAAAATTTAATGTTTTTTTTATATATTTCTACAAAAGCTACCTAAAGAATTTTTTTCCTGTGTCTTCGAGTCTGTGACCATGTATAAAAACCCTAGCATTATTTGACTTGTGATGGTTAACGCTAGATAACGTGCTTTTTCCTGCAGCGAGTGTGTTGCGCTGTGCTTCTCGCGCCCCTCACTCCCCACCAAGACAAGACACTTCACCACAAGAGCATCAGAGAAGAGGAAAAAAGACAAGCCCTGACACAACACAAAGAAACGCATGGATTTGGGTATTTATAACATGATATACATTTTGAAAATGCGACTTCTTTGGAAGGAAAATGCAAAGTGTGTAAGAAAGTTGTGTAGGAAGTAGGAACTACAGGAGGAGCAGGAGAAAAAGGGGCCGTATGCATCAATCAAAAACAGAAGGACAAATCTGATTTTGTTTTACACATGGTTAAAAGATAATTATGTCAGAAGATGTATCACATTCGACCATTTCAAATGCAAATAACTTAAGTAGGCATCCCCTTGTTACCCATTACTAATACCATAAAAGAAACCAACACTTCTCCATTCCGCTGCTACTTTACGGATTAGCGAATGAAAATTAGATGCATTTATATGGTTATTACTTATATGGTCACACAGTGGGGAGGGGGATTTATCCAAGCGTACAGTGCAGCGCCAGAAACTCCCTCAGGAATGAACCGCTCACACCTTCGGCAGCTGGGGGTGGATTAGAGTTTTTAACCCGGACTAAGGTTTACCACGGCCGGCAAAACTGACAGGAATTCCTCCCGCCATTGCCGCCAAACAAGGCCAGGCAATGCGGGGAGGAATAAAACATCATAGGTTTTCTTCTGTCCTGTTTAGGCAGAAGTTTTCAGTAATCTGCTGGGCTTCTCTGGAAAACTTTACTAAGACACATTCAAACAAGCCGCAGCTGTCACTCTGACATCACGTCACGTCTTTTGTGACAGTGCCGAAAGTTTGCTCCCATCTCTCCCAAAGAGCTTTACTGATGCGCCTGCTCTCTGCCGTTCTCTGATGGACATGATGGCTTGTCAGCATTACGCTAGGGTTTTTAAAATATACAGCAGCTGCGTTATAAAGACCTTTGTGGAGGGGGTGAAGGCTCGAGGGGGGAGACGGCGGACTGAGAGAAAATCCATAACACAAATACAGCTGTCAGCTGGAACGCAAAGTTAGCAGAAGCAGCTTCGGTGGTCACAGGGAGCAAGTTTATGACTTCAGGTTGCATCCTCCTTTAGACGCTATCTAAGCTTCAATTATCAATACACAATGTTCTTCATCAAACCTACAGGAACTTCAATCAGTTTCTGTCAAAAAAGGCCAGTTGTAACAGGCCCTAGCAGTGTGACTGACCGTGCAGTGCACTAGTTCACTTTCCACCCGCGTACGCAGCTCCGAACTGCCAATAATCTCTCCTGAGGTGCTCGGCTAATGGATATAGAGAAGTAACGATCAACGTCTCAGACTCAAGTACTGTCATTTCCGTCCAGTGAACACTCTGCTTTTCCCTCTACCACATTTCCCCAGCTCATCAGAAATGGGCCCTTCCTCTCTCTAAGCAAACGCTAGGGTCATTCTTTAAGACAGTCATCACCTCATAACAGCCTGGCACTCTCCCGAAACCTGGCGTGAAGCCTCCCCACACAGGAATCCTTGTGCGCGAAAACCAAAAAACTGCAACAAAAAAAAGTGCCACTGAGGTCACGGTAAAGAGAAACTGTGCTCAAGAGTTCAAGTGGAGATTTAAATTCACATTGGGAATAAATATACCATAAAAAGACAACGTCTAGCAGCTTCTTAAGCTGCCGGATCGCCGAGACGGCACTTCCGTGCTGCAGTCTGGTCTCTCTCAAAGCTGAAACGGTTAACACCAGACCTTTTCGATATCTAGCTCAACTAATCAGATCAACATTGTCATCTGGAAAACATCCGTCAGTCTGGTCCCTTTTTTCTTTATAGTTTTTAATTTATAGATGCTGAAGTTGGTTGAAATTGCTCAGTGTCAATTTGTTTGTGTAGTTAGCTCCTTTTTCCCCTTTCAAGGCTCAGAGTTTGAGGAGAAAATGACACCACTCTCCGACTAGTAATAAATGCAGTCCTCACTGTCTAAAAACGTGCTTAATTTATTATTCACATACACTGAAGAATGCTCTGCCTCGCCATTCCACCAAATAACATCTTCAATTAAAACCACATGTTTAATTTATGACTGGTGGTTGTCGCTGGTCAACGCCGGAGCTGATGTGTTCAAAGATGCAAACGAGCATAAAAATTCCAGCCTGACATTTCATGTAGGGTCAGCCGAAATATGAAAGGGAGAACGCAGGCATGACATATTTCACACAAACATGTTTCCGAGAGCAGAGTATGGTTAACAAAAAAAAAATCCTAATCAGTTAGAGATGGATATGTATTGCTCTTCAAAATGCTTTGGTTAAAAACGCACTTGTGTGAAAACTAACATAATTTTTGGAACGGTAAAAGAGTTTAATGGTGGAAATGCCATGTGAAGGTCTAAGGGACAGTGCTTCACGAGAACCAGAGTGCTTTGTGTTAAAACCACCTGTGATGCTGAAAAACTTAAATTTACCTCTAAATCACTTGACTAAGGCTCATCTGAATTTAAAAAGAGCACACACACACACACGCTAAATGCTTTTTGCACATCACACACCGACATATATTTGCATTAGCAGAAAACTGGTTGTTCAAATAAAGTTTCAATCACCAAATGTTCATAAAATATGCATCACAAAGCAACACGTCTTAATGTACACCTGGCAGCAGGTTAGACTCAACGTCAGCGTCCAAAACAAACACATTCCAGACCTTCTCTTTATACCCAGAAAAATACCCACAGTGGGCTGAATACCAGCCTGCCATGCAATCCACACATTCATCAAAATAACATATTCGAAAGACCTCAGAAAGTGAGGTGTATAAACATGAAGAACAGCATAAAACAATCACTTATCACAAAACAAGCGATATATCAATTATAACCTGAACTGTACAGTAGTCTGGTGTCTGCCATTAGAAATAGAGTGCAAAAACTATCAGCTGAGGTGTAGCTGTTGCCGCTTGCAGCTGCTTGACGGCCATGCAAATAACTAAATTACCCACTTTACTGCCATTTTCATGCCCTCTCTGAATAAATTGCCATATTCCTTGTCAACTTCATGAATTATCACTTTTACTCTAAGCACATAACATCATTCAATCACGCTACTCATCTAACACACAAGCAGATCAAATGGAAATTGTATTCATCACTTTATGCTTATGTTCATCTACATTTACACGTGTCACATTTCAATTAGCAGGGAATCTGTTTATCGTAAGAGACTATATATCAATGAACGGACATTGTAGGAACAAACAACTACAGCACAGAGACAAAAAAAAGTCTTAGTTCAAAAAATAAAAGTTTTAGTTCAACAAAAATAATGTCTTTCCACACAAATGTGTGTAGCAATAAACTAAATATTATTTAAAGAAAGCAACTGTCAATAATTAAATTCCAACATCCCTTTGTGTTTTTAAATGCCGTTAGTAATAATGAAGATTAAATAATTAAGAGATCAAACTAACTGACAATCTCAGAAACACTTTGATCAAAGTAAATCATTTAGCATTCTCCCTCATTGTTCAATAAAATATTCATCTTGTGATTTAATATAGATTTGCATTGTGCTGTAATGTCAACAGTGAATTAAGCAAAGATTCACCTATATTTTTTATGAGATTTAAATGAATTGTGTTAAAAGCTCCATCAATCAATTCTTTAAAACATGAGATTTACACACACTGCAATATTATGAGAAAGATGATGATGCATATATGTAATTTTCTTTGACTGATGTAAAGGTTTATTCTTAAAAACCAAGTACCGAAAGAGTGCAAATTAATCGTGTACGTGGGTCAACTCCTGAGCTGTAGTTCCCTCTGAAGATTCACTTTTAATGCCCCAGACTCACAAGTTAAAATTGTTGCTAGTTTGTTTTGTGTTAGTTTTGATGTTGCCAGTATTTGAGGGCGAAACAAACAGCGCTGATGAAAAGAATAGTAATCCATCACGGTTTAAAACTAAAAGAAAAAGTTAATTGTTCATCCATCTGTGTAAAAAATGATTCACTAAATAAAGACATTAGGTTTTGCATCACTTAAGTTAGTCAACAATCTGTCTGTTAAATCGTATTGGCGAGGCGAAAACTGAACAATTAAAAAATATATGTATATTATTTGAAGTGCAAAGTTAATACTTTTTCATCTGTGTTTGAAATATTATTTTGCATTTCTACAAACCTTACTAATGTCACTGTATCTCGCGATAATTTATGCATTTGAATTATAAATAATCATGCATGCAGAGTTAATCTTATTTTTATATTTATTTTATTTAATGCATTGCATTTTCAAGAATTGTCTCAGTATAACACAACGGTACAATCGACACTAAACACTATGAATAAACTTCAATACATTTCCTTTATTTATTTTCATGTTCCGCTATAATAAATGATTTCTTAATGTTTTATCTTATATAAATTAAAACTTACGAATCAGAAGTTGTGGGTTATTTGCCTAAAATCAGATTACTATTTGCTGAGGGCCTATTAAAAACAATCAACTAGACGAAGAATAACAAAAAATTAAGCCAACTTACATAAAATAACCGTAATTTAACTTTTTAGTTTACATGCATATTTCGATGTTGTTTATTAACTTCAATTGTTTATACGGAGAGTTTTGTTGCCAAGGTCAAGCAATATTATTTCTACATTTCTGTGGAAGAAGCATATGGTCTTTTGAGGAAAAAAAGTGCACACTAACATAGAATTATTCCAAATTATTTTAACTGATCTGTCAAAAAGTCTCTCTCTCTCTCGTTTTGATCAGATTTCAAAGCAGGTGATATTTTCAAACAAAGTTGCACATGTTCACTAAACTTGTTTTCAGTCTTTTTCACGATCGAGGTTCAGTTTTATCTAAAATCCTTCCACGTCATTAACTATGTATTTAATAAAAAATGCAGATATATAATTCATAATCAGTTATTATTCACTCGTAGAGAATAATAACACGCTTTCATCTCGGGTTTAAACGTATCGAGTAAAAAAGTTACATTGCCTAATCTATTGTGATACCAAGAACTTTAGTTTGCTAAACATCTACGAAAATACACTGACTCTAATATTCCTTTCTAATGATCTGAAGAAGTGTTTGTGATAACGAGTCCGTACATTCAAATCTGGGATAGCCTACATATTAGTATTAAAAACGCTTAATCTCGCGAGGAGCAAATAAGAAGAAGAAAGGAAGAAAAAAGAATAGGTAAAAAGTGGATATGAACCTGTTAGGATATTGTTAAGAACTCTACTTTCACTCTACGGCTGGACCATGTGGATGTGTCCCTCCAGCTCTCGTGAATGTCCCAGTGATTCCAGAACCTTCAGAAGAGCAACGCAAAAGGGGAAAAAAATCCTGTTCTATGAGTGATGTCTTCAGACCATTACTTTCAACGACAACTGTCTTTAATAGTCTTCCTTTCCTGTTTTGACTGTCTTCCTCTCTTAGACTGGTCACTCAGTTGGGTGATAAGTGGAAACAATAATCGTGCACTAGCTCAAAGGCTGCATGGTCACAGCGCTCCCCAAAGTTCATGAAGAACAAGCCCGCGGCTCTTTACGCCTCCTCGTCGCTTCAGGTCTTCTCTGTTTCTTTCAGTTAGTCACACGGTGAGTTTTCCTAAAGTCCCAATAATACTTCTCGCTGGAGTTTTTGGCATCTCGTCTGTTCCTCGCTCATTCGCAGAGAAATCAGTGTTGAATTACTCCGCTTGTGTCTCGTGTTGGCGATGTTAGGGGACAGTGTGGTCTACCGTAATGCGTCTAGAACAGCCGCGCGCACATCTTCCGCGCTGCAGCCGCTTAAGTAGCACAATACAAACCTCGCGCGCTTCAGGCGCTGAATCTGATCTCTTCACCTGCGCGCGCATCGCGGGTTTAGTTTGGCCATTGTGGCAGCCGACGAGCAACAGATGTTAGGCAAAGGACAGACTCACCATGGGAACCGTTACCTACTCCTCAAATAACAAGTCTGATCTTGCTGCTTGCCATCATTCAATCATAGTTTGATTTCGTTGTCAATAATTGTTCTAAACTTAGAATCAGGTGTTCTAAATATTCTTCTTCTTCTTCTTATGATTAATATTAGAATTATTATTTAAAAAGTATATAATCATCATTAATATTATTGATAGTTATATAGAGATAGAGATAACAGTGTACAGTACAATAAGTTACATAGGCCTATTTATTGTAATATATTTATAATTATGATATATTTATATATTATATATGTATTGTGTGTGTGTGTGTGTGTGTGTGTGTGTGTGTGTGTGTGTGTGTGTGTG
>NW_015555883.1:744211-757297 GCF_001515605.1 Sinocyclocheilus anshuiensis
CTTAACCATATTTTGGGGACAAATTTGTACCCAAAAGTGAGCTAAACCTGACAAAATCTCCAAAAATTTCCCTTTGGGGACATCCTCATTTGTAAAACTGGTATAAAATAAAGTAAACAAAGTTTTTTTGAGAAAGTAAAAATGCAGAAAGTTTCCTGTAAGGGGTAGGTTTAGGTGTAGGGTGATATAAAATACAGTTTGTACAGTATAAAAACCATTGCGCCTATGGAATGTCCCCATTTAGATAGCTAAGTAAACATTTGTGTGTGTGTGTGTGTGTGTGCGTACATTTGCAAAGTTCCCCATCAGATTAACAAGATTCAACACACACACAAACACAGATTTACAAAACTTGTTTTGCCTCACACACATGGTCTAGCATGACAAAGACTGTGGTCCAAAAGATACCCTGTGCCCATGGTAAGATGGACAGAAGGAGATTCGGTCTGCTCACCGTCACGGGGTTAAGATTAAACACTCGTGTGGTTTGGCCATCACAGGCTAATGAGGCAGTCATGAAAGGATTACAAAGAACCCATAGGATGACTGACTCTCTGACTAACCTACATACAGTACAGTTCACCTCACACAAGCACACACACACACACACACACACACCTGCAAGCAAGATCGCAGCTGGATATATAAGAGATAGATTCAGAGTTTGAACAAACCCAACAAAGATCAATTTTAACAAATTTCCATTGGACTTTCATTAATAATGTGGCATTGTAGGCTTAGACACTGAAAAAAAAATCATTTTAACTCAGAAATTGCTAGTAAATGTCACAAATAATTGGCAAGTAACACTGAATTAAAAATTAAATTTTGAAGTATAAAGACTGAAATAGTATTTTCTTGTAAAACATACTTTAATAATCTTGGTTTTATTTACAACTTTGAAAAATCATTTTTACAGTGTACGTCTTTTGGTTCATTTAATAATCAATAGCATGAATGCATTGAGATCTGTGTCTTATTTCTACATAAAATGTCCTATGTGTTAATGAACTTTCACATTTTTAATGGGCAAAATGAGTCCAATAAAATTGTACTTCCGTTCACACAGACTCGGTAAGCCATTTTGATTAGTATTGTTGTGACATGCCATCATATGACCACAAGGAGGGTGAATTCTCACTCAGCTAAAGATCTGAATGTTTGTTACCTCATCAGTCCCAAAGCTGACATCAAAGCTGAGGATCAAGTCCAAAAGTATCAGTGTTACACACTGTTATGCTCCCTAAGAACCACCCATGCATACTCACACATACAGACAATTGGATTTAGTTTGTATTTTTACAATATAAACAGTATAAAAAGATATTGTGTACAGTGGACTCAGTTTCATCTCTTCTCTGCTGCAACACCACCAGATCCTGAGCACATGGAAAACAACACATCTATTTACTGTATGTTGTTTGTTTACGCGTTCATCTGTTTGTTATTTTCAGAATGTTTCTCACTCCCACCAGGCAATGGGATATTCGGTGGTGGTGATGCTATCTGCGTGTCTGTTTGTTTGTCTGTTTGTTTGTTTACTTGTTTGTGCTGGTATAATGTCTTTGGGGGCCGTAAACAAGAAGAACAAAGCGTGAAAAAAAAAAAAAACCCTTCATGGTCTATGAGGGCATTACTGGACTAAAGCAAGGACACTGAAAGTGATCAAGAGCCATGCAGCCCTTCAGACATATTACAGCTGAAGACAAAGGTGAGTATCTTACTCACTGTATAATCTCATAACATTCTCTTTTATGAATGAAAAAATTAAAAATAAAAACTCCTCAGCACTTTCATCTAGCACTTTCGATTAACATTTAAGAGCAGGCTTTGTGGTTAATCAGGGGTAATAATTATCAAAGTCGACAGGTAATTAAATTAAACATAATTGGCTACAAGAACTGGCTGTACTACAACATTTTTTCCCACATAATTAAAGAGAAATATGTCAGTATTCAGAGAAAGAATGACTTAAAAACAAAAAAAGTGTTTAGTCACACTAGAGAAATTGATTATGCGTACAAGGAGTGTTAAAACTGATAAAAATTTTTAGCATTGGACTTTAGCAATCTGTTTAGTCCATAAACGAACCACTTTAATGAAATTCTGGGTTCAATGCAAGTTAAGCTCAATTGACAGCATTTCTGGGATAATGTTGATTACCACAAAAAAAAACATAAACTTGTTTTAAAAATAATAATAATAATAAAATTGTCTTAAAAAATAAGATTACGGTGTGGTAATTACAATGGAAGTGAATGGGGTCTGGTTTTTTTTGGAGAATTTGAAGAGAAATGTGATTTGAGAAACGTGAAATCTTATTATTTTATAAAATCGCATAACATTTTTTTCTAGTAAAATTTGGGAATTATGTGAGCTGTAAATTTGTTAACATAATTTTTACGGTCTCGTTAGGGTTTTAGGCATCATGTTGTCATGGCAATGAAGTTTTAATGTTGACAGATTGACCCCATTCACTTGCTGTAACCAGATTTAGCTTTTTTTAAAGAAAAGGAAAGAAGTTGAAATAATTTTTTATGGT
Source organism: Sinocyclocheilus anshuiensis (assembly GCF_001515605.1). Classification (NCBI taxonomy): domain Eukaryota; kingdom Metazoa; phylum Chordata; class Actinopteri; order Cypriniformes; family Cyprinidae; genus Sinocyclocheilus; species Sinocyclocheilus anshuiensis. Next base: position 746,754 of record NW_015555883.1, read on the forward strand.
ATCAGCATTATGCCACAAGTGCTGTTGATTGAATTCATGTATTGGACCTGAAGTCTAAGCTAACTAAGCTAAACTTAAGGTCATTTGAGAAAGGTGTCAATGGCCTAAATTGTATTTCAGCAGGCAGTGGAATAGACAAAGACACTGTGTACACACACACACACACACACACACACACACACGCCAACTCAGTTACAGAAGACATAGGCTGTTGCCTGAGGATGTAAAGCAGAAGGTTTAGTGTGTGTGAAATTTTATTTTTTTGTGGTATTAAGCCTAAAAATCATTTTAACTGCCAAGTGGTAGTAATGTAGTAAAACATAAAAAAAAAAAAATGATTATTACTGTTTACAAACATACCCCAAGGTCCTTAATGGCAAAAGAAATCTAAACAGAACCAATTACCCTTGAGATTTCATGGAAATGGGAGGAACAATTCAAAAGAGCTGTTTAGCAGTATTGAAACTGTACCTCCGAATAAGACAGTATGATGACAGCTGCAAGCCACTGTTTATGCCACAAGACAGTGGCAGTGTATGCGACACAAATTACACCGTTTGATTGGTGAGGAAGATCAAAGACACGCCAGCATGTTTTCATTAAATCATCATAAACGTATTTACAGGCCCAGCTGGCTTCGGTTAGAGGGTGTTAAATAACGCAGCGTGGTATTGTTTACTCCTCCACCGCCGTGTTCCGTCTCTCTTTCTCTCCCAGGTCTTTCCCCTCACACTCGTCTTTTTGTCAACACTGTATCCATTCTCACATAAACCACATAGCCGAGCTATCTTCGGGGAGTGGTAACCGATCCTAACGGCCCATGTCATGCGAGGAACTTCATCTTGAATAAAGCTGTCAAAAAAAAAACACAGATCAGTCGGGAAGGAACAAAGGGACCGGGATGAGGCCGGCTTTTAACGAGCTGTTTTAAGGTGCCGCGTTTTTCAAACAGAAAAAAAAGGTTCAAATCTAGCCTGAGGCCACTTAGGAGGAGCTGACCGAGCCCAGCCACAGAGGCTCTGCGAGTGGGCTGAAGTGTCACCTGGCTCCCCTGAGAATAGTGAGGGGGTGATGGGAGAAGCAGAGGGCTGCGGGATTGTGGGAGGGGGAAAGGAGTTTGCTAAGTTGTCATTCACTGGAGGTGGGGCCAGCGGCGGTACATATGAGGAGAGCTGCCGATCGTACAAAGGAGGCGGCAAAAGGTCTCTTGTTGAGGCAGTGTGTCTGTACACACACACACAAACTCTCTACTTTCTTCCTCTTGTGCGATCTTATATCAAAGCAAACAAATGACATGCTGTCTCCCTCCCACCTTTTCTTTTTCTTGATCCGGCATTCACTAAAATGACACTCCATATCTCAACCAACTGACATTATCAATCTGCAGTATGCCCAAATCTTCCGGCCAAACTTGCAGTTCCCAGAGGAAATCCAGTGGCATTGTCCTTTGTTTGCGAAGAGAACCCACAGGAATCAGCCCTGACTTTGTCACTATGCGAGCCGAGGAGAGCTGTCATGCAGGATGCTGGGTTAGGATAGGTAGCCTACTGTGTCAGCCCGCTCAGATTCGTGCCTCTTTCAGGAGCTGTTAGACAGCGCAGGCCGTGGCATTTCCACTCTCAATGCTGGATTTGGCTTCAATATAAAATACATCAGAGTTCTGTCTCCCTGCTCCGGTGTGAAAGAGACATCTGGATCTGATATGAGAGACCACAAGGGGAGCATTTATTGTTGGCTTTTACTTATAGATAGTGTTGACATTCTTTATTTATCATTTTCTATGAGAGGGGATAATAGAATCTTGCCGTTTCCAAATCTTTGACTGTTTCCACACCACAGCACTGACTAAATTAAAGATTGAATCACTTTCACTAGGCTACATTATTAATGAGCCAAAACTAATAATAAATAACTACATCATCATCATCGAACTACAACAATAATAAAATATTTACACTATTTATATTCCAATAATAAAAATATATTTTCAAATTTCACTCTAATAATCAAATCAAATAATTCTAAATAATAATACAAACAAACAAACAATAAATAAACATGATATAAAATTGCATTCATAGACACATAATACATAATTTTATATAATATATAATTTTATAATAAAACATATATTTTCAACTTTCACTCCATACTATGCAAAATATAATAATCCAACATACAAAGAAAGAATAAATGAATATTATTTAAAATCACATACATAAAAATAAATAATTAAAGATATAATTATATATAAACTATAACTCTATAAGACAAATATAGTTTCAACCTTTACTCCATTACTAGGCCAAATGTAATAATCCAAAACTACAAACAAAGAAAGTAAGTAAATATAATATAAAATCACATGAATAAAATGTAATATAATCTATAATCTCTCATATAATAATATATGATTATATAGAAATATATTTCTATAATAAAACTTATATTTTCAACTTTCACTCTTTTACTACTTGGCCAAATCAATCAATCAATCAATCAATCAATCAATCAATCAAACAAACAAACAAACAAACAAATAATAAATATAATTAATACAAATATAAATCACATTCATAAAATAAATAATAAATATATAAAAATATACAAAAACCTAATTATAATTATTATATAGGTTACTATACATTTTGAGTGACTGTTTTTTTTTCTGTAAAATAACCTTAAGACTGTTTATTAACTCTTTTGACTTTTTTCTGTAGTTATATACAGTAAATGGTGTAATGCAGTTTTTATCATAATGATAAATGAGTGTTTCCTTTCACACCACACAACTAATTGTTCAGCCCTTATAAAGATGACCACAAACCACACTGACCAAACTGACTGTCTGTATTATGAAGAAAAACTTTATATTTTCAGAATAATTTCAGAGTGTGACTGGCCACCAGTTTGATTTGTATGATTCAAGAGTGAATCCTTGTTTAAATTTTAATCGAAAGTAAATTATTTTCCCTTTTTTCTTCGCTTACTCTCCCCATCTATCTTTTTTCTCTCTCTAACTCTTCCTTCTGCACAGAATTCATGACCTCTGCAATTCTGCTTGTCCTTGAGTCTCATAATGAATATTCAGCAGATTAGAAGACAGCCATGAAAGTTAACATTAGCCATTTATTTAAAAATCCCATATTCAGATAATCCGCATATTTGTCAAAATCAAACACAAGAGAAATATAAGAGGACAAATTACATAATGAGAGGGTGGGGATATGTCTTGCAGACAGGGAATTAGATAAAGACACATTTGGCTGAGTGTGAAGGAAGGAAATGTCCTTGAAAAATGGTTATTGAAATCCTGCTGGATGGAAGCAGTTTGCCGTGAACCCTGATGATATCTGATAGAAGACAGCCATGAAAGTAAACATTAGCCATTTATTTAAAAATCCCATATTCAGATAATCCGCATATTTGTCAAAATCAAACACAAGAGAAATATAAGAGGACAAATTACATAATGAGAGGGTGGGGATATGTCTTGCAGACAGGGAATTAGATAAAGACACATTTGGCTGAGTGTGAAGGAAGGAAATGTCCTTGAAAAATGGTTATTGAAATCCTGCTGGATGGAAGCAGTTTGCCGTGAACCCTGATGATATCTGATTGTTGAGGGCTAGTGATGAAGACCTACGCAGGCAGATGTTTAAACTTTATTTGGTCTAAAGCATGTGAGAAAGTAAGCTAATTTGAGTGCCATGTCTTTCACTGCACACACACACACAGACACACACACACACACACACACACACACACACACACACACACACACAAATTAAAATGTCTGAATGAAAGCAAACTTCATGTGTAAGTGTGTGTGTGTGATGTGAGGTTGTCTGGCTTTTCAATTACCACTGATGCCAGTACTAACAACCCCAACCCCCAAAATCCGAAATGCGGAAATGTGCATTATGTTCTCCCCACCACTACTTTCATTTCTTCCTGTGTCCCCGTCTCTGTATTTCTCTCTCTCTCCCTCTTTTTCTCATTTACGATGAGCCATTACCGTAAGCACTGGGATGAAAGCTTAGGATCTGGCCGACCCGCTCCCCCTGACTGACGCATATTCATTTAAAAACGAGCCACTTATTACCCGTCCAAACTTTTTACAGCCCCACAGTGCACAGTAGAAAACAGCTTTATTCCCACTGAGCCCGAGTGTGGGCCAGAAAGCCTTGCAGCCTTTGATGGTTATATATGTGCACAGGCCGTCGCCTTGGCAGCCACTCTCAGAAAGCACGCCATGATTTGTAATGTTACCTTTACAGCTTGAAACTCCATCAAAAAACCTCAAGACCTTTTTTTATCGGGCTAATGTAGGGTGCTGACATATCATTAACAAATAAATTAATAAACATGTAGACACATGCACACATACACACTTCCAGAGAAATCTGGAGCTTTGCATTTTCAGAAGTTTCAGAGATTATATTTCAAGATTCAAGATACATTAGAATGATGTGTCAATTTTAGTTTCAATGGGAAGGGAGAGAGACAGCTGTGAAAGTAAAAGTGTGAGATTACATTCTAGGAAACTTAAAAAAAAAGAGTTATAAAATGAGCAAACAAACAAAAAGAAAATAGGTAATATTTTATATAGAAAGTTATATTTTTAAAACATAAAATACCATTCAAATGTTTGGGGATTGCAAGATTTTTTATTTTTTTTATTTTATTTTTTTATTTATTTTTTTTCTTCTCTTTTTTGAAAGAAATTAATACTTTTATTCAGGAAGGACCCATTAGATTGATCAATTTTTCATTTTCTATTTATTATATTCTATTTCTATTTATTATAGTAATGACTGCTGAAAATTCAGCTTTTGAAAATAATTTTCAATTTCAAAATATATTCACATTTTTTATTTAATGATTACAGATTTTTTTATCAAATAAATGCAGCCTTAATAAGCATATAACATTTTAAAAAATCTAATTGTCATCAAACTTTTTACCTTAAAATTATGAATTAATTTTTTTTTTTATATATTTATTTGACATATGTGGTATGTAAATATTGATGATAGAGGCTGGTATAATTGTAATTATAACTATATTTAAAAAGTATTTGAATGCAGGTAATATCACATTTACTTAATATCACGTTTATTTACAATGTTAACTGCACAATGAAAACATATCCCATCTCTTTCACAATCATAAATCCCATAAACACTCACAGGCATGAAGTACAAACAACAAACATCTCTGACTAAATATCCAGTTTCTTCAGTGAACTGCTCCAATTTTGAGGACTTTTCATTTCTCTGCCACGCACCTGCTCAAATACACACAGCGATGCGCACACACACACACACGTGTGATACCACTCTAAAATCTAAGTCCACTTTAGAGTCCCCTCTAGAGGCTGAATCTGAAGCAGCTCACAAGAGAGACAGAAATGAGAACAGTCCTTTGGGAGTGTATGCATGCATGTGTCTTTTGTGCATGTAATGATATAAGGCCCTGTGATTGGCTTGAGCGGCAGGCAGACTGGCAGATTGATTGGTAGATTGATGTAAAGCCTGTCGAGGTGCTGTACATCTGTGCTGACTAATGTGGGCCAATCAGACAGATGTAAACCAATTTGATTTGATTGAAAAGCCAATTGATTGAAGCTAGGACATGTAAGCCATCAGCTAGCAACCAGCAGGGGAATGAAAACGGATGTGAAAGAGAGGGATTTGATTGATTACCTGACTGATTAAGTGATGTAGATGCTAAGTTAAAAGAGCCATCGCTGGCCCCTTTATATGTGTTTAACCCCGCTCCCACACTAACCTTCAGTCTGTAAGCCTCTCAGCAGGGTCCATTACATCTAAGTGTGAATAATTCATGCTCTGGATGCTGTAGCATGGTGGGTAAACACATGTTTGGTTAGACACAGCAATCTACAGGAGGCAAGGCTAGTCTGACACCTTTAGGGCTGTATATCACAGCTTGTCTGAATTGATTTAAAGAGACATAAAAATTAAAAAACTGTCATCATTTATTCATCCTCATGTCGTTCCAAACCTGTATGACTTTATGAAAAAATATATATATTTTCAGGAATATTGTAAACAAACCATTTTGGTTACCATTGACTTCTATTGTAAATTTCTCAAAATATCTTCTTTTATGTTCCACAGAAGAAAAAAAGTCATACAGGTTTGGAACAACATTAGGGTGAGTAAATGATGAACTATCCTTTTGAAGTAAATATAGTAAATAGTGTTTGATTTTCTTCTGTCTCATAATGTCAGGTTCATGAACAAACCCTTTTTGAGACAATGAATCACTCGATCTGGTTTAAAAATATGAATGATTCATTCTTGAGTTCAAATCACTTACTCAATGAATCAGTCAAAATGCTTTGGAGAATTCACTGTAGAAGATTCAGCTTATCAGTGAATGAGCCAATTAAATTATGGTTTGTTTCTCACACAAAGCTTGAATCATTATCATTTTTGTGAACCGATAAGCAGATTTAAAAGATCAGACTCAAAAGAATCATGCACAATTAGAATTTTCAAATTCACAATTCTCTAATGAACTGTCATGAACGAAGAAGAGCAAAGGGGGATGTCCAGATTTTCAGTGAATAATACCTCTTATGACTCAAATAATATATCTTATAACGTTAGAAGACTTGCAAAAGCTGCGTGGACATTTATGACGATTTTAAGTTGATTTTGCATAATTTTAGAAACTTTAAAACAACATTCGTGGTAATTGTTTTTGCATGGAAAAGAGCAACTACATCAGTCTTCAGAATTTCTCCTTTTGTCTTTTTTTTGTTTTTACATACGAAACAAATTCATACATTTGAACAACATAAGAGTGAATAAATAATGACAGAATTTTACATTTTGGATGAACTATCCCTTTAAAATGTCACACACAGGCATGCGCACACATGGTATGGTTAATATTGAAAGAAATCTTAGGAATGGGAATTTTCAGCCACACATGCATATAAGAAGAAAATAAAGCTTATTATGTGTTATTATTTTACAGTCTGCAAATTCAGATGCTCTGGCGTCTGGAGGCCGGGATCTGTATCATGTGTTTTGTGTGAGAACGCTGGTCACTTCTTAACTTGTGTTTGTGTTCGGTTGCTGGGTGCCCGGCTGATGAGAGGGGGCCTCAGCAACCGTCCGCCTATGCCTCATCACAGACGGTTCTGTTTTTTTCTCCCCCTCCTTGCAAAGGATTGCATGGGTTAACGCCGAACGTAGAGAGGGATCGCGGAGTGGCGGGCACATAAAATGGCAATTAAACTGCGATGACCCCCGTCGCCTCCACAGGTCGCTCACTGTCACAGTGTCGGCTGAAAAGAAGAGAGAGGATGCAAACAAGCACATGGCAGTGAATATGATATGTGTTTCTCCTACAGCTATAAAACCTGCAAATCTTACAAACCAGAGCATCAGACAATCCCAAACAGTGCCATCTTACTTATGTGTACTGACAACAGAGTGTATCCAGGGAAGCAGGGCACGTTGGGACGCAAAGGGGCTGTAACAACATTGCAGACTCGTTCTTAAATACAGCAACAAGCACTTAGTTTGACAAGGCGCTGACAGAAGCATACACGACTTGGGCTTAACGTGGTGACAGCCTAAACTGAGGTGTGTTCACTCCCCCAGAGTCAGAAGACACTTAAGGGTGAAAATAAAACACTGCGATATGAGATGATGCTATTTGTGCACAATAAATGTTTATTGGGATTTATTGCGCTGCTATGACATCCTGGCTGAAAGCTTTCGGTTCCTAAACGAGGGAGAATTAGCTGTTGCATTTAGAAGCTTTAAATAGCACTAAGGAAGGAGGGAACACATGGGCAAGGACTTGCACTATGTCTGCGTGTCTCATTTAAAGTGCACGTTAAAAATGTGCATATGTGTGCGTATATCCAACAGCATCGATACAGTATAAGAAGACCTTCAAAATTCTGCACTAATGCCAAAGAATAGGGGATTAATGAATGATCCATGACCTCACTGGCCTCGAGAGAGTTTTTCAAAGTGACTAAATGCTCTGGAGCACAATGACAGGCACCGGCACACTGGATGCTTCTGCCATTTATTAAATTATTCCCTCCAATCTGTTTGATGATTTTCATTACTCACACTCAACTGAAATATTAAGGCCTTGAAAAGCCCTTCACTATACTTCAAAATGCAGGGAAGAAATGTCTGAAAAAAAAGACATTGCAAAAAACGCAGAGAATTGGGAATGCTCAGGTCAAACTCTCCAAAGAATTTGATTTTTTATTATTATTTTTTTATTTCCTCATATGTGTTAACGTCATACAATGGCAAACCACACAAAGACAGTCCTCAGATTAACAGACTAGGATGGCGATTGTAGCAGATTCAGTCAAAATGTTCTTTAAAAATGTACTTTCAAATCGCTAAAAACTAAGGAGAAGAAAACAATGCTTCTTTCTTAAAAATAAATAAATAATTAAAAGGTAATTAAATTAGCTACATTTATATATTTATTTACCCTTTTTTTTTCAGATGAACAGAAATGTGAGGTTTTGTTTTCATAAATTAATTTATATAATATAAAAAAATTAAATAAAATGCAGTGACAGAATGAGTCATCAGACTAAAAATCAACTAGGATGAGGATTGTAACAGATTCAGTCACATTGTCGTTAAAAGGTACATATTTAAAATGACTAAGGAGTAGATAGCGATGCTTAATTCTTACATTACATAAAATAAAAAAGAACATATATAAAACAAATTAAATTAAATTAAATTAAAAGGTAATTAATTTACCTGAGTTTAAATATTTAACCATGTTTCCAGATGTACAGAAATGTGAGTTATATATAATTTAAATATTATTTAAAAAAACTATATTAAACTATATTAAAATATATAATTTAAATATTATTTAAAAAACTCAATTTCCATACATCTGGAAACAACTAAGATGGAGATTGAAGCAGATTAAGTCACATTTAGTAACTAAAAAGGTACCTATTTTAAATTATTAATAACTAAGGAGAAGCATGCAAGCAATGCTTAATTCCTAAAAAGAAAAAAAATAGAATGCAATGCCACATGATTGCATGGGTTAAATTTGCACTAAGCAGCCAGGTGTCTTGGGGCAACGTGCCAATTCAGATCCCTGTTCTGCCAACTTCTTGTTGACAACATTAATGCCGATCATTTAAATGTGACATGTTCTCAACAAGAGCAAATTGAATTTGTGGCACACTCAAACAAACGTGCCTTCAGGGGTTGTGAGTCTGCTATTGTGCCTTCCCTCAAGGCAAAAGGGAAAACGAATCTCCATGACCTCTCGCTTTCTCTGTCTTTCTCTCACTCTCCCCTGAGGAATAGCAGCATGGATCATCCCCACAGTGTTGTGCAGATTCTATTTAGCAGTCGCTCTGTCTTCCTCCATTGTCTCCACATTTCACTCTTTAACAGGGGCTCGGAAAATTTCCCCCTCGTGGCTCTGTAAAACATTATCCCCCAAGGCCTCTTTCGATACAGAAACAAGTCCAGCTGACCCTCAAATAAACAAACAGAATGCTGGAGCGCTGGGTCGGAGCGCAGATTCATAAATGGACTCTGGGATCAGACAGGCCAGTATGTTTGGCAAGGGAATATTATTATAACCCTGTAAATCAAAATAAACTAGAGCATTTCACCCAACCATGCTTAGCTCCAAATAAGGGTCAGATTTGAACTAATATTACTCATGTAAAAGTCCAGAGGGGTTTATAGCGAGCTTAATTATGTGAGCTTAATATATGTCGTGATGCTTGAATGATGTCTGACCGTTTTATACTAAAGCAATAAGCCACAAGAGATGTGTGTTACAAGTAAGGGGTGTTCATACACTGTGTGTTCTATAACATTTTAAAATGCAATTTATTCTTGTGATGGCAAAGCTGAATTTTCAGCATCATTACTCCAGTCTTCAGTGTCACATGGTCCTTGAGAAATCATTCTAATATGCTAATTTGGTGCTTTTTCTTATCAATGTTGAAAACAGCAGTGCTGCTTTTTGTGGAAGCAATGATGCATTTGTAAGGACTCTTTGATGAATAGAAAGTTAACAAAAAATGCCCCTGCAGATAATTCCTTTTTTAAAAAGGTAATTACAGTAATTAAATAGGCTCAGAAATTCACAATAATACACAGACTTGAGTGGCTTAATGGTTTTATAAAATAGTGGCAACAGCAATATGACAAAAGACACCAATGTTCAAAAAATTGTCATTTTACAGCAGTTTCATACAATCAGAATTCAGAATAATAAACTTGAACACACACACACACACACACACTCACACACACACACACACACACACACACACACACACACACACACAAAGAATGTACAAATCCACTTTATACCTAGTGCCTTTTTTAAAGCTATTTACTGGCATGTGGTTAAGGCCTATGGTTGGTTTTGAACTAAGTGGATTTAGTTCTTCTCCAGAATGGTTAGATGGGGAGAGTCTGTGAGAGCCTTATCAGACCCTCATGCAGAGTTTTTGTGGCTGGGTAGAGTCCAAC
>NW_015555883.1:757307-794212 GCF_001515605.1 Sinocyclocheilus anshuiensis
CTCAAGATAAATACAGAAAAAACAGCTATTGTCAATTAGGGAGGTGGATGAAAGGCTTTCCCTTTATACATTGGGTTATTTTCTGCAGAATTATAGGTAATAGATGTATATCTAAATCTAATATTAGCCTTCCCTTAAGGCCTGAGAAGTTGCAAGTAAATATGAAGCCTGAAAACCATCACTCCTGGTAGCCAAACCGCTGCTCTAAAATCTAGATGATGTGCACCTCGCCGTCCCGAATACCTTTTGTTGCTCTGTGAGCCGATGCCCTCAGAAGTCAAAGTCGATTTCTTTCTTCTGCCAGACAGATACAATCTTGACTAGCCTATTTAGAGGCCACTGGCTGCTCCTTGAAGGCTGGCCTATTGTGACGCTATAATATAACCTCTGGCAACATCATCACTGTAGTATCACAAAGGTAATAGGCAGAATTGAATGAAGAGATGGGCCTTTATGCTTTCTCACTCAAACATAATTCTCTTCTCTTTGCCATTTTGACGCCATCATTCTTTTTCCTCTCCTTCCTTTCTTTCTTTATTTTTTGCCATTCTTTTCTTATTTATTTCTTATTTTTCTTTTTCTTTTTTCAAACTTCCAAGGTCAGATAGGACAACGAATGCCACTGGTGTCTGCTTGAATTGTGAACGCCACTGGCAGCCATTGCCTTGGTTTCCAAGGCAACACACTAGCCATTAATTTTCAATTAAAGCAGACAAAGAGCTGACAGCATGGGCTCTATGGAAGATGTCAAGAATCTGTATTAATATACGACAAGTGAGCATAATTGTGTGTCCAATTTTTTAAAAACCTCATCTATGCTATCATTGAAATGTGACTGCTGTTGATAATTTGAGGGGTGTGCTTTGTTTTTGTTTTGTTTAGTTTTTTCTTTCCCGGATCATATATCACAATATCATGTGTATTTCAAAAATAAGCCTTGCTTATTGCATCACAATTTTTTTCATCAAGGGTGGCAATTATTTTTATTGTTTTGCCGATATGTCTTGACACACTGAGATCTATATTGATTTTGAAAGGTAGACAGGTGGGCTGATGCAGATCTGACCAGTCCGTAGGTAGTGATTTCCTGTCTATCTTGCAAAGCTTCTCGCACTCAATATTAGGTAAATATTCACCTAATCATTACTACATGAAGAGAGCATCTTCTCTGGAGAAATGAGGAGGAATCTTTCTTATACACATTCTTATAGATACTGTATATTCAACTACTTTAAATAAAAAGGCCTTCAAATACGTACACTACCATTCAAAAGTCCAAACTCATCAATGCTGCATTTATTTGATTAAAAATACAGTAAAGCAGTAATGGTGTGTAATATTATTACAATTTAAAATAACCTTTTTCTATTTGAATATATTTTAAAATGTAATTTATTTCTGTGATGGTAAAGCTGAATTTTCAGCAGCCATTACTCCAATCTTCATTGTCACAATCTTTGAGGAATAATTTTAATCTGTGAAAAATGTGAAAATATGTGAAACGTGTATGTGATTCTTTAATGAACAGAAAGTTCACAAGAACAGTGTTTATTTGAAATAGAAATATTTTTTAACATTATAAATGTGTTTATAGTAACTTTTAATCAATTTGCTACATTCTAAATAAAAGTATTAATGTTTTTCTAAAACAAAAACTTAGACCCCAAACTTTTGAACGAAAGTTATTAAACATAATGATTGAAACATTTCCCAACAGTATTTATATAGTTTAAAAACAAAAGAGGGTTATTAAATGAATTCATGAACCTCAATTATAGTCCAAGCATTACAATTGAATAGATATATTTACTTCAAATACAACAAATATAATATATCAGAGTCAACGACAGCAACATTTAACTACTAGATTTTGCTTTAAAAAGGCAAAATGATGCACAAAAACTCCAATCTGCGAGCTGTTTCTTTTCAACCACTTTATTTACATGAATCTTTCAAATGAACTGATTCATTCAAATTAATAATACAAACATTACAAGCGAAACGTTTAGTTACAGTCGCTATAATTGCTAAGCTATTTTGCTACTTTTAGTCAGCTTTTCCACAACACTAAAAGAGGATTTAAATGACTCAAAAAAACATGTTTAGAGAGTTTGAAGCACCTCTGGCCTTATCAGCTGTTTGTTTGTTTCAATGAAAAGGGCCTCTTGGTGAGCAGAAGAAAGTACGGAATGTTATCAAACTTTCACCTGTTATACTCAATTAGCTCTCTGTGAAACAGGAGCCCTTTTTTAAGGAGCTGTTATCAGGCATGCCTGCATGTGGGAAAAGAGGGCAGGGAGGAAGTTGTGGCGCCCAGGGTTTATTTTCAAAATCTCCACCTTTGCATTGGTGTGTTACTGTAGATAACAAGCAGAGAGGCAGGTGACTCACAACTAATGGCAAGGCCGAGGGGAGGGTCAGGATGGGGGGCGACCAATGAGACACTTACATGATCGTGAGTGATGACAACAGCAAGTGATGTAACACTTTCTCCACGTCTTTCTGGAGAAGGATTTGAGAAAGCACTGATAAGGTGAGGGGAACAGAATAGGGCCATCTACCGTCACCATACTTCTCAAAAGAGAGGGAAAAAAACAGCGTTTAAGTGGAAAAGACAGTCAAAAGGCTTTTAGAGACACTTCCAGGGAACAAGAGGAAGGAAAAGAGATGGTATGACATCTACATGTGCCTTTGCTGCCTCATTAAATCAAACAGTTCCAGAATTGGTCCATAAACGACTCCCACACTTCCCTTTTCTCCCCGTCTTACTATATTAGAGCTTATAATTAAGGTAATTACTTTCAGAGAACTCATAATAGGATTCTTCTTCTGTCTTTTTTTTTATTCCTCACATGGCATGGTAAATAAAATGTAATATGCATCACCCCTTAAATGACAAACTGACCCAGATTTCTCAGCTGTTTGCATCAGAGAAGGAAGAGTAATCGTGGGGGGGGGGGGGGGGGAGGCTGTAATGGCCAAGACGAACTGCTTTATTATTTATCAAAAACATGGAAAATGAAGCGAGGGAGTTTGGTGATTAAAGTCTGAACTGAAACCTCTCCGAACAGTTTGCTTAATATTTAATCACCTATTAGCTCCTCTTCTTCCTCCTAATTAATTTTATGTAACAATCATTTTCAGTTCACATATTTAATTTCCCGCCAATGTACCTTTTCATTTAACATGTTTTGAGTGTTAATCTGAAAGCCCTGGAAGTGCAGATGTGAAGGTAAAATTAGCAGATGGTAAAGTACCTTCATTTGTGAACATTAAGTAGCTCTCTATGCATAAAGATATACGTCATCTACTGCCCTTTAATTTGAGATAAGCAAGCAAGTTAATCATTAAGTAAATATGCATTTACTTATTTCAGGAAAGCTTACATATAACTGGTAGAACAGTTCGAATGTCAATTTTAGTCTATTTTCATACAAAACAATAGTTTTTAATGTATGACATGTCAAAGTTAAAAAATATATTAAATAATAATAATAGTAATAGTAATAAATCTGACACACAAAGTATAATCAGGTTATTCCCATTTTAATAATAATAATAATAATAATAATAATAATAAGAAGAAGAAGAAGAAGAAGAAGAAGAAGAAGAAGAAGAAGAAGAAGAAGAATATGACACATGGTATAAAAGGTTCTAGGCAATTTTTATATTTATAATATATTTAATAACAACAGTAATAATATTTGATGATGTTATGGAATTTTATATAATAACATTTTATAAACATTAAAAATGGGCCAGATCTGATTATATAATATGTTCAATGATATTTTCAATATTATTGTATTAAAATAAAGCCAAATATGGCTAAAGCCATATTTAGCTGTAATCTTGCCACAGGTTCATTTTAGGTGGGCACCAACCTACGTGGTGCCTTATGCAAGATAAAACATGAATAAACATATTTTTGTATTTACACATGCAGTGGGCATAATGCTTCCTCACTTCTTCACACATAAACATTGAATCACACTAAACACACCAACAATGGTGTCTCTAATTCCCCCTCACTCTTTTCTTTCTCTCTCGTTTGCCTCTTTCCAGTCATCAGGGACACTAAGCATACTCTGATTTGCATGCAGGGCCTGGACGTGGTGGAAAGTGCCGTCAGGCCACAAAGGCACCTTGGCAGATAATGAGTGGCGTATTCCAGGTACAGCCCCGGAGTATCGCTCCTCATCAGGGGAATTTTCAATTAAGGGATGCAGATTAATAAAGCATAATTGTGAGGCTCAATCTACCCGTGGAGAGAGTGGGAGGAGGAGGGCATGAACGCGCTCTGCCGGTAGAGCACAGCCCTTCAGACAAAACCGCACCACCCTTTACTGCAGTCAATGAAACCGTGTGGCCAGCGTTTAGCAATAATGTACAGAAGCAGCACCTGCGGTTATGTAAGATAATGGCTTGAGCGTAGGAACTGAGGAGGTGGCTGAAGACACGTGTATTCTCACTGTTTATCTTGTGAGTTATGAACGAATGACCCACACAATATGCATGCATGCTCTGTTTGAACAGGGAAGAGTAAACAACAATGGCATGCCTATATCCATCTCTGAGTTTACTGCATCTATGGACGTTTCTTCAAATACCTGTACTTTTATGTCCCAGGGATTGATTTAAAAAAAAAAAAAGAAAATAGTGGAAACTATTTAGCATATCTTAATTTTTTATTGTTAATAATTATCTTAAAAATATCGAAATTTGTTTGTTATTAAGGAAACAAGTGCAGTGTCAATGAAGAGTTTGAGATGAAAAAGGAAAATGTAGGTAAATATAACTTAGAGAAAAATAATATGTTAAAATATGTAATCTTGTGAGAATCCACCAAAATAATGATTATATTTAAAAACTATGATAATCCAAATAACTAGTTAAATAAACAAACCATTTGTGCGGTTTGGATATAATTATATTATTATAGGGATAGGGATAGTTCACCCAATATATATATATATATATTATTTTCCAATCAATATTCTTATTTAGTGTCATTTCCAGCTGTAACTTTGTCAAACTATGTAAAAATTGTAAAAGTACTGTTAGTATGTTGTCAGACTCTGGGCCAGGTTTTGTGTGTGTCTTTGCTCCCTATGTGCTCCGTCATCCAGTTTCTCTGTCTCGTGTTTTGAATTCATTGTTCCCAGGTGTTTCCAATGTTAATTGTCATTAGTTCCAGGTGTCCCTTGTCTTCCCCTCATCAGTTCCTGTATATTTAAAGTGTGTTCTAGTTCTTGTCCTTTGTCAGTCGTTGAACGTCATCCTGATGTGTCGAGTCCTGTGATCCCCAGCCTTTGTTTAATAAACCATTTTGAGTTACTTTACTCCGTGTCTCCTCGCTCCTTCGTTCCCGTGTTCCTCGTGTGTGTGCACCGTGACATATGTTTAGCAATGCAGAATATTATATATATTATGCAAAAATATTTAACAACTGTACCTTTTCAATACTAAGACCTACCAAAATAGTCCACTTTATTTCAAAAATATTTAAAATGTCACGTTTATAAAATCTTCAACAATTTTAGTGGACAAATTAAACTAGAGAGAGTATAAAACGTGTGCTTTAAGAGTTTATTATCTAGATCAGAGGGCCAAAAGGGCCCATAGTTGAAGAAACACTCATATACTGTATGCACAGGATCAAGCAGCTGATTGGTTCATTCTGTGTGTCTGACCGTGTAGATAAGAAATGACATAGCAACTTGCCAAAAGCATTTTCTCTCTGAAAGCCTTGTGTAAGTCGTTCACACCTGTGAACATAAAAGCCGAGCGAATCTCTTTATCTGAGTTTATCTGCCGTCATCTAGCTCACATCCACAGCGAACAGAGCTGGGTAAACATTTAACACCTTTAGCAAAGCTACTTGTGCTCTTAGTCAGAGATTTAACAAGAGGACAATTTGTTTTCCTTGTTGGTTAGTTCAGAAAACATTCCATTTGCCTCCACTCCCTTGACCTGTCACCGAACAATGTTTGCTCTAAAGCTGTGATTTATCTGAACACTACAACACACAGGCCCTCCGCTGTCTCCGCGGCACACATAGAAACACACACCCACACATTTACTTGTAAACACATTCATACATGTACGTGCACATCCACATACACAAAGCAACGAGGAGCAAACTATTAAACCTGTTTGTGCAACCTTGCATTAAACGGCTTTATTAAGATAAAAGCTCTTCTTTAGATCTATGCAAGTCACAGATGAATAACCAAACCTTGAATGAGTGAAGTTGATAGGATGGAAATCTGAAGCAAATTTTTGTGTGTTATTGGATATGAGCAAGATATAAGCGGAATACTTGAAAATACCAACTACGACAAATCCTAACAAATGCTTGGGGCAATTATAACAATCCATCTGTAAGGATGTGCAAATTGCCTCGGTGGGTTTGTAAATGTTCGTGATCTTGTTCCATGTCGTTTTACGGCCCGCTTTGCAGGGAAACAAAAGAACTGATCTGCTTTTGATGACACATGAGTGCATTCACCTCTGCGTGAGAGGTGCAAGTCTGCATGTCTTCAGCATGTTTTGCCTTACCGGATTTACGAGTACATATGTGTGCATCGGTGCCCTTTCATGTGGAGGAGGCACTTGAGATAGACGCAGGGGAGTTGTGCAAGAAAGAGCATCAGGCATCGTTTTTGCCCTCGGGACATGGGGCAACGCTGCGGTGTGAGTGACAGGCATGCAGGGCTGCTCGGGTTGGGGCTGGTTTAGTTCACACCCGTGCAGACGTGAGGGAATGTACCTCTGGGAATTCAATGCCATACCAGCCTCGGTCTCCTTATCTGAAAACAGTATTGTAGTTTTTACTACAAAGCTTTGTCAAGGGTCTGTGAGGGTTTCCTTTCGCTCCGCCCAGCAGTGAGTCAAAGGTAATGATGCCCATTTAATCCCAATTTCCTCATTTACAGTTGGCCTGAGGGGGCTGGGAGCTTACAGCTATTTATATACCTCATTTGAGACAATTTGGGTGTTTGTTCAAACTACCTTTATATACTTTCCATGTGGGAGGGCCTAGAAAAACATACCAACATGTTATAAGAGGACAAAGGAAAAATCGAAAATGTTCTGGGATCAGAAAAAAACGTGCTTCTTAGACATCAACTGTAAACGTATTACTGTTTGTTTGTTTGTTTGTTTGTTTGTTATTATAAACTGAGGGAGATTGAAAAATGATTTCCGGTGGTAACAATCCAAAGCATGTCAGAGATACTTCTGATAGAGTTTAACTTGTATTGAACTCAGAACAGTAAGTAAGTAAGCAAATAAATAAATACATCTAAAGGAAACATATATGTAGATTTAATCAAATCACTGAGAACCAGTACGCATACACAGATCATTCCGGACCAGCAAACATGTCACAACATCTGTGTTTTATCTGAACAGCTGCTGGAGCACAACTAACTGGTGTGAGCTTGCCTTAACACTCCTGTTAAAGACAATTAATGCAGAGCTTCGAGCTAAAATGCAGTACTACTTAATAGAAGACAGCAGCTTTTCATCTGAACGTCAACGAAACAAAACAAAACAAAACAAAACAAAAGACAACAGATTTTTATCAGAACAAAGCAAAACAAAACAAAACAAAAGACAACAGATTTTTATCAGAACAAAGCAAAACAAAACAAAACAAAACTTGGTGAAGAATGAAGTCGACCTGCTGTATTCTACTACAAATCAAAACAACAAACTAATGAGACAGCAAAACAAAACAAATCCTAGAATGGAGAAGCGGATCTGCTCTTCTCTACTACATATTCCTTAAATAAGAAATGTTATAAGTTTTACCACATGCAAATTTACATAACTTAGTCACATAAACCAAAAAATGAGCATTTTTATCATCAGACAGGAGATAACAGGAGAAGCCGCAATGCCCAATTTGTGAACAAACCATGCTTATAAATTGGATCTTTGTAATGAATCAATTGATTCAGTTCACCAAAATCTGAATCACTGGTTTATAAATAATTTGGTTCTCAATATCTCATGCATTTACCAGTAACAATACATTTTCAGCTGTCTGTTTCCTTGCGGTTCATTCACTAAAGCACAAATGAAAGTCTTTTTTACATGTGTTAAACAAATCAGCTTGCCTCTGGTGAAGTGACCAAAACATTCCTATGAGTCTCTTGTGATTTGCAGTAAACAGTAATGTGTTGACTGGTGGAGATTTTATCCATACCACAATTCATGAGCAATGAGCACAGTGAACATCTGAAAACATTAAGCATCTCTATGGGAAATCATTTGCTCTCTCTCTCTCTCTCACACACACACACACACACTGCATGTCCTGTCCTGACTCAGATATGTAAAAGTAATTCCAAACAGTTTCTCAATGCATCATGGCCTTCACTGTAATTCTCTCACTCTCTCTGCACAGATGTTTAGATAAAACGATCCATTCTTGCGGTTAAAAAGCCTAAGTGGCTTTTTTAGCTCAATTTTATCACAACCATCAAGGGAAACTGATTTCGCCAAAAGAATTACATCACACCCCATGCACGCACACAGAGACCGACAAACAGATACAAACACGGCATGAAACATTAAGCTAAAGTCATCAATCTGATCAAGTGCGATGAAACCATAGGAGATTGTTATCTTGAACAGCTGGAACAATGCAAAGCCACTGATATTCATTAAAGACTACATTAAAGTGAAAGGTACAACAGAGAAACAAGTTTACACCAAGCTTTCAGTCAAGCTTTTCAGTCATGTCTAATAGTGTTGTTATTGTTATAACTTAAACTATTAAAAATGGCTTTCATCAATTAATATAAAGCTGTAATAATTTGTTAATCAATAAAATATAAATTACAGAACAACGTAAATCTACTAAAAATTAAACTACATTTCAAATTAAAGTGAAAACTGAAATTATATTAAAAAAGACTAATGCGAAATTAATATTAATACTATAATATTATGAAATGTGCATAAAATGTGTTATTTTTTATCAAACGTCTATACGATTTTTTCTTTTCTTTTCTTCAAAATCAATAAGAAAGTCATTTGTAACTTTGTTTAATTTAACTAGTTGGAATGTGTTTGAGGTGGAGCTAACTGTTTGTTCAGCCAATGGCATATGGAGGGAGGTTTTTGGATAGTTTTTTTGTTTGTTTGAAAACAACCAATATTTATGCAATTTTGGCTAGTGTGATGAAATTACACATTTCACCTTTAAAAACCCATAATGATAATGGATGCTACGGTGACTGAAATGCTAATGATTCCCTCAGAGAGCTGATGGTTGCAAAAAGGACAAATGGATCAAAAAAACAACATTTTTAATGATTCCAGTCTTTGCCATTTTCTGTTGAGAAGATGCTGGCAAATGCACTTGGCGTCACAAACAGGAGAGGTGGAGGATAGTAACAGGAGGGACGAGTATAATCAATCTGTGTCTGCAGTGAGCTCTCAATTATATATTCACAAGCGTTCTCCATCATTGTTAGTGTTAATTAATTTATAATATAGAAACAAATTATCTTTGCATGAATGAAAATTACACCTAAATGTGCCGTAGCAGTTTTGCATGGCGATGATTAAATATTCCCACCAGATTCAGAGATGTTTGCAGCAGTGCGCTGATGAACTTGTGAAGCATTATTAAGTTAGCAATAATAACTGGCTAATTTACTTGTGCAAACATTCGTTAGAAGGAAAAAGCAAAAATAGATGTGACACCTGAAGTGCAACAACAAACACTCCTGAGAGAGATAATTAGTAAGAGAGAGTGTTGTGTAATTGTTAATACTGATCTCTTATGGCTGTCTCATGCACACTGTGCCAACATGTTATATCTCATTTGACTCCTGGGAAGTTTTATCCACGTGTGCCGTCGTAAGCCTGCTTTATGTCTCTTGCAGTTCTGATAGATGCTATCATACTTTAAAAAACGTATTATTGTAACTTCACTTATTATGAACTCAATTTCAGGAGCCAGGAACAATACACCTGCTTTCTACTGGAGATCACTGACAGTAGACGAATAAATATATCTTTAAAAAAAGAACGAAAATCCTCAGAACAAAATAAAGAAGTGAGCTAGAGCAGATAATAGAAAGAAGGATATATATATATCCAAGTGTCTCTGTTCTCTTTGAGTAGCGCCAATAGATTATAATAATAAGTTAGTTGTACTCAAATGCCTCAAATGAGGCCACGCAGCTCATCTACTTTGAGGCTTAACCAAAGAAATGAAACTCAAAACCTTTCAAATACACTGCGTGCCGGCATCTCTTTCTTTGTGGTGTAGTTTGTTGTATTTTTCAGCGGAGAGGACATTACGTCAAAGGGTTGTGTGTGAAAGAGCACCTGTTTAGGTATTTAAAGAGAGATGGATTTAAAAATAGTGACGTTTTCAGATAAATAAGCACAAAGTGGTGTCTTAGACCCAATTACCAGGAAAGTTATGCACCTAAGACTTTTTATTTACGAGGTGTTGACCCCACTTTATTTTTGCTAAAATTGGTTGTTGTTTATTTTTTTAAGGGGGGAAAAAGTTTTTTTTTAATTTTTTTTTTGGTAATAATTAAACTGATTAGAACAGGAGTTTTCAACGTTTTTCAAGTCAGAGGTGTGTTTTTAAATGTGATGCTCACTTCATATATAACCTATGTACAGTATACTGTTCGAAAGGGGGGAATTTAAAAAGAAAAAAAATACTTTTATTAAGCAAGGATGCATTAAATTCATCTTTGCATCACAGAATTAAATTACATTTTAAAATGTATTAAAATAGACACCAGCTATTTTAAATTGTTATCATATTTCACAATATTACTGTTTTTACTGTATTTTTGATCAAATGACCAAGCCTTGGTGAGCATAAGATACATCTTTCAAAAAAAACAAACAAAAAAATCTTTCAAACTTTGTACTGTATACAAAACATAAATATAAAAAGTAGCTACTTTCATATATTAAAGACAGAAATTTGAGTAATATATTAACGGGGATATTTACTTTCTGCCTAATATTGACACTGCCCACTTATTTTGTTGTTGAAAACATCAGCTAAAAAATCAAATGGCTTCACTGTCGCGATGTGGATTCAGCAACAGTTCAAGCATTATCTAGTTAGTAGAAAATAAAGTGAACATTAATCATTAGAAATGAACACGGCTGTCAGATTAATTAACAACATTGCTCTCATGATAATGACAGTGGTTGTATCTAGCAGCAGCAAATGCACATTTGAGACTCTCTGGATAAAAACTGTGCCATAAAGCTCCAGTCCACAGAAAAGCGCATACCACGACTGACAGCAGCAGGAGCAGGAGTTTATTTGCTCCAGCGAAAAGGCATTACAAGGGGAAGCCCTGCTCTGAATGAGAGCATCTATGTCAATTACTCTCCCCTGATCCCCGCTCACTATTTACATGCTCACTTGAAAGCTGTACAACCTAATGGGATCGCTTTCACAGTGCGATGATAAGCCATATTTTCTGTGTCACCTCAAATTGAGGCGCAGCTCTGTTGCGGGGAAGAAGATTAAGGAAGCAGAAGAGAAAAACAAATCTTCCCAACAGGGAATTTGAATATGAAACAAAATGGGCTCCCATTGGCAGGAGCTGACAGGTATTAAAGGCCCCATGGCAAGCATTGTTACAGCCTTGAGAGGAACATGCGATACAAGAGGGTTATAGACTAATAAACAGCAGCGTGAATACAACAAGCAGCTTTGCGGGGAAAAGACAACAAAGCCCAGGAGAAAAAAGGGGGAGATATATTTAAACTGTCAACACTGTCACAGAAAATGGCCCTCAAATTAAGCGCTGCGCGTGCGGTGGTGAGGAAAAAGCAGGAAATTGCCTTTTATCACCTCGCTGAACAATGGGCGGCCTGACAGCGCTTAGCCAGATAACTTTAGCATCCCTTTATCCTAGCATATTTACAATTTTAGTCCTCCCTATGTTCTCTCTCTCTCTCCAACGCTCCTTTAACTTGGGCGACTTTCGTCTTCTCGATGGCTGGATTCTTTCAAGTGTTTAATATCATGTAAAATAACTGCCGCCCACCGCTCCCCTCCTCTCTCGCCGTGTGGCTAAGCGCTACAAAGCCACACGCTAGTGCTGGGACGTCTCAGACGATTGCACCAGCGTTATCTCCAGTCCTGTTTATTATTGCCATTATTATTTTCTGCTTTAAACGTTTGTCTAGAGAGAAGAATGGGACAAAGGGGAATTACAAAAAGGGGGAAAAAACACTTGCTGCTGTTCCTCCGATTTGACTTGTTAAATAAACTGCCTATTTACGCCCATAACAAAACAAGATTATATACAAACACAACCTCTTACAAAAGCAGCGCTGTTAACCCTTTGTAATCGAAGGGTTGAGGAGGCACAGAATCAATTTGAGAGAGAATATGAAGAGGCCGCAAGTGAATATTTTGCTGCTAACAACTACAGTGGTTCAACACGGCATAAATTGACAGTCCTATGCAAAATACTCAACCTATGGAAAGGGCTATGTCACTGTTTTGGGCAAGATACATGCTTTTTTATTTAGGAATAAACCTAATTACTGTATATAGAGCAGCACTAACCAACCATCAAGTTACCGTCAGTGTCAGAAAATAACTTCATGTAGCAATTTTTCAAGTGTTTTTTTTTTACTTTAATTTTAAAATTTAATTACATTTACATTTTTTATTATTATATAGTAAAATAATATTATTTAGAATTATTATTTACATAATATTCTATAAATTGTATAATCATTATATTACGTTTAATTATGTTCATTTTTTATATATTTCAAGGTCAAATGTAGGCATTTTTTTCTGATTTTTAATTGTTGTTTATAAAAAATATACTTCTATTAATGTCAAATACTTCAACTGAATCCGTCCATTAATATAAATTCTTAATCTTAATAATTAAATCATATCTAAGCCTAGATTTTTAGGCATTTTCCCCCAACATTTTCATTTCGAGGGCATTTTTGTCACTTTTGGTGACATTATGGCCCCAAACCTGTTCCTCTCTGACCCACATGGGACACAAGGTAACAACAACTCATCACAACTGACTGAAAAAAGTTGTCCAATCTGAGAACCCAAGCCGTTTCCTTATCTACGAGTGAGGACTACTTAAAGTCAAATCGAGCAAAACACAACTTCCCACATGAGCAACGGCATTATGTAGAACACTGCAATGAGAGCTTAAATCCCCCTATCTACATACAGAATAAGACTTCCTGCGGCTAGAGAAGTGGGATTGCATTAATAGGGTCTGTCCTCTGAGAGGAAGGCTGAGAGGAAGGCTGTGCTTAAGGCTTTATGATATGACTATCTGTAGCTAAGTGGGCAGGTAGATGCTAAGAGCTTAGACAGACAAAAGGAACTTTTGCTTTAAGGCAAACTGAGTTATTATACTTGGCAGTGTTTAGAAGCCTTATTGTCTGAGTGTGTGTGCATGTGTGAATATGCATGTTTCAGCTGAACTACTTTAAGTACAATAGTAAGTTAATACCTAAAACTTGAGAAATTAGATGATATTGCCAAAAGAAACTTTTTAAGATTATGGTGAAAAGTAACTTGTGAAATTACAGCAGTGTTTTAGAGCCACATAAAAAAAAAAAAAAAAAAATTTAGATTAAAATAAATCAAATTAAAAAATAAAATAAAAAATAAAATCAACATCTTTAGATGTTCAGATTAAGCTGAAATAACACCGGTTTTAATAAGCTATTCACTTTTGTTATTCCTTCAACACAAGCCCTTTTGCTCTCAAAACAATCACACAAGTGTAGTGAACAGACTGTAAATACACCTGTATAGACACAATATGCACTACTTGGCATCTGTTGACTATCTCTCTTGTGTGGTTTAAATATCAACTTGATTTGATGAGCCACCTCTAATTCTCCTATTAATATGTTGCCTTTTATGTGGCAGTGGATGTTTCACATATACACACACCTGGTAACCTGACATCAATAGAAAACTGATTCTCCCATGTCTTTCTCTCTTTCTGCTTGTCTTTTTTTTCCTGTCAATTATAATACAGAAACAAGCACACACAAAGTCATTTGTTAAGTTTTACACATCTCCAGTCTCACGTGTTTGTTAATTTACAAAATATACATATATACATAATTTACAAAATATACATATATATATATATATACTATTCAAAAGTATAGGATGGGCAAAAAAAAAATTTATTTTTTTTTTTTTAAATAAATTAATACTTTTATTCAGCAAGGATGCATGTAATTAGACCATAAAGTCACATAAAACACTTTTGCATTATTGCCAAAAAAAAAAAAAAAAGACTATTCAAATAAAAGATGTTCTTTTGCACTGTAAAAATGTTGCTGCAATTAGTTATAACTACTTAAAATTTTAGATGACTTAAAAATCAAACTAAACTAAAATTATAATTTTAAGTCGAGCAAGAACACTTTTTTAAGTTGAAATAACACATTATTACTTATTCTAATGTTGTTCCATTTTGTCGATTTTGAATTATTATTTTTTTTTTTACAGTGAACTTTAAATTCTTTAAAGAATCCTGAAGAAGAAAAAAATCATGGTTTCCACAAAAATATTGAACACTGATGATTTCTGAAGGATCATGTGACATTGAAGTGATTCATTTAGCTTTGCCATCACAGGAATAAATTACATTTGAAAATATATTAAAAAAGAAAAGAGTTATTTTACACTGTAGTAATATTTCACAATATTACATTAAAATATGACATTATATTACATTAAAAAATAAATCTGACACAAAACTTGTGTGGTGTAAACATATATTTATCACAGGTCAAAAAGCTATGTTTAATAAATTGTTAATTTTCATTAATCATTTGTAATTTTCATTAATCATTCAATAATCATTTGTTAATTTATCAACAACTTATGGCTTTGAACAGGTCATCCATGCAGAATTTAGTCAATCTGTTTCATAACCATCTTAATTTGTGGCATGCAAAGAACGTCCCAAGCCATCTGCCACTCACACACTTACAAATACACACATACATGCACACACAGCTAATAAGCGCATGTTAAGTGGCTCCACTGCACCTTACCATCTACATGTGTATGCAAATACTCTATTCATCCTAGTTTTGCATATTCCCCAAAATCCCCCATCCTTGTCCTGCTGTTGGTCAGGATTCTATTAGAGACCCCTGTTTAATATTAATACCCCACCCTTTTCTATTCAAGACCATGAGTATTCCATTGAGATATTCTGTCTGAGGATCTCACGGATGACAGTGCTCGCAGTTCCTCCAAATTGTTTTGATGGCCTTTCCCTCTGGGAGTCTCTAAAGGGGGCTCCTTAAGGCCTGCCAGGCACGGTGAGCGGGCGGAGAGAGGGGGTCGCCGTATGATTTTGTACATGGTGAGCGCAACACACCCTCCAGGGCCTCCTCTTGACATCGAAAGGGGAATCGTCACTCGGGGGCTGATGGCTAGCTGACAGCCATAGCCTCGACCCTTTGCATATCTGTACACGTTACACGCTCCTGTTCTGACAGCTGAATGTCGGAAACGGTCACTTTACATTTGGAGGAAAAGTCTAGAAGGTTTGACAGTGTTATTTGTTTATCTGCAAACAGGCATGTTCCATTGTTTGTGAAGCTGTATTTGTAAAACAAATGTTCCTCTTCAGGAACTCGAGCTGCGTCGGAGGACGCTTCGGGAACGCCCTTCAGCGTGACTGGCTCTGAATCTCATGTGTAATCAGACCAATAGTCACGGGCGGGTGACGTAATGCCAGGAAGCTATAAAAGCACGTGCGGTGAGACCAGTGTCAGCTTTTTGTCATTCAGCAAGCGCTCTGTGTGTGTGTCAGTCTGATATCTGTTTGTGAGTCTTATTTAGTGTTGTCTCTCACGAATCTAAAAACAAGACAAAACCAGTCACCTAAGGCGAGGGCAGGCAGCGTTCAGGCTGTGTGTTCCTCCCTGCCCGCGTTACTTTACGGGTGGGGATACACATAGTTTGTTTGCTGTCTGCTTAGGAGCAAGCAGGCAGAGTCAGCTCTCGGAAAAAAAGGAGCTGACGGCCCGTTTTGGTAGCGTTTGTTACTGCCTTGCTTCGCCCTCAGAGGGCTCTCTTTGAGGAGAGAGCCTTCACTAGCGTTCCTCGCGATGCCGGCCGCGCTTTCGCCGAGGCGGAGCGGCGGCTATGCTCGTGGGTTTCGCATATGGATCCGGTGGAGGGAATGTAGACGGGCGCGTCCCTATCTACTTCCTGAACCACCAGATCCAGCGCCCGCTCTCGGGGTTCGGAAGCCCGCGGCGCTCTGCCTGTCTTTCTCCGAGGAGATTGATACGGAGAGCGTCGAAGAGCTCGCCAGTTGCACAAACATCAGTTACACAAGCATATTATGCCTGATATTATAATGAGCAGCATCAATGGGGAGCGGAGCTCGCGCAGTCGGCTCTCGGGGGGCGGATTGTGCTTTTCCCAAAACAGACCCTCAGTCGGTGGATAGTAGATGCCATTTCTATTGCCTATGAGTCCTCTGATTTCCCTTCGCCTCTTGGGGTCAAGGCTCACTCTATCAGAGGTGTGGCGGCCTCTAAGGCCTTCTTGGCAGGTGTCTCGAGGCAGGACATCTGCGATGCTGCGGGATGGTCCACGCCCCTAACCTTCGTCAGAGCCTGGCCTTTGGTCCTGCGGAGCTGCTGGAGTGAAGAAAACGCACACAGGAGAGATGCTTACTCATCTATGAATGTGTTGGAGCAGTGTGGACTACAAACGTTTACCAAATCACTACCTATTTTTCACTCTCTATTTGATATTTCTGTCAGGATCTACAGTAGCAGCACAAAACGGGCCCGTCTGGTGCTGGTGAGTGATCTGACTCAGCTGTACTAGAGTCAGAGGAAGTGGGTCATTTCCTGCAGTCTGATGAGTAACACACTGACCTGAGATTCACCTCAACAATCACAGACAGAAAAAGAGAAAAAAAAAACAGATATAATGAGTGTGAAACATTTCTACGATTAATAATAGGGAGTGTTCAAAATGTGTCAGGGCTCTGGGGGTCTCGAACCCCATCCTCCACATATTTTATCACCAAATCATAAAATGAAAACTTCATTATGAATTTTCAACTACTTTCAAGTGTGACTGACTGACTTATCAGATCAAAAATGATCCTTGTTTACCTGTATTTAGCACTGTCCGCTTGTTGTGGGACCACCCCAGGTATAAACAGCATTTTTCCCAATTATTTTTTCTTTCCTATAGGGATTATAAGCCATTAACCAAGCCAACCGGCTACAAGTTGAATCACGATTGTACAAACTTCAACTATCAAAAGCAAACGAGTATTTGAAAATCGGACAAAAAGACAAAGGTACAGGACTGTGTACTTAGCTTTTAGTAAGTGAAAGAACAACAATCCCATGGTGCTTTGCGAAAAACAAATAAAAAATATGGAGAAATATAAAGCTATTAATTAACAGGTGTTGATTTTACCAATAGAAACAATATATTTTAAGTTTATTGCAAATATTTAAGTATTCTGACAGCATAGCAAAAACAACTTGATTGCGTAATTTGGGTGATTCATTGGAGTCAGCGTTCCCTGCAAGCTTTTTTGGCACCATTTGCTTGCTGTGATTGATTGTGGAATTTTCTGTAAAGCATCATTGGTACACTCTTAAAAATAAAGGTTCCAAAACGGGTTTTTGCAGCGATGCTGTAGATCAGGGGTCCTCAACTCTGGACCTCGAGATCCACTGTCCTGCAGAGTTTTGCTCCAACCCTAATCAAACACATCTGAACAAGCTAATCACGGTCTTCAGGCCTTCAGGCAGGTGTGTTTAACCCAGGTTGGAGCTAATCTCTGCAGGAAAGTGGATCTCGAGGTCCAGAGTTGAGGACCCCTGCTATAGAAGAACCATTTTTGGTTCCCCAAAGAACCTTTCAGTGATCAGACCAGATGAGAAAAGATGCCGTTGACAAAAGCACATATCAACTAACAACCTCAGCACTCACAGTATGCCTGTTTTTAAAAGTTTATAAGTTATTGTTAAAAATCAGTTTCCTTACCCTTACCAAAAAGTAGTATACTTCAAGTTTATTTTAGTAAGTATACTTAAGTAAAGTTCAAGTATATTTTTAAGTATACTTTATGTAGTAAGTAACTACCGTATAACAAAGAAAACACGGATTCTAGGAGCACAATTATAGCTAAAATATATTTAGTCTTTTTCTAAGTATAAGTCAAGTATACTTAAATGTCATTTTAAGTATATTTCTGAGAAGTACATAAAGCCCATTTCTGAGAAGTACATAAAAAGTAGACTAAAAGTATACTTTCCTATTTTTAGTTTAAAAGAAGTATACTAATAGCACACTTGAATAAACTTCTTTTTCGTAAGGGTATTGAGAATATGAAGAGAGTTTTTACTTCTGGAACCTGACTGTTGCACTCTGTTATGATCTGCTGTGTGATGACATCACCAGCAGATGATTGTGATGTAAAACTGTCATGTGAACGTCGTAAATATTATAAATAATCTCCATTGGAGACAGCCATTGAGCTAGCTTTTGGCATCTGGTGGAGTAATAAAGATGTTTTGAAAGCTCTGTTTACTGAATTTATGAACCATAAACTACAGTGCACAAGTTAATTGGTGATAATATGAGTGCTCATATTTTTAGACAGAGTTGATGTCTCTATTTTGGTGAGTGTAGAGACATGCATTTACTAGGTCTGTTTAGACCTGCCTACTTCAGCCGCATTAGTGGGCATCATAAGTGCATTTTGCTTATGACGTACTTATGAAATGTTGTAGGCAGCTCACTTCCAGGACTGTGTGGAGACTGAAGAAGTGTGATTGAAGGGTGTGTAGTGTGAGAGATGCGTTAAGGGCTGCAAGAGATGTCACTCAAAGAAACAAGTGCTAACATGCTGTACACATAATGAGAATATTCTGGAATCTTCTTTTAACTTTCAAAATGAATTTCAAACCCATATGCACAAACTGTTACAAAATGTTTCTCTTGTAATATTATGTAAAATAATCGCTTAAAGGTTCTTTTTAACAATTAATTGAAACATACTGAGAAATGAATCACAGAAATTAGTCGTACTTACCTTCACTATTTCCTAACAACACCTAGTGACCAACCAGTAACAACAAAGTTGCTAGTGGCATGAACAAGACTTAAAAGCCATGTACACTCAAACATGAATAATGTCTCTCAGTGTGGCAGTCAATTACTGTAAGGTTAATATGTTAATTATCATTAATCAAACCTTATCAAAGTGCTTGCTTGTCAAAATGGCACATCTGCATAATAGGATCATTTTACATTGAACGAAAATTACTGTTACAGAACAAAAATAAAGCCTTATAAAACCTCTCCGAGATACACATGTACCTCATGTAAAGGGAGTAAAATGAGACCCTTAACAGAGTAAAATCAATAACTGCGGTAAACCGTAAATGCTCTGCGTGTGTGATATATGACTGAGAGAAAGTATGCTAATCTGTTAACAGCAAAAGCACCATATGGATCTAAACTGCGAGCATCATTAAGGCAAAATGCTGGCTTTCATTCTTTCACAGACGATTTCATTCTCCACAAACACAGATAAATGACATATGCTGCTGACTGTTCAATTCAAACAAAAATAAGACCAAGTGGGCAGATGCGCAGTCACATTTAAGAGAACAAGACGGAAGACTCACCACACACTCAGAGATAAAACACTGCTCAAGGCCCTAAAGATCCCTCACATCTGAAGCAAAGGATGAATTTCAAATGGCAACCCAGCAAACAAGCCTTGGGCGACTGTCCTCACAAAAAGAAGATAGTGTGGCATCTAACAGCACAAAAAAAAAAAAATTCTTGCTAATTCTTCTCAACACTGTCTCGCTGACATTACCTCAACACCCACAGCTCAGCTCTCATAGCCACTGGCCAGAAATGGACACCCTATGAGTAACACTACACAAAACCGAGGGTAAAAACAGGAGAAGTCTGATCTTCACACCTCAGATCACCTTTTGTCTTTTAAAAACAACCAAACAACATGCAATACACACAATACACAAGCTTTGCAGTCTGTCATGGTTTAATAGTTATTTCGGAGTGTGCTAATAGTCACCGATAACCAGAATCATGCTGAATTTTGTTAATAGAGTCATGGCTAAGGGGTATTGTTAGGCATGTTGTGCAATGACAGTCCAATTCTTTTCCAAAACTGGTTCTTTTGGACAGTTCGTTTCTGGTTCAAATAACTGATTCACCAGTTTGTCTACATAATTGCGCAATGACTTAACATATACACAATTATTAAAGCACCCAAAAATGGAAGTTTTACATGTCTAAAGCATATAAAGTGAATAAACTAGTCTTCATCAGCTCACCTTTTTATATAAACAATGAGAAACCATTAAAACTTTAATTTTGCCCCTTCATCAAGTGTTCA
Source organism: Sinocyclocheilus anshuiensis (assembly GCF_001515605.1). NCBI lineage: Eukaryota > Metazoa > Chordata > Actinopteri > Cypriniformes > Cyprinidae > Sinocyclocheilus > Sinocyclocheilus anshuiensis. The sequence continues at coordinate 777,767 of NW_015555883.1, forward strand.
TGTATGTGCTTATCACCGGCTCATCAGTTCTTCGGTCTGAGTCTGAACTGTTTCCTCAGTTCATTATACTGAATAACTGGAGTGCTGAATGAGTTGACAAAAGACAGCATCATAGGATCATTTATGCCAATATTTTGGCTCATCTTGAGTCGAAGTGACTGTCAGGTATGTCCAAAAGTGAGTTTTGAGTAACTTGTAGATCTGTGCTGCTTGAGCCGCAAACTTTCATACAGTTCAGTCCAATTTGGTGATCTAGTGAACTAAAAAGAACCGGTTCAAAAAGAAAAATAATTGTTTGCAAACATCTCTCCGGACCATTTTCCTGGGCTATGCATTACAGGTAAAAATGTTGTAAATAATGTTCAGTTTCTTGCACAGACTGATTGTGTCGCTTCATAAGACCTTAACACAGGGGTTCTCAACTCTGGCCCTCGAGATCCACTTTTCTGTAGAGTTTAGCTCCAACCTTGAACAAACTAACCTGACTGTAACTCTCTAGTAATCCTGAAGACCTTGATTAGCTTGTTCAGGTGTGTTTGATTAGGGTTGGAGCTAAACTCTACAGGAAAATGGATCTCGAGGGCCAGAGTTGAGAACCCTGGCCTTAACATATTCTCAGGAGCCACGGCATTCATTTTGTGTTTTTTGAAGGTGAAGAAAAAATTCACCTTCACCTTGGATGGCCTGAGGGTGAGTAAATTAACAGCAAATTTTCATTTTTGGATGAACTATCCCTGTCCCAGTTAGTGTTACTGTAGATGATGACAGGTAATCTACATACAGTATAAAAACAATAAAACAAATGTTAAAAAAGGAAAGAAAACAAATTCTGTAAAATCAGTCCAAAATGATATGGTATATATTGTGCATAGATTCAAGTGGAAAGGAATCCTCATAGAAGATGGGGTTTTCAACCACTGGAATCCCAAATCTCATCTGGTCTCAGAAGCTAAGCGAGATTTGGTTTGGTAAGTACTTGGATGAGAGACCGCCAGGCAAATCCAGGTGCTAGAAGATGGTGAGAAATGTTTCACATCATAACTGATAAAATATTGTGGATTTTAGCCATACCGGAGTACTGGAATATTGACTAACCAGAAGCCCCTGACTTATCCATTTTATAAGAAATATATCAAGTAACTCATAAAGTGAAATATATCAAGTGACTCAGATACCAATAATAATGTGGTACTATTACCATTAAAACATTTGACCAGATTTAAATCCATTCTCAGCACAGAAAATAGTCTGCAGACTATGGGCCCGCTCACATAAGCTGTTCATTTGCCAAATGTATTGAAATGAATTCTCTGCATAATTTGCTAATTCCTTTATCAAGGCAGATAACATGAAGACAGTTCTCCTGCTGTGGTTGGCATGGCACCCAACTGACAACAAAGCTCTGCAGACAGCCGCAATTGTCTCTTAGCAATTATAGCCACGGTAACAATAGTATCCGAGTGTGTGAGCATGTGTGTGTGTATGGATGAAGGAACACAGACCTCTGTTTAAGTCTTATCATAAACGAGAAAGAGGGGTCACAAAGGTGACGTCTTATTTACCAGAAAAACGCAGCAAATGATGAAAGCCAGTACAGGGGAGAGAAACGGGCCTCCATTTTTTGAGCTCAAACAGCTCTAACTTTTTTCCAGGTTTTACAATGCTGCAACGCGGAAATACTTTTCATTGAGGCACACCAATGAACACACTGAAAAGGATGTTTGCTTATCAGGCCCAAGTTGTGCAAACTTTTAAAAGGGAGTGTGTTTATCTGCAAGCGCATGGTTTGAACAGGCTATACTAATGTTGCTATTGAACCAACAACATTCCTCTAAAAAAATCATCTCTACATTTTCCTCCCCAATCTGTCAAAGGAAAGTCTTTCACGCGAAAAAAGCAGAGAAAAATAACTTCCTTTCTTCTTCCCAAACAGCCCGGGAGTCTTGCGCAGATGAAACGGAGCTGGAGCGGCGTTTCATGTTTTGTTTGGTTTACGCTGTTGCAAACTCTAACACAAACTTGTGTTACCTGCACGCAGCTAGCTTTGAGTTTGACGGAGTGTGGAGAGAGTTCCTGCAGGGAAAGCTGGAATCACAGGCCCAGCATACCTTTGTATCTTCAACCCATCAGACAGGAGCAGAACCCTTTTCTAATCTACCGCTCTGTCTCTTTGTTTATCGCAAATTGGGGTGAGAGCTTAGCGAAAGTCACACCAGTACTCAGAAGGGCCTGGATGAAATAAACGCAGCCAAGGAGTAATCCAGCCTGTGTGGACGAGACCAGTTTTTATAGTGCGCTATAGGTCAACATGAAGTCTTAATGGACTCTGTTTACTTTCTAAATACACATTCCCGGTGTTATTGTGAACAATTTATCATTATAAGTTATTCCAAAGCAAAAGAGTTTGCCTTCACAATCTTTTATCAAAATGCAAAAACGTCACCTCTAAAATTACTTTCTTTTTTTTTGCTCAGGGGAGCACAAAACTTTTTGAGGCAATCACTTAAGTAGTAAATGCAAAGGGGCTAATTGAGGAGCGGAAAAATGACTAACAACTGCCATAATTGTCAAGAACAGCAGAGAGAAAAAATTAAGGACCTTGACACATTTATAAAATTCTACAAAAAAGTAATTTATACAGCATCAGCTAATCTAATGTAATCAAAAATAAAATAATATTGTATCATAATATTGCATAATTATGTTACATAATATCAGATGCTTTTCTATCTGTAATATAATATAATATAATATAATTAATATAATATAATATAATATAATATAATATAATATAATATAATATAATATAATATAATATAATATAATAAATTGTTATGATCACCAGTTGGAGTGCCCTTGATAACCACCTCTGTCATGAACTTCATTTCCCATAACCCACTGCCCGGACACATCACGCCTGATTGTTTTCACCTGTTACTCATCATTACCTCTACCTATATAAGCCTGGTGTTTTCAGTCACTCTTTGTGAGGTCTTGTATGTGTCATAGCTGCAGTTCTAAGCCTTTTATCCTGGTTCTCTCATGTCTTGTTTTCCTATTTCTTGATATTCTGCCTGTTTATCTGGATTGCTCTGTTAGCCTCAGCCCTGAACGCTGTCATTGTTTTGGATTGCTTATTGTGTTTGACCCTATGCCCTACAGCAGTAGGCAGCAAGCTCCGGTGGCCAGGGAGCTTGATCAGCCATGGACTCCAGCATGCCCTACACTGAGGGTCGCGAGCCCAGTGTTTGTAGTGTCTTCCAGCCCAGAACCTCTCCACAAGATGGCCGTCACACCAGAGTCTCCAGCCATCATGGACGCCACGCCAGTGTTCCCTGCCGTCTTGAACTTTGCACCTGAAACTAGTAAGGCAGTGCCCAGGTAACAGAGACTGCTGATGTCAGTGTGAGCGGCAGGCATCCCGGTGGTCTCGGTGTTCTCAAGCCCGGTGATCTCAGAGGTTCTGCCACCCTCCACTGCCCTTCCAGTAATGGCGGTTGCCATTTTGTTTGTCTGGGCTATACACACGTCTGAGGTGGCGGCACCTGCTCCAGAGCCCTCTCCAGTCTATGCATCCACTCCAAAACCAGCTCTAGTCCACGAATCCTCTCCAAAGCCCGCTCCAGTCCATGAGTCCATCCAGAGCTTACTCAAGGCTTAGAGCTCAGTCCTGTGTTGGTGCCAGCCTATGAGTTCCCTGCCTGTCCTGTCGCAACCACAGAGGTCGCCCTTGAGCTCCCGGCCTGTCCTGTCTCGGCCAGCCTGTCCGGTAACAGCCATGGAGGCTGTCTCTAAACTCTTAGCCTGTCCTGACACGACCATTAAAGTTGTCCCTGAACTCTCTGAATGTCCTGTTATGGCCACAGGGGCCGTTTCTAACCTCTCTGTGCTCGCTATTGCAGTTCCGTCTACTCCACCTTGGTGGCCTTCAGATCCACTGTGGTGGGTTCCAGTTCTGCCTGAGCCATCTTGGTGATCCCCTGTGCCATCAGCTCCGTCGAAGTGGTCCTCCGCTCCATCAGCTTCACCCTAGTGGTCATCTGCTCCACCGTGGGGATCTTTGGTCCCATCTGCTTTGCTGTGGAGGTTATCTCCTCCACCATGGGGATCTTCGGTCCCTTCTGCTCTGCTGTGGTGGTCTTCAGCTCCGCCTGTTCCGCCCTGGTGGTCTTCTGCTCTGCCCTGGTTGTATTCTGCTCTGTCTGTTCTGCCCTGGTGGTCTTCAGCTCCGCCTGCTCCGCCCTGCTGGTCTTCTGCTCCGCCTGTTCTGCCCTGGTGGTCTTCAGCTCTGCCCTGATGGTCTTTGGCTTCGCCTTGGTTTCCTGCTCTGCTGGCTCCGCCCTGGCTTCCCGCTCCACCCTGGTCTCCTGCTCCACCGGCTCCAGTTCTTCTTCCTGTCCATGTTCCCGGCCCTCCATCCCTCCCCCTGTTCCTGTTTGCTTGTGTTTGACCCCATGACTGTTTCGACTACGATTGTGGATTACCCTTTAATAAACTACTACACTTGGATCCTAAGCCTTCATGTCCCTATGTCCCCATGCTGTTTTGTGACTACTATATTATATTATATTAGTACATCCAGATGCAACATCAACCGCTTTTCAATAAGCACTCTCATGTGCACAGCCCTGAGACTGAGGAGAGAGAGAAAGAGAATGGCCACAAGAGATGGATGAGATTGAAAGGGGCAAGTATGGTGCAATAAGAAAAAAAAAAGTCTAGAAAAACTAATTGTTTCAAATAATCCACTTATAGTCATCTTGATCTGTGTGAGCTTAAAATAAAAAAAAGTTATTTTAGTCAACTAAAATTAGATGCCATTTTACTCAATTTAATGAAATGAATTCAAATAAATTACAGTTAAAACTGTGCTAAAATTAATGAATATGATGAAATAGTGACTAAATTTAACGGGCCCCTATCATGCTTTCTCAGATATTACCTTTCAGATACAGATGTTTGTGAATGTCTATAAACTTTCAAATATAAAAGTGCATGACAAATAGAGTTATTGTCTCCCAAAAGAAAAAACAGATTCTGAACTGCCAGAAACGAGTCGTCAGTAATTCCAGCCGTGCTTCCTGCACAAACCTATGCAGGTGTGTAACAAATTTGCATAATGGCAGCCTATGGTCTTCACTGGCTGACTGCAAGCAACACATGTTTGACCCATCCTCATACACTGTAGTTGTAGCTGAAGCCAGGAAGAGTTGGTTTGTAAAAGACACTGTTACCGTGATTACACAGAGCGTGCCCTGTCTACAATGTATATTGGACTCAGGCTCAAATTGATACGGTACAACTGACGGTACAGTAAAAAATACATGCCTGATTCAAGTCTCAAAAATGGCCAAAAATATTATTTTACTAACTTATTCATTTTAAGTTAAATTGTGCTTTGTTGGAATAATGTCTAGAATGTTAAAAAAAATGTTCAATGTTAAGGAAATATTTTTAAATAGTTGTTTTGTAATAGATTTTTTATTTAAAAAGTAGGACAAAACAGTAAAAAGCACATTTTGGCTATTTAATTTAAGCAATGCTGAAAAAAATGGCAAAATAATGAAAAAATGTGAAAAACCATGTTCGGTATTCGGCCTTCGGCCTCCCGCCCAGTGTTTCATTTTGTTAGGCTTTGGCCAAGAATTTTCATTTCGGTGCATCCCTAAATACTGCAACATATATTATGAGAAAATTTGTGTTTTTATGACCTTGGATGCATGTAAACCTATTGTAAAAGATATCCAAACAAAATTAGGAATGTTTAAATAGCATAATGGGGCGCTTTAAAAGGACAACAATTATGACTAAAAATAAACACATACAAAAAGAATGTATTACGCTCTTGAGGAGTCCCAAGTCCACTTCCATCAGAAAACAAGGATTAATACCTGATTAAAGCTATCCATTAGCATTCTACTAGCACAAACAAACTGGGTCATGCTAACCAGTCAAACCTTGACCCCATGGTTGGGAGCCTGGCCATTGAGCAGCAGTTGAAGAGACAAGGCGGCATTGGAGCAAGAGAAAGCAGTTGTTCCTTTGCGTCAAGTAATAAAGCCACAGATAAGTGTTGAAAAGCATCTAAGGTCAATGGCAGATAGTTTTTATTGCAGATTCGCCGCCAGCCACCTCGACCCTATGCCGCAATGCCTCTGCTCTGATCTGTTGTTGTCTCAATTTGTTCTTGTTGCATGCTTACACTCAATTGATTTTCATCCGGTTTCATAGCAGGTTCACTACTTTGCTTCTTCTCAGGTTTCCAAGCCAAAGTCTTCTTCTTTCAGTCTTTTCTTTTGTGGTTCAGAGAAGCAAGATCCCTCCAGGTGCTTGGATTGTAAAGCATTATTGATATACTGAATGGTGCAGAGTCTCATAAGTAGACGACTCTAAGAGAAAAATTCTTCTGGCTGAAAGGTGATGCTCAAATCGGCCTCGTCTTTGAGCTTCAGGTTCGTATTATTCCTTACAACCAGGGATCTACTGTCTAAATCAATTGGGGAGTTTGCCTTTGCAATATAAAATGACTAAAAAACATCCCTAAAAGAACTCACCAGTATCCAAACAAGCATTTACACAGTAATGCATGCACATACACAAATCAAACCTCTTAAAGCGGACATCGGATGCAAAATTCAATTTTACATGGGCTGCATTCCACTCCACTTTTGGACACGCACTCGCAAACTTCCCCAAGCACTTCCCCTCGGGGGAATCCCCGCTGCCATTTTGAATTGTGTTCCACTTCGTGAAGTGAAGGAGGGAAGTTTATATGGATAGACCCTCGACCCCTCGATTTTGACAGAGGGAGCGATTCTGCTTCATATGCACACTTCAGGCCACTCCACAGACCACAATGCAACACGATTATGACATCATCGCAGATCGCGTTTAATTTATCCCCACCCCAAACAAGTCTATAATATATAAATAATTTTTTTTGTAACTTTTATAACAGCCCAGGCATACCTATATACACATAGAATGCTGCACCAAACAATTCATAAGGGGAAAAATGTAAACAATAAACCAACTCTATAGCAGATTCTAAGTAATCAAGGGCTTAGGACGTTCCAGTTCAGTCCATTGCAAGGGTTCAGCTAGAAGTGGGCACTCATGCAACGTAATCAATGACGTACATCTGAGTGAACGAGACGGAGGGAAGTTTGCGAGTGAAGGGCATAAAAAAACGAACTGGAACACAGCCATGGTGTTTGAACTTAAATGTGTGTTGGCAGTGTGTGTACATAAAGACCCTATAATCATAAAAATCCATCCAGTGCTTTTTTTTTTTTAAATCCCCACATATCATTAGCACTTTCTCAGATCAAGCCGTTCACAGATTCATGGCAAAGTGACGTCACTTTGCACAGGCCCCTCCCACGACTGTTGACGGACACAACCGTTTTATCATAAACCCACCCTGAGTTAGCTGTAAACAGTCTGCCATTGTTTCGATGCCTAAAGGTGTTTTGTTGTTGGATGTAAGAATGAACATAGCAGTCGTCATTTACTCCCGACATCTGAGCCGCTGAAGATGCAGTGGATTACTTTTGTTTTTGAAGGGAGTGCGCCCCCCCCCCAATCTACCTAAATGCGTTTATATCTGCACAAATCATTTTATTCTAGACTGCTTTCTGAACGAGGAACAATTCAAGGCAGGTTTTGCTAAAAATTTAAAATCCAAGGATGGATCAGTACCCACTGTTCGTAATCCAGCTGCACCTCTAGAAGTAAGTCCCACATTTTATATTTTTATGATTATTTGCAAATCGCCTTTCCTCTTCCTCGGAAGAGAGGGTGGGGTGAGCAGAGCTCATTAGCATTTAAAGAGACATGCACCGAAACGGGTCGCTGTGAACAGAGCTGTTTTTGACAAGGTAAAAAGAGTGTTGTTTTACACTACTATTGAGATATTTTAACCAAAGTATGTTGCAGACATTTCATGAAGACCCTAAAGAATCATACCAACTTGTGGAAAATGGGCATCCGATGTCCCCTTTAAAAAAGACAGAGATTGGCAGGATGTGCATCTTTTGATTTACTCTGAAAACATCCATAAACGTTCAATGTACCATTCACTGACCAAGGACAAGGCCTCAGACTGGAAGAATGCTCCACATCAAATCAAATATATTGCTCTTAGTGTTGCTTTCTTTTTAGATCACACCCTAACCATTATTCTAAAGCAGAGCATAAAGAGACGCCGAAGAATGGCAACACTCTGTTTTCACCTCTTTCCCCCTGCTTCTTTTCTTGTACATTTTACAGTATTGTGCTTTGATGGTGATAAAGTTAGCCTGTAAGAAGCGAGTGGGGTGGGTGGAGGTGATGGTGCTGGCAGGGTGATGTAGGGTCTGAATCATGCCAAATACACATGGCTTCTCGGTTCAACAAACAAAAAAAATCAATCTATTCGGCCCAATAGGTCTCAGACTGCAATTATAAAAAGCGGTAGCGGCTAACAATGTCTACCTTTACACACGCAAACTGCACAAAAGAAGAAAATAAGGAGAGAGCTGGGGAAGACGAGATATATTGTGAAGCCACAATGTAGGGGCACAAAATAGATTCCCAGTTGTTGGTCAATAGACACTAAATGTGGTCGCTGTTGATCTCATAACTGCAAAAATGGCTAGAGGTTTGAAGGCTTTTGGGCAGCTAATACACTTTCTATATTAAGGAAAAATAGCTATTTTTCACAATTGTTTTTCGCGAACACCTGGCCTTCACCGTAAAAATTGCTTGTAAATCAAAGTCTTTGCAGGACATTCAAGCAAATAAAGGATCTTTGTGTGTGAGTTTATAAAATTCCTGACATAATGCGAATATTATGTGTAGTTGATTTCATCCCACATACTGTATCACCACTGCGTATTTGCTTCCTGTGCCTGAAAAAAAAACACAGCTGCAATAAACACACTCTCCGTTACCTTTGCAAATAGAGGTCAAACCTCTTTCTCAAGAGCTGGGGAAGATAAAGTGTACCTGGGAGATACTCCCAATGACAGCTGTGTTATTTGTGTAGCCACTGAGCAAAAACAGACCTCCTAACTACAGCAAAGAGGAAACGCTTTTCATCCACTGCACTTTCAAATGAAACTGCCAAACTCATGGACGCCTCCTTTCTCATTCTCAACACATTCACTGTATGATTATTTTTTTGATTATTTACCTTAAAATGTAATTGAGATTATTACTTTTTCTTAAAAAAAATTTTTTTTTAAATGTTTACTTTTTATTTCTTTGACAATACAGATTTTAAAAAAAACTGAACTTCTGAATCATTGTAAATCAAGACATGCTGCATAATATATATATATATATATATATATATTCAGATTTGAATAAATTATACAACAAAAGACATCTAGACATTTTTTTTTTGTTATGTGCTAATGCAAATAGAATTGAAAGACTAGATCAGAATGATTGAAACTGGCTCAATAAAATGGGCATTTATTGATTTGGATTTTTTGATGTATTCATGTTTTCCAACTGATTTTATTTCTCTCCTGATTTTGTAAAGGTGAAATTAGCTGTAAATGTTATGATAATAAAATGAAAATGGTAAGTCTTCAGATTATAAATTATAAATTCTAAAATTCAAAACTAGAACAAAGGTCAAGCTTCCATGTTCCAAAGGAAAACAGCCAATCACAAAAATTACAAACAATCTTTTTGTCTTTTTTCTACCTCCATAGATGTCTGTGATTTGGTTATGTCTGAATGCAAACAAACAAACATGTAAATTGACCTTTTTATTGCAGCTGTGTATTTCTAAATGGAATTATGTAAACAACACTTCTTAAAAGTGAATCAAGGCTGCTGTAATTGTATTCTCGATAATGTTCTAGATTAATTGTGTGGCTCTAAATCTAAGGCTTGCTTTGCACACATCCTGAGAAAAAAAAAAAAAAAGAGTAATTATTTCTTATTTAGAGCACCGTCCCTCTGGGGTGGAAATACCTCAGTGTGAGTTTTGATGAGACCCTAGCAAATGTGAAACTCTAGTCGAGTGCTTTGTCTCCACAGCCGCCCAGAGGAGGAGAGGAGAGGCCAGTTTAATTTTCTGTGCTTCATTAGTTAGCTAGACCTCTGGAAGCCCCCCCATTGGGCTGGCCTGCCACCACACACATACACACACACACACACACATCCCTCCACCTGTCTCTAAGGGTGTTCAGCACTGCGCTGATTAGCCCTGCCGACACATGCATGCACTCACACACGTGCACACCGACAGTTCAGGTGTGGCTCGAGGCAGCACGCATGCTTCTGCTCAATTGCTTTTTATCAGATTTCATCAGGGAGCCATTACCTCTGTCTCTTTACCTTTTTAGGCTTCGGTTACCCTGCTATCTTTCTCCTTCTTTTTGTGCCGCTGGGCAGACACATGCATGTTTAACCATATACATTTTGAATGTGAGAAGGTTAACTGTATAATGTTAATCTCATGTGGCTAGCTCCAATTTGGCCAAATAGAAAATGCTGGAGCCTTTATCACTAGTGAAGATGCTCATATTCACTTTTTTTTTTTTAGCATTTGGCTACCTTGTTCAGAGAAGACCTAATTCTTTCACACATAGAAAGTGTTTCAATTGGTATTAATGCACATACAAATGCATGTTTTTAATCATAAATTGGAATCAAAATGAGAGTTTTGTGGCTTTTAGTCCAGTGTGTTAACATATGCTCATCATTTACTCACCCTCATGTCATTCCAAACCTGTATGACTGAAGTTCTTCTGTGAAACACAAAGGAGGACATGAGGTTAAATAAATGATGACAGAATTTTCATTTTTGGATGAACTATACTAATATTGATGGTACTATTTAGTTAGTTGCCTCTAGTCTACTGTTTATGTGTTGTTTGTAAGCTTGCTCATTTAGCTAGTTTATTTTATTCCAACCCAAGTCACTTTAAATGTACTGTGATTATGAATTCCTAATTTGTAGAAACTACAGAGGATGACATTTGCCGTTTAAAAGTTTGGGATCAGTACGGATTTTCATGTTTTTTAAGAAAGTTTCTTCTGCTCATCAAGGCTGCATTTCTTTGATCAAAAATACAGAAAAAACAGTAAAATTGTGAAATATTATTGCAATTTAAAATAACTGTTTTCTATATTAATATAATTTAAAATATAATTTATTTCTGTGATGCAAAGCTGAATTTTCATCAGCCATTACTCCAGTCTTCAGTGATCCTTCAGAAATAATTCTAAAATGCTGATTTATTATCCAAGTTAGAACCTGCTTTTTGCTGCTTCATTTTTTTTTTTTTTTTTTTTTTTTTTTTTTTTTTTTTTTTGGAACCTGTGATACTTTTTTTCAAGATTCTTTTATGAAAAAAGTTTAAAAAGAACAGCATTTGTTTAAAATAGAAATCTTTTGTAACAATATACACTACCGTTCAAAAGTTTGGGGTCAGCAGATTTTTTTCTTTCTGTTTTTGAAATAAATTAATACTTTTATTCAGCGAGGATGTGTAAAATTGATTTTAAACAATGACAGTAAAGACTTATATTGTTACAAAAGCTTTCTATTTTGAATAAATGCTGTTCTTTCTAACTTTTTATTCATCAAAGAATCCTGAAAAAGTATCACAGGTTCCAAAAAAATATTAAGCAGCAAAAACTGTTTCTAACATTGATAATAAATCAGCATATTAGAATGATTTCTGAAGGATCATGTGACACTGAAGACTGCAGTAATGATGCTGAAAATTCAGCTTTGATCACAGCAATAAATTATATTATAACGTGTATTACAGCAGAACACTGTTACTTTGAAATGTTATAATATTTCACAATATTTCTGGGGTTTTTTTCTGTATTTTTGATCAAATAAATGCAGTCTTAATGAGCATAAAAGACTTCTTTAAAAAGTTATAAAGATCTTACTGATCCCAAACTTTTGAATGGCAGTGTGTATGCTAGTGTACTCCTAAACATTAAAATAAATAATAAAGAGAGAGAGAGAGAGAAATATAAAATTGTCAAGTGAGTCAATTTTATTCCAACCAAATTCACTTTAAATTCACTGTGATTATGATTTACAAACTTGTAGGGACTACAGAGGATGAACACTAAGTCATCTATATGCTAGTGCATTAAATAAATACATTTTATAAATACATTAAACCATTACAGTCTTTCTCCAAATTTAGTTTTAATATAAGATATGGCAGTACAGGAAAGAGCAATGCACTTTTTTATATTTCTTAGTAAGCTTTTCTACAGGCACTTGCCAGCCTGATCCCAACCTCAAACTAATATTGCGACTGGATTGTCAATGCTTAACAAAGAGAACTACTATACTTAATATAGAAAAGTAATTCACCTCTACAAAAAACCTGTGGAGAAATCAGTACAGCTGCTTCAGGTCTGAAGAGTTTGGGATCAGTACCAAAGAATTATATAACATTTCCTCCACTGTCTAATAAGGGCCTGGGACTGTGGCCGGTGTGTATTTAGGCTGGCATAGAGCTGGATGATGGCCGAGTACAGTGTCAGCTATGGGTGCTATTTCTGTAATGGGGTTTTCATTTATTGCCTCGAGGATAATCCACTTTAGACAGGAAGCACTACCTACAGCCATTAAGTCTAATCCCATGGACTCGGTTTCTGAACACACTGCAAGTTGTGATGGTCACACTGTGGAGGATGCAGGAAATATATATGAGAAAGCATGACTTTGATGAGGATAATTATGATGATGAAACCATCACACCGGGATGACTTAAGGAAGGACACTCCCATGTGACAGGAAGTGATTCAACAAAAGTTTTTAAAAAAAGTTTCTAATTAGTAATGGTTATTAATTAAACTTTTCTAAGAACAACATTTGTTTAATTAATGTCAGAACAAATAGTTGCTTTGACATGTAACAAATTGCACTGATTAAAACTTTTGCATTTAATTAAAAATTTCTATTAAAATTTCATACTAATTATTTTTGAAATATATGTTTTTATGTTGGTAATTATGTCGTTAATTAATTAATTGTAATTAATTTAAATTCTTTCAGTTTTAATTCAATCTTAATTTCAGTTTGTCATAAAATTTAAATGCATCTTTAAAATATGACTGCGTTATATACACACACACACTCACATACTGTGAATATATTGTAAATATGAAATTGCCCTGATGGAACGGTGTTTGAAAAAAAAGTTCAAGTAGGAGCTTACAGAATTTTTTCTCATAATTTTTAGCAGAATTGCCAGGTTAAAATAGATGGCCTATCTTTTAAAGTGAGCCAGATTTGTCTCTCCAAGCCTAGTATTTTCTGCACAAACACAAATATCTGTAGAAATAATGCAGCCACATACCACTTGAATGTGTAATGCGGTCATGTAATTCCTCATGTGATTTTTTTTATGTGCCACTATATCCTTCATACCTGCTAACAACTTTTTATTTTTTTATTTTTCAGCCACCATTTTTCACCCCTTCACACAAAGATTGCACAGTGCATCCACAAAGCATGCATTTATCTCAACTGAATGCAGGGGCAGCGCCTTTCACAGCAATTAACACTCACACACACACACACACACATGGGCATTCTCGACCCCTCTCCCACTACTGCAAAAACACACACTAATAATCTCACACAGACCCGTGCATTCACTCTCACATAGAATCTCTCGCAAAGACAATGCACATCTCACACACACTCACACGCTCACTCTGTGTCAGAGAACGAGGTGTTTATGAGCAGACTTTTTGGGGCGGAAGTAGCTCTGTTCTCTGACCTGGACTCCAGGCCGCGGGGAAAGGTCAAGTCCTCTTGACCCTTACGTTCCATAAGCCTCGCCTGCTGCAGCCCGAAGCGCTTTCTATGTATTCCAGGCAAACACATATACAGACGGACACATACAGTCTCTGTCAGTCTCACAGATGCCCACTATCAATAAAAGGCCATACAGAAGTTTGACACTCCTGAGAAACTCCTGAAAATTACTAATGTGAACACAAAACTGAGATTGAATTGAAGAGAAAATAAAATGGCTTTAAGGTATCTTTTTGCTAGTGTACTCCTAACAGTTGACAAAAAAAAAAATGACACAACGCAAATCATTGTTCATGGCTGACTTGGCAGCCAACAGGCTTTTAATTCGATTTGCATCGTTACAATTTCTTTCTTTCTTTTCTTTTCTTTTTTTTTTTTTGATAGGAATTACACAACCCCAGGACAGAAGAGAGGTGTACACGCTTAAAAATAAAGGTGCTTCACGATGCTATAGAAGAACCTTTTTGTCTAAATGGTTCCATAAAGAACCTTTAACATCTGAAGAACTTTTCTGTTTCACAAAAGGTTCTTTGTGGCGAAAGAAGGTTCTTCAGATTATAAAAAGGTAAGAAAGAGATGGTTCTTTAGAGAACCTTTGATTGAATGGTTCTTCTATGGCATCGCTTGAAGAACCTTTTGAAGCACCTTTATTTTTAAGAGTGTACAGTTACCTATTAGTCAGTAAGCAGCCACTTATGCTAAATGCTAAACCATCCAAAACTGCAGAGCAACCTTATAGCAACATGCAAAATATAATTTAGAACACTTAGCAATCGCATTGCAATATGCTAAATAACATTCAAAACACCTAGCAACACTCTGGTTACAACCCTAAACATGCTAACATCATGCATCAAAATCCAAATTTATACAAGTTTGGGGTCAGTAAAAAATACTTTTATTCAGCAAGGATGCATTAAATTGATCAAAAGTGGCAGTAAAGACATTTATATTGTTACAAAAGATTTCCATTTCAAAGAAATGCTGTGCTTTTGAACTTTGTATTTATCAAATAATTCTGAAAATAGTTATCATGGTTTCCACAAAAATATTAAGCAGCACAACTATTTTCGACATTGACAATAATAAGGAATGTTTCCTGAGCAGCAAATCAGCTTATTAGAATTATTTCTGAAGGATCATGTGACACTGAAGACTGGAGTAATGATGCTGAAAATTCAGCTTTGATCACAGCAATAAATTATAGTTTGAAACATTAAAATAAAAAAGAATGTTGTACTAATATTTCACAATATTACTGTTTTTACTGTATTTTTGTAATAAATGCAGCCTTTGTGAGAATAAGGGATCTCTTAAAAAATCGTACTGTTCCCAAACATTTGAACGGTAGTAGTCAAGTGGGCATTAGAAACTTCTTTAATAGGCCATCAGAAATAATTACAAATAATTATTTCCTAACACCAAACTCACTCATTTTAGCACAAAGTGTGCTAAGTTATTTTATATGTGTTTATTATTGGCTGAGCGGCTCAGTCGTGTGCTTTGACTGAAAGAAGCCATTTGCTGCGTGTTGAGTGGACATGATGTAGCTGTTAGCTACACGTGCTGATTAAATCTAGTGTAATATATCGCATGTGTCTGTTTGTGTGGGACTTTGAGAGAGTAGGTACGTCACCACCCTTTGAGCAGATGTTACATTTGGCAATACATTAAGTGCATTTACTTATTCAAAAACATTCATATCTCACAGCACCACTGAAATGAGACATCACATTTTATAAACGCATCCACCAGCAGTCAACCATGCCCTACAACAGCGTATACATTTACAGTCGTACTCTCTCTATCTTTGTCTCTCTCTTTTCGCTCTTGTTTACCCCCCAACTCACACACACATACACACACAGCCGTTTCCCCCTGACACTCTTCTCTTTCAGACTAAACAATTGTGACTTGGCTGGGAAAGAGCTTTGGATCCAGATGCTACTCCTCTGGCTTCCCCCCCTCTCTCTCCCGCTGTCGATTGCTTTAATTGGAGTGGCAGGCACAGATACTCTCTCAACAGACGCAATGCACCGGGGAGCTCCCACTCCTGGCAGTAGTCTTCCATTAGCACTCCAAATAGAAGAAAGTTGAGAGCTGTTTTTCATGTGTTTATCGCAAACTCAGCTTCAGGCAGCTGCTAACTCCTCTCCCCTCTAGCTTTTGCCTGCACATAGTTTGCTCGAAGTTTCTCGACCTTTAGCACATCTGTTTTCTTTGCTCTGATGTGAAACATAAAAAAACATTGTCTTTTTCAATGGCATATGGACTCTCTGTGGATTAAGTCTTTATGATTAGCAGGTACATGTAATGGTGCAATAAAAGAAAAATAACAATAATAATAATAAGTAAAGTAATAAACAGGTGACACTAAGTTAAAAATGCAAAGAGGTGAGAAGGAGACATTTACAGATTAATTTATACTATGAAAATGGATAAGTGTATAAAACAACGAGTTTGGTGCCTGGATTGCTAATTGGCCAATATAGTCCACCATGCTAAAACACAAAACATATCATTTTTATAAAAAAATAAATAAAAACATATACATTTCATATATAAAATTTCGTATAAAAATCATGTAAATCCTAAAAATTCATATAATGTATATATATATAAAAAATTAAAAAATAATAAAAAAT
>NW_015555883.1:794449-799252 GCF_001515605.1 Sinocyclocheilus anshuiensis
ATATATATATATTATAAAATAAAAAACAAAATCTAAAAAAAAAACTGAAGCTGCCAGTTTAACAGATTAAGTAAAATTGTAAAAAATAATTAAATTCATAAAATAAATACATTAATTAATTAATTAATTAATTTGTTTGTCAAAAATTATGCAACTAAAAAAAAAATGCAGTTAATCATGTTACCCTGACATGTACATAAGTTCTGTAGTAACTACTGAAGCTTATTTCTGCTTCATAAGAAAAACAATATTGCTTTGGTAAATTAAAATCATGATGTAAAAAGTTGAAATTAAAAAGAAAAAAATTTAAATTATGAAATAAAAAGTAAACGTTATAGCATAAAAAGTTAAAATTATGACTAAAGTCATATCTATGACATTTTGTCTTTTTTTTTTTTTTTGTGGTAATTATGACTTGGTATCCCATAATTCAGATTTTCTAAAATTATACTTTTTATCTCATAATTCCTAATTTTTTCTTTTTGGTCAGAATTATGATTTACCAACGCAATTTTTTCCCATAAACATAATAATATTTTTCTCATAATCACAGGCAAGTGTCAGGCATAAGGACTTCATAATGGTCACCTATAGAGGCCAAATCCGAGACTAATCTAGACATGCTTATGCAATCCCCTGGCCCATCACCTCAACCCATGCATGACATTTGCAAGCCACTAAATTCATCAAGGCTTGAGTCTTGGAGGGACACGGCACAGTCACAGTCAAACAAAGTCAAGAAAACCCTAAAACCAGGCCACCTCACACTTCCCTCACCTCTTCATTCAGTCACCTTGGCTCAAAGGGCCGTGTGTATGTGTGTGAGTTTGTGGCCAGTCCCCAGACTTTGAGATTTATACCTTGTCCCAAGAGTGTACCACACTGTTACGACTCAATTAACTTTTCTTGCGCTGATTTTACCCGGCTTCCCCTCAAATTTGTCCTGAAATAAATCACACACACACAAAAAAGGGAAAATTGGAAAAACAAGAACTGGGGCACAAATGTCCTCCTCTGTAATCCCCTCTGTCAAGACTTGTCAAGTAGACTCTGATGTGTAAAAGTCTGTGCTCCAGCTTGAGCCTGACCGGTTTGACCTCCTCCATCCAGGACCCCCAACTTCCTTTTTTTAATCTCATATATTTTCTGAAGAGGGATAAAAGGGGGGGCTGGGGCGTCCAGAGAGAGCAGGGAATGTGGTCCAATCCCCTAGTGCTCCAAACTCTCTCCCTTTTTAGCACATTTCTAAACAGCACCTCTCCGACCTGATTCCAAAATAAAAGAAAACATGGAAAGAAAAACAAGAAAGCAGCACAAAAAGGCGGAAATGTTATTTAAAAGGTACCAGACCACATCATTTTCCACTGATATTATATACTCCCGGGCCGTATCCAAAATATATACGAGCTAGAGGCCAAGAATGTAAAAATAAAATATATAGACTCAACATCTGGACAGGGCCTGAACAAAACTACTATTTAATCACCACTGAATAACGTATTTTTCCATTTACACTCTTTTTTTCGCACTCGTTTATCCTCACGGGGGCCCGCTACTTCTGATCGGGGCTCGGTTTTCAACCACGTTTCCTGCGTAGCTGACAAAATGCTCATTTATAGTATAATTATCCATTGTCTGATGCACACATTGAAGACTTTGTGTTTCCACAGCTTCATTTCACTGCATACCTGGTGCATTGATGGTTCAATACCTACTTTTAGGGTTTCTGTTGGCTAAATAAATGGGTAGACTTTGGCAGCGCAGTGGCCTGTAATAGTTGTTTTAGTTGCGGGTTCATGTCTTGCTTTGAGAGCTCACTGGACGCTCTCAAGCTCCTTGCCCCATTCCAAACGGAAATATTTACTCCCTTAATGAACTGGCCGAGAGGACTCAGACAGTCAGTGATTACAAGAGTGAACGGTATGTGCAAGGTGTCTGTAACAGTGTGATTTGGCACCCTGGAGGAAACCGCCGAGACTCTTTATAAAGTTTTCATGCGTGTCTTATAGTTCAGATGACAAAGTTGCATTGGCGCATTTTAGCTGGTAAAATAACTCTTTCAGATATGCTCATCTAGACTAATTTATGTAAACATCAATGTCTACTCTGCATTGACAACATATTTGGCCTTTTTGAATGAAGTGTTCAGTTAAACATTTCATTGAGTCACTTTGGAAGGGAGGAAGGTAAAATGCTGGAGACATTAATCCAACACAGGCCTCTATAGAAATGTAACTTCTGTCCCGCTGAATAGACATATTATATCATATACAAACTATATGCCAGAGTGTCCTCAAACAGAGGAATGTATTACCTGGATGTTGTTTCGTACTCAAAGAGCCATGCGAAAAGAGAACGGATGTATGTGTACGTTTAATGATGGGGAAGGAATAAACTGTTTACTGTTGTTTGGGGAGTCTGTGTGTGGCAGACATAGAGGGCTTCATTTGGACAGGAACAATGACATTATATCTAGGGATTTTGAAACCTTTCAGTGCCAAGGACCCCCAATTATAAAAATTGAGAGACTATTTTCCTAAAATGTAAAGGCAGCTCTATTTTCATGTATAAATATTCATTTATACTGTACAGGCAAATTATAAAGCATGAGAACTTAAAGGGATAGTTCACCCAAAAAATGAAAATTCAGTCATTAATTACTCACCTTCGTGTCGTTCCAAACCCGTAAGACCTTCATTCATCTTCGGAACACAAATTAAGATATTTTTGATGAAATCCGAGAGCTTTCTGTGTCTGCATAGACAGCAACAGAACTACCACGTTCAAGGCCCAGAAAGGTACTAAGGACATCGATAAAATAGTCCATGTCACAACAGTGGTTCAACTGTAATTTTATGAAGTTACGAGAATACTTTTTGTGTGCAAAGAAAACAAAAATAACGACTTTATTCAAAAATGTCTTCTTTTCCGTGTCAGTTTTCAGCACGCGTTCACGACAGTACCACGACACATGCGTGTGTATTCCTCTGCTTGTAAACAAGGCGCAGCACATCTGGGTTCGACGTCAGAACGCCGGATCCTGCGTCAGCAGCATCACACGCATGCATCGTGGTACTCTCGTGAACGATGTCCTTACTTTCTTTCTGGGTCTTGAACGTGGTAGTTGTGTTGCTGTATATGCAGTAAGCTCTTGGATTTCATCATAAATATCTTAAATTGTGTTCTGAAAATGAACAAAGGTCTTATAGGTTTGGAACGACATGAGGGTGAGTAATTAATTTTTGAGTGAACTATCCCTTTAAGTATATTTTCTCTTCTTTCCAACTCTGTTCTTTTCATCACACGCATGCATCGTGGTACTCTCGTGAACGCGAGTCAAAGACTGACATAATTATGATTTTCATTAAAACTATCTTAATTTGTGTTGAACGAAGATCTTACGGGTCTGGAACGACATGAGGGTGAGAAATTAATGACAGAATGTTAATTTTTGAGTGAACTATACCTTTAAAGATATTGCTTCCAAGATGAAATAATTGTCTTTTATACAGTACTGTCACAATGAGTTAAAAACAAATCAAATTATACAAAAAATATTCATATTAATTTTATAAAATACACTACTGTTCAAAAGTTTGGGGTCAGTTATTCCTGTGACACAAAGCTGAATTTTCAGCAGCCATTCCAGTCTTCAGTGTCACATGATCCTTCAGAAATCATTCTAATATGCCGATTTGGTGCTCAAGAAACATTTCTTCTTATTATCAATGTTGAAAACAGTTTTGTTGCTTAATACTTTTGTGGAAACCGTGATACATTTTTAAGTATTCTTTGATTAATAGAAAGTTTATTTAAAGTAGAAATATTTTGTAACATTTTAAATGTCTTTACTGTCACTTTTGATCAATTTAATGCATCCTTGCTGAATAAAAGTAGTCATTTCTGAACCCAAACCTTTGAACAATTGTGCTTTACAAAAATAACTGTAATAATGCATTAAACATAATACAATAAATATTTTTAATAATAATAAATAATAAAATCTCAACATTATATACATTATTAAAATATTACTTTTATTACAATTCATATTTTAAATAAAAATAATAGTAACAATAAAATCCCCTAGTGCCCCATTGTGACCCCTGGAACACAGTTTGAGAATCCCTGGTCTAGAAAACAGAATAGACTTTTGGGTTCCACACTACCAGCAATGTCCCAGCTGAACCCCTGCGCATACGCATCAATGCGATCTACATTAAATTTAGCACAGATAGAGCTGTCAGGGCTGTCCATCTGGAGAAAGAAGAGCTGATAAGCATTTATTACACAAACACACTGTGAGGATCCTCAGACGGACTCAAGTCAGCAGACCTGCCCAGCGAGAAGACATACAGTTACCTAGCATTATTTTTTTTTGTCAACCTAGAAAATGTCCTCTTGGGAAGTTCTATTCCAGTTCTTTTCATGGGCCAATTCACAATCACTCTTTAATCACGTCTTTAAATCCGTGGTGCGTGGAGACGTGTGTGTCTGAGCCCCGGTGAGCATCATTTGTGTACACATCTCACTGTATCAGATAACCTGGATGAGCTCCTGTGTTATGTACTAACTCAATTCTGCTCTGACAGGGCAGATCAGAGAAGCGGCTCCGCTGACAGTCGTTTACATGCTTCGTGGCCTTCACTGCGCAACTTATCAGAACGCCACATTAAAGACCCCTGTAGGAGTCCCTCCTGATAAGCATCTGAATATCAATACAGCCCAGTGAGGATGCTTACACACACACACACACACACACACACACACACACACACACACACACACACACACACACACACA
>NW_015555883.1:800716-824044 GCF_001515605.1 Sinocyclocheilus anshuiensis
CACACACACACACAAACACACACACACACACACAAACCCCTTCACATCACAGAAGCTGACATCTGACATGCTGATATTCTAACTAATAACCTCCGAAACATCCAGCTAACCTCCTCCTGCACCACTTTTTCACTGTCTCTCTTGATTCTTCCAGACTTCAGAAAACTAGGAATGGTGTTATGCAATTTAAAAACAAACAAACAAGCAAACACAAAACTACTGTATTTACTACTGTTGAAATTACATTAAAAAGACATCAGAAAACATTTAGAATTACTAGGAATTACTCGTAGGATTTCAATAGAATGCAACAGCTGGATTCTGGAAGTAAAAATCCAATTATTTTCACCAGAGAAAAACTGATTTTTAATGATTCTGTATAAACTTAGAAAGACAGACCTACCGCAAGCTACAAGGTTATTAATTGATGGTATATGCTTCTGTTGAGGCATCAGTCAGTGTTTCAACTGCTTAATAGCCAAAATCCATGTGAAGAACTGCACCATACAAAAGAGAAAGATCCATTAATCTGCAAATCTCTCCCACTCCCAAAAAGCATTCTAATGTCATATTCGAGTTGCTCTCATACCCTCAAATATATATGAATATTGTGTATATATGAATATTCTGCAATGAATTAAAAATATATGTATAAAAATATTTTTTAAACATGTAATCAATAATAATAACAACAACAACAGCAATAACAATAATAATTGTTATTATTAATGATCATTTATTTATTTGTTTTAATTAATTAATTAAATTTTTTTATGCAGAAAATAATTGGGAAAAACACTTTTGGAGCCATGGCCACTGAAAAAGTGAGCGTTCTCTGTTCGTGTTTTCTAATGTTTTCTAATCATGGGTCTCTGATCTTTTAGCTCAAATATTAAAGGGTGAGGTTGCTTTTGGGGGCTGTTTTGTTTGTTTGTTTGTTTATGTATTTATTTATTTATTGAAAAAAAAACTTTTATTCAGCAAGGATGCATTAAATTGATCAAAATACTTTCTTTTGTTACATTGTTGCAAAAAAAAAAAAGCAATTATTTTGAACCTTATATTCATCAAAGAATGCTGAAAAAATATATAACCAAACAAAAAAAAATATTAAGCAGCACAACTGTTTTCAACTGTTTCTTGAGCAGCAAATCAGCATTTTAGAATGATTTCTGAAGGATCATGTGACACTGAAGACTGGAGTGATGATGCTGAAAACTAAAATATATCAAAATAGAAATAATTATTTTAAATTGCAATAATATTTCACTAAATTACTGTTTTTGCTGTATTTTTATCAAATAAATGCAACCTTGGTGAATTTTACTGACCCCAAACATTAAAAAAAATAAACAGTGTATATGTTCTCTAGAGCAGCATGGAAACACAACTCATTCTTTTATACGGTGATATTATTTTCTAATTTGTACTGCAATACATATACTAACCCTTCTATCTGTGCTAACTTCACACACACTTACAAACACACACTGCCTCACAGGGCAGAGGCTGATATAAACGTCTAACAGAGGAACACAGTAATACAGCCTGTAAAATGCACCAGTAAACACCACAAACAAACATGAAGCTTTAATGAGAATAGGAAAATGTGTTTCAAGTCTGCATTGTTATTAAAACTCCTATTTAGCCTGAGTTTATGGCAGAAACTTCTGTAAAAGCTTGTATTACAATAAGCCATAAACCCCAGTCTGACCGCTCAATGACAAAATCTGTCACCGCAAACGAGACGTGGGACTTGGGTTTCAGCAGATTTCACGCTTTTCCATTGTCTAATCGAACTGAAACACCACATGAAACCTGCTCTCCTAACAAACCCGGCCTCTCATCTGCATGGGTAAAACTCCTCTGTAAAAGCCATGTGTCTGAGAGCAGATTGTTTGTCCGTACAGATTTATTTGTGTTTGGGAGTTGGAGACGTGCTTCTGTTTGTGAAGTCACTGCACCCTGTGTTCTCTCCTTTTTTCCTCAGCAGATCAATGTAGCCCATGCACTCGCTCCCTGCGTCACCTATTTATAGACTCATCAATTGTTTTCCATGTAAACATCTTTTAGTTTTTTTGTTTTCGTGTCCAGTTTTTCCATCGAGATCTTTTATAAGCTGCTGATATCAGTGCTCAGGCTGATACTGAAACATCAAATGCTTGGATAGAGAGTGCGATTAAGTGAAAAGAATAAAAGAAAAAAAAACTACATTGGCATGCAGAAGCCAATCAAAACAGAGAGCATTCACATATAGAAGTTTTAAAGGTACAGTACCAAAAGCAAAAGTGAGAAATTATGACTAATGTTATTATTATTCATGTTTTTGGACTAAGAAACCTTGACTAACATTATAAGTGGACTTCAGGGAACAATGCTACAACTGTTTGGAATATGGAAAGAGAGTGGGATAATAAAGTGAAAACAAAGAAAGAAAAAGAAAGAAAGAAAGAACTACACTGGCATGCCCAGAGGCTAATCAAAACAGAGATCATTTACATATTGAAGTCTTAAAGGTACAGTACCAAAAGAATAAAGAATTATGACTGCTTTTGGACCAGGAAACCTTGACTAACATTATAAGTGGACTTCAGGGAAAAAATGCTACAAATGTTTGGAATATGGTGCCTTTAACCTAAATAATTCCACTTGCATAAGATGTGTCACTTCCAAGGAAAACATTACACAATGCACTTTCTCTAACATTAATATTACACTGCATCTGAGTTGCATAGCATTGATGTCACAAGCAATAAAAAATCATTTAAACACGTTTTATTCATTAGCAGGATGTGCAATATATGTAATAATTCGCCCTGAAATGAAGAGCTGTGAAAAATATGAGTGCTGAACATTGAGTCTCTTCTGAAGCAGTAAATATGAGTGTACTGGGAGGAGTTTGAGATGAAGGATGTCTTCCTCACTGCTTACCTCACATGCATGAACAAAAATGCTCTTTGTGCATGTTTGGGCACAGTCAACTGTATTGTGCTGCAAATGAACAGACACATACTGTAGGTCAGCTGGTCATTGAACACAAATGGCCACAATGCTTCAGTTGATTGATTTGCTGTCTGAGGTTAATCACGTTCAGAAGTGTCATGCCAATTCATACGTTTTTGAGCCAAGTGGATTTTAAATTTAATTTCCTAAAAAAGCCCATATTTATATCTTGTGTTGGTCTAAAACATTGTGGTAGAAATAACCTATTTACATGTCTAAATTTGGTTAGTTTAATTGAGCTGCAACTTTCACAGGTCATTTGCTTCATCATGTCATTCAAAAGGAGTTATTATTAAAAAAAATACAATAGAAAAAAGTCAAAGCTGATGTTTTCATAAAATGAAAAGTCAAGGTGATCACGGTCTGTGGAAATCCACTTGGAAATGTACAAAATAATAATAATAATAATTTTATGTATGTATGCATGCAGCATGTATGTATGTATGTATTTAGCTTGCTTGCTTGCTAGCCAGGATTTTAACTGACTTTTTACAAACAAACAAACAAACAATAAATGAATAAATCTTTACAA
This sequence comes from Sinocyclocheilus anshuiensis, assembly GCF_001515605.1. Taxonomy (NCBI): domain Eukaryota; kingdom Metazoa; phylum Chordata; class Actinopteri; order Cypriniformes; family Cyprinidae; genus Sinocyclocheilus; species Sinocyclocheilus anshuiensis. The sequence goes on from NW_015555883.1 coordinate 804,252, forward strand.
TAAAATAAAATATTACATAAAAATTAAATTTAAAAAATAAATAAAATAAAAAAGGTAATCTTTGGTGTCCTAGGTGAAATTTATGGCATCACTAATCACGATCTTTCTCCGTTATCAAGCGTGAAAGGGCAAGAGTGTGAGACAGCTTGAGCAGAAGGCTTTGAATGAATATCTGCTGCTGGCTTCATGTATTCCACATGGTCAGCTTTCGGTTGTTTTACCACCCTGAACCCAACAGCATTCTGGAAACGCTGCTCTCGGCTAGCTGAACCCTCCCTGCCTCTGACCACAGAGCTCTCCTCTCCACCCTACTGAAGACAAACAACAAACTGTAATAGAGAAGAAAGACATTTCAATTCCCATCAAGCAGACCGCAAACATGTGCGGCTTAGTGAGGGCAACAAACTAAGTCTTGCTGGAGAAAAATGTTATCAATACACAAGAGCAGCTAGAACCAGTGCTCTTCATAATCTGTAGCTGCTGAGGTATTTTAAATCACTTCCTTTCACTTATATTTTAACTGTGAACGCATCATTCAGATAACCTTCAATAATATTAGTTATTCATTATTTCCTAATTCCTATCTATATATTTCATTTTAGGTCAGGGGTAATACTGCATTTTGATTTGATTATACAGAGTTCTTGAGCAGTAGTAATACAATTGTTGATCTGACTGAGACTGCAGAGACTGTTAAGTGTCTGTTTCTGGAATTATACCACATCTGTCGGTCCAAAAAGACCACAATTGATACTTTTCTTTTTCTGAATTTGAAGCATGCACAGAGCGTAGACATTTAGTGTTGATGGACAGAAATCAAGTAGCTTAGTGTCTGAGATGAAGTGAGAATCTAATCTGGGCTTCTTCTTATGGAAAAAATCCATATGGAAAAAAAAATTGAGATTTCAGTTTTGTGTATGACTATTAAACGGTAGATTTTCTGTGAGGGGGAATTATTTAGAAACCTGGTCATTTTTAATTCATTTTAGGTATGGTGATTGAGGATTAATAATTCATATCACCTTTCCCCCCTTGACTCATTAAAGAGCATGTTTGAGATGACGTTCCTCTGAGCTGAAATAATAAAAGTGACAGATTTGAATGGATGACTTTATAAATCTTCAGCACAGGGGAACAGAAAGATGGAGAGATACAGTAGCATATGTTCTCTTTTTCTGTTTTGCTCTTTGTGGGGTTCTGGGACCTTAGAAGATACCAATAGAAAATATTAAAAGAAGGACAGTGTAACCTAGAAATGAAATGTCTGTCAAAATTTACTCACTTTTACCTGTTGTCACTGTGACATATTTATTCATTATTTTTTTAAATTAATAATTGTGTATTCATTTGAATACTTTCTTTGAATACTTTGATTCAACAAGGATGCATTCAATTGATCTGACCCTTACAAAAATAATTTTTTTTTTTTTTTTTGGCGCATTGATTACCATTTCTATAACCACAGTTTTACTGTAAATACCATGGTTAGTGTAGGAAAACCATGGTTAATTTGTGGTTACCATGATTTAACTATAGTAACCATGTTTTTTTTTTTTTTTTTTTTTTTTTTTTTGGCGCATTGATTACCATTTCTATAACCACAGTTTTACTGTAAATACCATGGTTAGTGTAGGAAAACCATGGTTAATTTGTGGTTACCATGATTTAACTATAGTAACCATGTTTTTTTTTTTTATTACTTGTAGTAAAACCATGGTTAAGTTTCGTAAGGGAAAACGCCAATAATGACATTTAAATGAGCAATATCACACGAGTAGACGTGATCACAGTTAATCACAGCGTGCCGATATACAGCCATGTATCACGTCTACGAGTGTTATATTGCGTTTATACAACAGTTCGACAGCACGATTGTGTAAATACATAAGAAAAACAACAACTGAGTGTCTCTTAAAACCCTCTTATGTGCAGAACTACTTCCTTCTGCCACGGATTCATCTGATCTCAGAGCTGTTAAACTCTCAAACTGAGAAAATGTCACTTCAGAACTAGTAACGAAGGAACATTGAGTTGCTTCATTAAAAGCTTATTGTATTTACTGTATTAAAAGCTTACTGTATTGTACTGTATTAAAAGCTTATGTAGAGTCAAATATTATGAGAGATGGACTGAGCGAGTGTGATTACCTGCATCTGATACAGCATTCATTCTTCAGCTCAATTTCATATTCACAATAAAACATGAGTTTGAATGTCCGCTGAGGAAAGCAATATCTTTGTCGTACTGTCCTTTCATCTGTTGATTTCCGATGACAGCGCTGCTCACTGCATTTGTTAACTACGTCTTACAAGCTGTTATTAAAAGTAAAAATAACTTCCGTTTCAGTTTCTTTCAATATAAAAGTCTTTATTGCTGACTCGTAAAACAGTCTCTTGTCGCCATCTAATGGTGGTGTTGCACTGAATTGTGACTCTAGTAGGAGCTGTAGTGAGGGTAGGTTCAGTGTTGCCAGATTGGGTGGGTTCCCGCCCAATTGGGCTCCTTTTGGTCACGTCTAACCGGGAAAAAATGCATTGGGTGGGTTGATATTAATTTGGGCTGGTTTTGATGCAACTGGCAGGTTTTTATTTTTGACTATAAACGATATTTTATTAATTTTATTAATAAATTATATAAATATATATATATATAAATATATAAATTTTAACTTACAATAAAGTAAAATATGTAATGTTGACATTTAAATTATATGGTTAATTTTGGCCAATAAGGTTTAGGAGAGTCCTGTCCAAACAGACTTCAATCTTGATTGGTGGGCTGTTGTAACCGTTGTACTCGTTAAGCCATGGATTTCACCTGTGGTAGGCGACGAGTCAAAGGCATTTTGTAAATACTGTCAATCAGAAATCAGAGCACAGTTAAACGATTTAAAGGAACATGCTAACACAAAAAAAACACACAAATCGCGCTGTTCTCCAAGTGTTAAAGCTTTTACTGTGTCTGCAGGAGCAGCAGGGCACTGTCTGATCAAGGATGACCAAAAGTGCCGTGAAATTAGAATCGCAGCCTACATTGCTTGTCACACTTCAATAAATGCGGTGGTCGATTTGTCAGAAACTTTGAAAGACGACATGGGAACATTCCAAATGCACCGGACAAAGTGCACAGCCGTTATCAAATTTGTCCTTGCGCCACACATCAGAGAAGAATTTGTGGAGATTATCGGTGAGTCTCCATATTCCCTGTATCTCGATGAAAGCACTGACATATCCGTGAACAAACTTCGCTTTATTTGTGTAAAATACCACTCAAAAAAACACAACGAGTTTGTAAGTACATATCTTGGACTTGTGGAGCTGACAGATGCTGATGCTAAAGGCATATCAGACACTGTTGTTGCCTTTATATCCCAGAACGGCCTGCAGATCAAAAATATGATGGGCATTGCCACAGATGGTGCCAGCGTAATGGTTGGAAAACACCATTCCTTATTCACCCTACTTAAACAAATGCAGCCAAGCCTACAGCTTATTCGTTGTGTTTGCCATTCACTTGACATTGTTGCAAATAAAGCAATGCAGCATCTTCCGAGCAACATAGAATACATAGAGAAACCTACAACTGGTTTGCTCATTCAGCAAAAGCGGCAGTATGACTACAAGAATATATATGAGACTATTAATAACGGGGGCTGCCCTCTGAAATGAACAAGTCCAAGCTGTACCCGTTGACTTGTGATGGCTGACTGCATTGACTGTACTGTGGATCAAAAAGATGCCCTCACACTGCACTTTAACATAGCTTCAAGTTCAGAGCACTGTTATACTGCTCGGCTTTTAAAGGACATGTACAATGACAAAACTAATCTCCTTTACATGTATACTTTCTTCAGCCTGTTCTGATGGAAATCAAAGCTGTGAATAAATGCTTTCATTTGGAAACCGGAAACACCCTTGGTGTGTTTAGAGACTTGGAAAGACTGTACATGACAACTGCTAGACGCTTTCTCAAACCAAGCACCTTGCGCATGAGTAATGACAAGCAACTCCGGGAACTTGACCGCACACAATCTGGCATTCCTCTCCCCTCTGGATGCAGACCTGGGTACCACATTTATGGACCAACTGGAGGAAAGCAGGTTAGCCCCCGACATGAAGGAGAAAATTGCATCGCGCTGTATGGATTTTCTGAAAGTACTTGTAAAGCAGTACCAATTGCGCTTACCTGCTTCAATGGAAATGTTGCGCAAACTGGAGCTCCTGTGCCCAAAATCCGTTATGTCCACTTTAAATAGGCCTGGAGTAAAGGACTTGCCAGCTGATATTTTCTCATGCCCGACTGATACATTAGAATCGCAATGGAGGAATGTGGCATCAGCAGGCTTCTCTGATGATCAGGACATTGACAAGTTTTGGCTGGAAGTCGAAGCATTTAAAGATGCAGGAGGACACAAGTGTTTCCAGGAATTAGCGCAAGGTGCCATAAGACTTCTTGCTCTGTCTGTTTCCAATGCCCATGTCGAGAGAACATTTTCCCTGGTCTCGCTTTTGAAAGATGACCCTTGAAATAGCATGGAACTACTGCTACTCTCCAGCATCATGGACGTGCGTACTGGCCTGGCCAGAAATGGCTGGACCTCTGCAACTTTCAAACCTCCCCGGCAGTTGCTGGAGAGATTTGACTCAACGATGTATTAATCACTCTGGTTCTGACTGTACAAAGTTTGTTCTATAACATTTCAAGAAACGTTCTCATCAGTTCTGCGAAGATTCTCTGCATTAAGTCCCTATAAAAAGGTAAACGTGTTTATACACTATTATTCTGCTATAAAATTTTGATGTAATGTTTGATAATTAAACAAAACATATACATTTAGCATTTTTGGCTGGTATTTTTTTAAATGGGCAGGTTTTAAGCTGTAGTTGGGCTGGAAATCTTCAGTCCAATCTGGCAACACTGGGTAGGTTTAGGATTAGGATTGGGTTTGGAAGTAAATCGGATTAGCTCAATACAGCGGCTACTAGGGTCACAGAATTTGGTGGGTCACAGAATTCGGTGCAACAGCGGAACAATGTCACTAAAATCACCATCGCGAAGAGGCACGCACTGTTTCCCAATACTAAATACTACTATTATTTATATCAAATATTATTTATTGAATAATAAACAACAACAACAACAACAGCATATCATAAATGTTGCTAGTCAAAAGTACAAAGTCAGCACTCTGATATACAACATTGAAGTTACATAAAATATAACGTGATGAGATTTTGCCTTCAGCCAAAAGCCAGCGGCAAATTCCAGAAGATCTGTCCGAGGTAAGGCTGCTCTCAGCGGTTTCATGAGCGCTGAACGGTCGTTGACGCCCTGGAGCTCACATCTCCGAAAACGTCAAAGCAAATTTTCAAATAGACGTTATCTTTATTGACAAACAGCATATTTGAAGTCTAAACAAGTACATTATCGCCTAAAAAATTCTTAAAACTACATTCCGTGACACAAAAACAGTATTATTTTAAAATTATAGTGGATTTGGGCGTCCACCATGACACTGACTGTGAGAAATACAGGAAGCAGAGTGATACAAACGGTGAAATGGTTGGAGGAGTTCTGTTATCACTCTATCACATTCTTATCAGCCAATCAGATTCCAGAAAGAACTGTTGTATAAAATGTTAGAATTGATTTCTGTTTTAAATAAATACTGCTGTTCTTTTGAAATTTCTTTTCATTAAAGAATCTTGAAAAGAAAAAAAATGCATTATGCTTTTCCATACAGACATGAAAGCACCCAATAAGATATTAGAATGATCTCTGAAGGATCATGTGACACTGAAGACTGTAATGGCTGCTGAAAATTCAGCTTTGTCATCACAGGTATAAATTGTGTTTTAAATTATATTAAAATAGAAGTAAACAGTTATGAAATGAAGTGTGTTATGAACAATTATTTTAAATTGCAATAATATTTCACAATATTACTGAAATGTTTTACTGTATTTTTGAGCAAATAAATGCAGCATGGGCATAAAGACCTCTTTCAAAAACATTAAAAATAACAATAAAAAAATCTTCCTGACCCTTCGCGTCGGGCGGTTCTTTGCCTCCATGTTGTGCATTTAAAATCCTTGATTATCCCTTACATATACATAATTATATATATATATAATATAATTTATATAATTTATATATATTTATAAAATTGTTTTAATTCAAACTCAAAAAAATGTAGTATGGATTTAAATTTGAGAGAGAGAGAGAGATTTGAAAAAGACAAAGAAAAGAGGTGACAGGCAACATCAGAGGAGTCCAGGGTGAAAGGACGGGAAGCGACGGACAGAATTGGGCCGCAGAAAGAGAGAAGAGAGGAATAATGAATGGTAGAGATGCAAATGTGTGTTTGTTAATGAGTGGTGTGGCGTGATAATGGCCAACCATCTGAGCAGAAAAGGAGCCGGTCTTATCTTATACCATTCAAGCATGCCTGGCCTCACCTGCCATCTGTAGGGCTGCCACATGTCACACACACACACACAAGTCACAAAACAAAGGCTGGCACTGGTGCCCGCACACCCTCGCAAACAGCCTAAATTAAATCTTTTAAATATGCAACAGCTATTGGCAATTAAACCTGCTTCTGCCTTTAAAGAGATTAGTGAGGCTGAAGAGTTAGACAGAATGATGATCTTGACACACACACACACACACACACACTTTTTAAACCCCCCTTCACCCAGAATCCTTTGCTGTGTCCTATTCTTTTGGGAATAATTGCTTTTGTGTGTGTGTGTGTGTGTGTGTGTGTGTGTGTGTGTGTGTGTGTATGTGTGTATGAAATGAAAGAAAGATTTAACTGTAACAGTTTCTCTTACACTGTTTTCATTCAAAAACAGTGTAAGAGAAAATTAGAGGTTGAAACCCTAAAAAAAGCTAGTTGCAAATATCTCTAGAGTCCAGATTAATTGATTAAAAAAAACCTGCATGATGGACAATATTTTAGTGAAACAGTACTGATGTCAATATGCTTAAGATGATTTTATAATACCATCAATAACTAGATCTTAGAGTGCCGTCATTGAATATTAAGGGATTGACACAAGCACAGTGACTTTGAATAGAGGCCAAAGGGTAGCAAGTGGTACCTTGTTTCCATTCATATCAAATGAGAACCCTCTCTCTTGCCTTGTTTTTTTGTTTAACATTCATATTCATTAGGGGGCAGTCAGTCAGTCAAGACCTCTCCCATGGAGAACTGAAATATGTCAAGATGGTTCTTCCAACCAAAAGATGTCTGAATTCTATCCTCGCTGGAGGCCTGATGCCCTGTACATGTGAACATCTATACACTTCAATAATGTACAAAAACTTCAACACACATAGATGTTCTTCTTTTATGCTTGCGTTTTTCAATTTACTCACCTGTATAAATGTAATTTTCAAATGGAGTTATGGCCAATGTATATGTCAAAACATGCATATATTAACACAAGAGCTGCTTTTTCTTCTCTCTAAGCTGTAAGGCCTCTCTCTCTTCTTTTAATTGGCACATTAACCAGCAGCAAACAGTTATGAACTGAAGCGCGTTATGAAGACTTGAATGCACATACACGGAGGAGCACGTAGCTAGATTCATTTTGCAGTTAATCACTTACTGGCATCCAAGGTTGACAGGTAAAGATAAATAAATGAATAACAAATAAATAAAATGAAGCAAAATAAGGTTTAAAAATAAATAAATTATGTGATCGTAATTCTTTCACAGAGACGAGGTGCAATCGGTGCCTAATGGCCTCGGACGGACAGATAAAGAGACTACAGAATTGATTTCATGTCTGTATTACGCTTGCATTTTAACCTTGTCACCTGACAGAAAACAAATAAAGGCACTGGCATTTTATCTCCTCGGATACTGCATTGAGTTTACTCACGCCGGTCAATATTGTGTAAGTCACTTGCCACAATCTTTTCAAAACCATGCTAACATACTGAGGCGATGACGGGTTCAGCTAACACTATGAAGGGAGGACCACCATTAAAGGCAAACATTCAAAAAATATCTCAGTGAGTGAAAGGCCCTTTCTTCAAAAGGATGTTTTGAAAAGCATGCAAACAAAATGGTCAGGGATCTTTACAAAATATGCATTTACTAATATGTTTTGTGCATTTTGACCTCTGTCCAACATATAACGTAAGAAAGAAAGAAAGAAAGAAAAAGTAGGCTAGGTGGAAAAAGACTTTTTTGTGTAGAAACTTGCAGGCTGTTGCCTTCTAATAACTTGACTAAAACAATCAGTCCTGGAAAAAGAAACACATCTTTTTATCTCTAGTTTTCAATTATTAGAACCTTGAAAGGACACACATATTTCTGCCTTGGATGTGTACTACAATCCTCTCTTGTTTAAGCCAATTAGCGGGTAGCAGAGGCCAGCACCTTGAGAACTCAAAGGTGGTGAAAAAATCAATGCAAGTTAAACCTTAAGTTCAGATATAAACAGCTGGATAAGTTGAGATCAATAGAGTTGGATCCTGGAACAACTGGTCAATATTTCATCACTTTAACCGTACAAGCAGCACAAGGCAAAGATGAGACGTCGCAAGCGGGTGCGGATGAGTCTAGCATGGCTAGGAGATGTTAATGACTGCAGTACAGCGACCCCAAAAACGATAAAGTGATAACAGCCCAGCATTGATTCAATAGCCGTGGAACGTAATGAAAAACTTCTACTTTGTCCGTATTGATTTTCCTCGCTTTTGTTTGATTCCTTCCGGAGGCTAATTCACTTGTTGCCAAGTCTTAACACAGACATCACCAGTCAGCCTGGAAAGAAATAGCAATACCACGGCCACGCTTCTACAAGACAAGACATTTACTACTGTTTTTGTCCACTTTTTTCTCTCTCTCACGCTTTTCATTTTCTCGATTCTGTACTTTTATTTCATCTCCTGCTATCCACTAAGTTTTTCCCTCTTGGTGTCTGTCAGACAGAACCCCCATCACATTCACAGGAATCTCAAAATGACTCAGTACGTGTTTATCCAAGATGGTTGCATAAATTATTTACGTGAATGCAGTTACGCACACTGTTCCAGAAATGCACGTGGGAGAATATTTATTGGAACTCGTCGGATTTTCAGCCAAAGCTTCCGCATGAGCTGTGTCATCAAAAAGCACTTGCCATAAACAATTCACAAATTGTTTAAACAAACAGAACTCTTGGGAGGCCCTCACAACTCAGGATTGTCATAGTTTTTTATTTAGTTTTTATTTCTATTTTATTTTTAATTTAACCTTTTAATTTAGTTTAGTTTTCATTACTTTTAGTATTTCAGTGTTTTCTAGTTTTAGTAACATTTTATTTATTTATGATACATTTAGTTTTTATTTTACAGTTACAAGAAAAAACAACTTTACAATAAAAATAAAAATGGCTACACACACACACACACACAAAACATCATCAAGGTAGCACATGTATTCCAGTAGCGCAAAGAGTAGAGCAAACTGTCAAGGACATGAGTTCGAATTCCCAGAGAATTAATGGGCTACATATACCTTGAACTACATATACCTTGAATGTAATGTAAGTTGCTTTGGATAAAATCATCTCCTAAAGTGCATAGTTTATAAAAATAATATCAAGAAGAAGAAGAAGAAAGCCATTTTCATTCAATTCAATATTTTATTGCCTTGTTAAATATAATGTTCATAATCTTACATGGTCACTTACAATTGACCAATTAAATTTTTTTTTAATTATAAGTACTAGTATATCAGCATTTAGTTTTACATCACCTCATATCATTTAAATATAATTTTAAAATCATTAATTTTTTCCAGGCTGTCTACTGTTGCTTCTATCTCTATTTCTATCTTGTGTCATTCTCACATTTGCTTTTACAGTCATAAAAAATTATTTTATTTTAATTCCAGTTATTCCGATTGTTTTCATTTACTTTTTGTTTTAGTTTCATTAACGCTCATAACACTGGGCCTGTTGTGTCAGCCTCATCCCCTGGAGCAGCTTGACCACCAGCTATTCTCTTATTCAGTCTCAGTCTACCAGCGCCTTGATTCATAGCAGCCATGCCTTTGGAGCTCAGTAATTATTATCTGGCACTGACAGTGACAGTGTACGAAATTCTTGGATTATGTCAGAAAAATTCTCTTGTCCATATTCCGCGGTCTTTGTCATCTCTCCGCAGTGCCATTCTTTAATAAGAACGCTCTTTTGTCTCCGTACAGTGGGGTGAGATCATCTGAACGGCTACCCATTGGAGTGAGTGAGGGGCTTTTGAACGGCATGTGGTGGATAGATCAGGGAGGCAATTACATTTTCAACAGTTCATTGTGTCTCTGGAAGGAGGAGGACAGGAATAAAACAGCTTCCCTTGCACTTCAGAAGTACGGCCAGGCGTACAGCAGGGCCGCCCCCATGAGCCTGGCATGGCAGCCATATTAGGGTCACGGGCACACCTTGACCTTGTGAACTTTGTGAGGGAAGTCCTCACAAAACAATCTGACATACAGACCTGCAGAAAATTAAAAATGTTTAGCATATTATGTATTATATTAATAAGAAGCACACTGTTGTACTGGATATCCCAGTGGCTGCAGAATTATGATTTCGGGAGGAGCATGGCTGCGCAGTTTGATCCAGCTGTTTGCTAACGGGGCGTTTTCCACGTGGATGACTAACCGAAGGGCTGTTTTCCAGACAATAACATGTGGAGAGCATTAGGCACACTGTCTCAGAAGTCTGCGCTGTTCTGCCGGCCCCTCACCTACTGCACGACCAAACCTGCCAGACAGTACCCACACCACCAGGATAGTTTTCACAGCTGGCTCAAATTGACTGGAAACTAGAGGAGGAAAAAGAAAATGAATTGAATGGAGGAAACGAGGAGTGAAGTGGAACATAAAGAGAGAGAGAAAGAACAGTGTAAGATTACAGAACAGAAGATGTACCCTACACACACACACACATACTGTACACACACAACATGCATATTAACATATAGTGATCCCTCTGTCTAGTTTAAATTAAGAATAGATTATTTTAATGTGAATAATTATAAAGCATAACGCAATCAATGAATCAATCAATAAATAAATTATTCCTTGAATAGACTGACTCAACACCATCAAGGCAACATGTATGGCCCAAAACATATCTACAAATATTAACAAAACTGAAATAAATAAATAAATAATCAGTGTGATGGTTCACACAGACATTTCCGGGAATGTCCACTCATACATTTGTAATAATAAAATCTTAGTAATTTTCACATTTTATTGTAAATTAAACACTGTTGAAAATCAAAGGGTTGGTTCATTGCGATTTCACTTTTTTAACATTAGTTAGTGTGTAATGTTGCTGTTTGAGCATAAACAATATCTGCAAAGTTACGAAGCTGAAAGATCAATGCAAACGGAGATATCGTCTTTTAAAATTCTGGCAGTTTAATGCCTACAAAAACGGCTGGTAGGGACTACAACAAGTTATTTCCCGGGTTCGTGACATCACAAACCCAGATAAACCCTGCCCTCGGGAAAAGGCAGCAAAGGGTTTAGAGAAGAGGAAGAGAACTAGAGGTGCACGTAAAAATCTATTCATATATGCATCACGATTCTGTCTTCTAACGATTCTAATGGATTCACAAGTTGAATTTGAATTGAATTCAAAATCAATGTTCTAAAGCAGAAGTTCTTAATACTGTTCCTCGCGTAGCCATTTACAACACACTGGGCTAGCTAACCAATCAGAGCCCATCGCCTATTTCTGAGGGAGGGGCTTCCTAAAAGAAGGAAATGATCAGCGTGTTTCTCAGAGAAGGAACAGAGCGGTGTGGATTAAAGGTAAATTATGTGAAAAATGAAAAAATTAAGCATTAACACATGTTAGACTGCACCCCATAAACACAATCAAGCCTAGAAAAAAAACAGTGAACCACCCCTTGTGTGTGTGCGTGCGTGCGTGCGTGCTTGCGTGCGTGTGTGTGTGTGTGTAATTTTTTTACTGTGTATGGTAGCTTACACTTAATCAGTTAACAGTTTTTTTACTTTGCAATAATTATGCAGTTTTAGTATTTACAGTTAATACATCAATTCAGATGGGTTAAATGGGTCATGGGTTCAATTCCCAGAGAATAAACAGATTTTGTATACCTTGAATATAATGTAAATGTATTTGGATACAAGCATTTGATAAAATTAATCAAAAAAGTAAAAAAAAAAAAAAAAAGTAACAGTAAAGTAAAAAAAAGAAACAGTAGAGAAACAAAAAGTAACAGGACATGCAAAAATGTAATACTTTTAATAATAAAAAAAAAAGTTTAATAATAACCTTGGAGTATTAATAATAGTACCAGTGATCTTTGCCTTAGCAAGCACAGCTAATAATCACATACTGTTTATGAAAAATAGAAACACGATGTAAAATTACTGTGCATTAAATTTCAAATTAATTAACAGTGAAAAACACCAACTGAGAACATTTAAAATGTAGCTGGTGCAATTCTCCCACTTTGCAAAGCATTTTTAAAAGAGCCGAGCATGTAAATTTTAGCATCCATCAGACCCAAATTGGCATTTAAATGTCCTTCTTGTTTTATTCCCCCAGGGAACAGGCTTACAGAGAGACTGGAACGGGCTGGAATCATCTAGCGTGGAATCATATAGCTCTGCATGGAAGGTCCTCTTTGTCACCCAAACTCCCCTCCAATGTCACAAAACAATTAAATACACTCATACATTTTTAACTCTAAACTCAATTAGAAGAGGAATGGTAAAATATGGCAGAGGCAGAAGCGTTAGTTGTGTTGGCAGGGATGACATTTGCACTAATGAAGCTGGGTCGAAACACGAGTCACATCAATCATCAACACGTAAGAAGGGGTACGAGGCAGAGCCATAGGGGTAATCAGAGTGGAGGTAGCTATGCGGGAAGGACACGCCAAACACGCTAACATCTTGTTCTGTTTGGACTGAGTACTGTGGCATGTATAAAAAGAGTGCTGAAGTGTTTCTTTCAGAGGTCATGACCTGCCACTGACTCCAGCTCCATGGCAGACATAGCCTTAAAGGAACAGTTCACCTAAAAATGAAAATCTCTTATTCACCCTCATACCATTCCAAACTTGTGACTTTCTTGTGCGTAGACGTATAAATAAAAATAAAAACACCTATTTTGAAGAATATTCAAGAAGTTTTTGGTTCCCACTGAATTCCACTGTATGAACAAAAAATACTGGAAATCTAAGCTTTTTAGTTACCAACATTATTCAAAATATCTTCTTTTGTGTTCAACAGACACACACTGTACATTTTGTCTAATCAGCTCACACCCTACTGACAGTTGGTTTTAGGGATAGACCTTACTTTTTTTTCTAAAAACTGTATAATCCATACGTTTCAATACAAATTCACACAAAATCATCACCTCATAAAATAGTTACGGTTTCTCATTAAACTATTTTTATGATGAGCATGAGTAAATAATGACATTTTTGGCTGAACTCTCCAGATAAACAACAGCACATTTGACATCTAACTTGCTTTGCCACATACTGTATGTACAAAACAAGCCTTTGGTTGTTGAAAATAATTGCTTATCACCCGCTTTGGAAAATACCTGGAGAATAGCATCACTTCAAAGCTGTGGACATCCATGACCTTCTCCAGATTTCCTGATGCCACTTAATCTCCACACAGGAAGCATGATTGGACTATTTGTGGAGTAACTAACATGCTGGTGTCACATCTTGTCCGAGTGTTGTGAGCTCTAGGTGGTAGGGCTTGTCATTTAGTGCAGCAGTTAAAATCTGACACCTCTCTTTGGCTATCACCAGATATGCACATAAGCCTAATTAAATGATCACCTCCATTCTGCGGTCATTTTTTATTTTTGCTCTGTCTTTTCTGGCGTGGGGGTGGGTGCTACAGCCGTATAGGGGACGATGGGGGATGGGGGCTTGTTAATTACCACATAAGAAGCATTAATGACTCGCCTCACCTCCATCTCAATGAGGAAAGGTCACAGGAACAGTATTCTCTATTAATCTCTCCAAATGTGGACACACACTGACCGTAACATAGCACTACGCTATCAAACAGCCACTGCAAAGGTGCTCAAAATTCAAAACATTTGCTCTCTTTCACCTTAAAAGGGATTAACGTGGGCCAGCTTTGACGACAGGGGGTTAACACAATTAAAAATGTAAAAAAAAAAGAAAAAAGAAAAGAAAAAAAAAAAAGTACTGATCCAGAGCCACTGTCAAAAGTCTGGCCATTTAAGGAAGAGATAAAGGGAAGTACAGATTCAGTGTGTGAACATTAGTATTTTTGGTGAAAATTATCTTACTGGCTTGTAAGAAATGATTGAAGACATAATGAATATACATATTTGTTATGTTTAAAAAAATCTGGAAGCCCATTTCACCTAAACTCAGAGAATAAATAAATAAATGAATAATGTAGATACATTTAAAAATGATTACATTCTTTTTTTCTCCTGGGCCTCCTTAGTAATATTGAGGATATAGAGTAAAATATTATAGCTTGCCTAAATCTTATATTTAGACTTTAAGATTTAAGACTGAACACTTCCTGAACCACAATTTGATATATTTTGTGCATGAAGAATGGTCAAATTAGTTGAAGTAAGAGAACCACATGAGGCAAATTATAGACATCATAATACCTATACATATTATCTTCAAAGTATCAGCAGAACACTAACACAAACCATTTTCTATAAAACAGCAGTATGAAACCACAAATGAAAGCAGTATCATTACCTATGCACAGATATCTCTGTTTGGCCTCTTCTCTTTCTCCTTACACTGTGATTGGTTTGATACGATTCATGCCCTATGTCTTCCATGACCTATTAGTATGCTAAGAGCACACTGCATATGTCTAAACTCAGCTATTAGCATATACATATATATATGTATCCCATTGAATATTCAGGAGTCGTCAGGGATAAATTTCTGTTCCCAGTTTGCTCATTAAGTCTCATTTAAAATCCAGTATAACAATACACACTTTTATAAGATTTGTTTACACCTACATTACATAAACATCAAGGAAGAGGGGTTTTTAAGAGAATTAAACAGAAAAAAATTAATTTTAATACTTGATGTTCCCAAATCTAATAAGGAAATGGGAATCCCTGTGTGGCACAGCACCGAAGAAGCCCATTAATCTAAACAGACAGTTTGAGGAAAGGAAGATAGACCTATTTGTACACTGCGGTTAACTATTACGTTCACTTATTCCTTAATTATTTATTTCTGGTTGCTTGAGGAATGGCTATAGAAAAAAAGAAGACTGAAACGTTTTTATGCATAAAAAAGATTGCCCTAACCCTGTCCATCCCATCTCCATTCAAAGTGTATGTACATTTAGAGAGGTAATTGTGATTGGACATTCGTTTAACTCTTAATGACAAGATCACAATTCCCATCTACCATAAATTTCTGGACATTTTACAGTTCCATTCTTTCACCATGTTCCAGCATTATTTAGATACATTATTCCTGATGCATATTAATGAGAAGCCATGGACAAAATAATGAGAAGGAATAAAAGGCGGATATTGGGGGTGGAATGACGCATCTCAATATGAATTGGAATAAAGTGAGATAAGTAGGAGGAGGTATGGACTTGAAAAAGACAGATTATGAGAACACATTTTTATTCAAACAAAAGACAAACTTGTGTCGTACAGGGACATTCATTTAAAAAGACGTCTTTAGATGAGTCCAGGTATGATAGTTTACTTAAGTAGTTTTATTTAAAGGTAAAAAAGCCTGGGATTACATTGAGAAATCAAATGATCAAATAAGTGTGCGAAAGAGCACAAGACTTTCTCCAGGGTCAGATATTAGTGATATTCTTTAGTTGCATGTCTTTGTGCACATTGAAATCATGTCGCCATATTTCCCACCTCCTTTGCGCTTGAAATAAAAGCCAGATTTAACAAGATGCAATTACTGCTGTCTCCCAAACTGTTTTTAATTAGGAGCTTATTCATGGTGTCTAATAGAGTGCAGGTTATCCAATAAAGCTACCACATGAAGCTTCAGTGCGCACGCTGAGCTGAACACGACCGCTTGTTGTTGTTTTTGTTGTTGTTGTTTTGTGTCACCCTCTCTGCCCCCGCATGCCCTGCTCTTAAAAAAAAATAAAGTGTCTACTCTAGGGTCGACCGGCTCAGGCTCATTATCTCAGACCCTGGCAATAAAGCTACAGTGACCTCAAAGGAAAAAGAGCCTTGGTTATGTTTGCCACAATATGACATTTGGATTCCATGAAGAAATTAACTAATAAAGGAGCCTGCCTGCAAATAATAGCCCTGAAAATAACCAATGAGACGTGAAAAATACCAGCTCTCGGAAAAGGGGAGAGACTGAAGAGCTCTCCGGTGGTTCTGTACAGACACACACCAACTGCAGAGAGTAAAACGAGACAAACACATTCACACAAACGAGTCATTTCATTTAGGACAAAGTGATTTGGCTAAGGCTTCCAAAAATAAATAAATAAATAAAATAACAAGTGATTGTATGGTTAAACTGAAAAGAAGAAAGTTGTTGTTGAAGAGGAGGACTTTAATAGGACAAAAGTCTATTTTATACAAGTTCTCACACTATGGGGAAGGTGTACTGCAGATCCCAAAAAGTTGACCATATGACTTACAGGATGAACCAAGTCTTCTGAAATAGTTTTGCATGACAAACAAACCAAACTTGGACAACACTTAAGCTGTTACTCACTAATAATCTTCAGTTTCAGTAGGTCATTAACTCCATTCATTGAGTTGAATTTGAGAAATGGATCAGACTTATTTGTTAAAGGGGTCATATGATGTTGCTAAAAATAACATTATTTTGTGTATTTGGTCTAATGAAATGTGTTTATGCGGTTTAAGGTTCAAAAAGCACATTATTTTCCACATACAGTACATTATTGTTTCTCCTCTATGCCCCGCCTTTCTGAAACGCGTCGATTTTTACAAGTCTGCTCTACCAGGATCAGGAAACAGTCCTTCATAAAATGCGCTGCACGCATCTTAATATTTGGGTTTAACTGTTCTGGTGTTGTGAGTGTTGTAAATACAACTTAACCACTGATTTCTAGTCTTGTCCTCCTTTGGAAGGCCAAACAAAGTATTTTCGCTTTCGCAACGAAACACAAAGTGTCTTCACAACATGGCAGCGGCGGTGGCAGCAACAATAAAGTTACGCCTTCTTTCTTTGCGTGAACATTTGGGCGGCGTTATGCAATTCTTCCCACACAGTGACATAGACATGTGGGGGCGTGTTTAAACGAGGCGTTTTAGGAGGACGTGTACAAGTCTTAACTTCTATAAAGAATATCTCGTTGGGTTTGAGACTTTAGTCTTTGCAACTTTAGGGATCCTATCCATTCACGGACAGCTTGTAATACTCCAAAGAGAAAGGAAAACTTGAAATCGTATCATATGATCCCTTTAATAAATCATTTAGAACTTGAACAGATTCACTGAAAAAGATCCAATTCAAAAGAATGATTTAAATGTCACTTAAGAAGACTTTAAATATACTCCAGTCTTTATGTCTTATGGCTTGAGAGTCCCAGTGTTCATTCACAAAAGAGGCAGGATGTTCTTCAAAAATGCATCCTATGTGATCCACAAAAAAGAAAGTCCCACTAGGTTAGAACAAAATGACGGTGTTTTTTTTTTTTTTTTTTAGAAAAAAAATATATAAAAAGCAACAGCCCAAATAGTTCAGATTCTTAGTCAAATGAATATGTGAGATATTGTTTCAGGCAGATATTTATTTGTGGAATGCTTATCTTCATCTCTGTGTCAAACGATCAGGATAGCAACCTCTCTACAACCATCTAAGCATCGCTCTGCTCTCAGCCACTCTCCCCCTCCATTACCGCTGAATGACAGGTTGAAAAGTGCCTCAAGGAATGACTTCTCGTTCAAACAATGGCCAGGACGTCTGTTTAATTTGCAGTTGAAGGGCATTAAGATAATAAATTAATTTAGTAAATCTCAGCAACAAAAGCCTGGCCATCTCTGCTTGGATGGTTTGAGAGAGAGCA
This sequence comes from Sinocyclocheilus anshuiensis, assembly GCF_001515605.1. NCBI lineage: Eukaryota > Metazoa > Chordata > Actinopteri > Cypriniformes > Cyprinidae > Sinocyclocheilus > Sinocyclocheilus anshuiensis. The sequence goes on from NW_015555883.1 coordinate 822,319, forward strand.
AGTGCCTCATCTTAGGTGAGGCACATTCTCTTTCTATTCCTCTTTTTTTTGGGGGGGGGACTTAATTATTAGCTTTTAACCTAGTTGTTATGCAAATGATCCCTTTTAGGGGCTTCGATATATTGTATTAATATGTCCCTTTTTTTTTTTTACTCTGACTGTTTGTTAACTGTGACCTCAAAGTGTCTAATTATGGACACTAGAAACGAGGGTGAAACCATATTACGCAGGTCCAGCGTGGTTGATGATTCCAGTGTCCAGTGCCAGATTTTAACACCTTTTCCACACTGTTAGCTTCAGTAACCAGCCTGCCACTATGTCCCAGTCTGCGTACAGATTCAGTACAGTTTTGTTGTTGTTGTTTCTGCTTCAGTTGCCACTCTCTTTTCATTAAAATGCTAGAGGACCAAAAGCCCATTTAGAAAAAAAGAAAACAATTATTTGTATTTTTCCTGCTAAATGGTCTCTAACACATTTCTAATACCTCTCCACACTGTAAAAAAAAAAAAAAATGTAAGTGCACATCCAAAGTGCAGCTGTTACTCTTAAGAACGATTTCTACCTGATCTGATGGTCTGTATTAGGGTACTTTGCTTTAAGTTGACTTGGTATCTTTTGTCTCCCCACTATTAGAACACTGCTGTAAACCCAAAAAGAACACTTTTTTTAATTCAATTAAAATGTATAATGAATGTTGAAATAATAATCTTAAATAAGCAGAAATGTTTCAAAGCTGCTATAGACAGAATTTGCCTTAAAACTGCAGTGAGCAAGCTAAGAATGACAGATGTGAGGAAAAGGCTCTAGAAAGTCATACAATTCAGATTTGTTTATTATTATTATTATTATTAAACCATTAAAAGCTATGACTGTGAATAAAATAATTGTGATTAGTCTTTGTAAAGCCTGTGGAAAGCTATATACAGTGGGTACGGAAAGTATTCAGACCCCCTTCAATTTAAAAGGAAATATTTTTCAAATAATTAACGCCAGTTACTTTGTTTTCCCATGTATTGACTGAGAGCTCTCCTGTCCTTACGTTGAGAGAAATCGGGAGTAAGTGCAGAGGCGTTGTGTAAACATGATGTTACTGTAGTTCTAGACTAAATGTGACCCTGGACCACAAAACCAGTCTTAAGTGTCAATTTTTCGAAATTGGGATTTATACATCACCCGAAAGCTGAATAAATAAGCTTTCCATTGATGTATGGTTTGGGACAATATTTCGCCGAGATATCTGATATCTGAAATCTAAAGGTGCAAAAAAATCAAAATATTGAGAAAATCGCCTTTAAAGTTGTCCAAATAAAGTATAAAGTTGTAGTTCTAGACTAAATGTGAACATGCATTTACTCATCACACTTGCACAAAAACAGATTCAGGATTCCTCAAAATGAATAAAAACAGTGAAATGCAAACTCAGAATATGACGCAATAATTAAATATGTTAAATAACACAAATATCCTTTATGCATTTAATCAAATTTTATTAACCAGTGTCTTTGCTGCTGACTTTCAATGATCCAATTCAACCATACTAATAAGTAAAAATTACTTTAGATAAACATAACATTTGTTTCCTTTTTTTATTGCTGAAAAGAAAAAAATGAGCCTAGCCCAGATGAGAAAAAGTAACGCAAAAGTAGCGTTACACATTTCTTTCCATAAAAAGTAACTAAGTAACGCAATTAGTTACTTTTTTAGGGAGTAACGCAATATTGTAATG
>NW_015555883.1:824368-827195 GCF_001515605.1 Sinocyclocheilus anshuiensis
TTGGGGAGTAACGCAATATTGAAATGCATTACCTTTAAAAGTAACTTTCCCCAACACTGTATATATATATATATATATATATATATATATATATGTATATATAATGTATATATAAATGTGTGTGTTAAATATCAAGTTTGTTAAATATTTAATTTGAGGTTAAACATACATAACGACATCCTAAGTTAACATGTTAACTTACAAATAAATAAATAACAAATACATTCCTGTAGACCCCTTAACACCATCTTGCAGTCCCAGGACCCCATTGAACTGTCACATTATCAGCGGTCTTTAATGCTGGAAATTGACGCACTCTCATTTAACATGAAAGACATCCATTGGCTTTGTTTCTGCAAATCGTTGTGAGTGTGAAAGTCCCTTAAAATCACCACTTACTCATGGTGAAATCACTGTAATACATGGCCTCTGTGGCTTACTGAATTATTTGGCTTGAATAAAACTACCTCATTTAAATTTACCACATAAATTATATTTTTAGGTTACCTGCAAACAAATTTTTCAGTGTAAATACAGAAAATGTTTGCAGTGTGAATTGTTAGAGGCCAACAGTACAAAAGCCTACTCAGCATTTTCAACAAAGCAGATAACCCAAAAGAGTTTGTAAAACTGATTCTCTGAGCTCGGAGAGGGGCAGCAAACAAATTCATATTGAAAAACCCCAGCCCAAACCTCCTAGTGCTGCAAACTTGCTAATTCCAAATCACTTTCTCCTTGAAGTGAACTGAAGAAACTGATACAATATCATGACAAAACAACAAAGATGTGACCGCGAACATGACAACTAATGAGTTCTGACGTCCAAACCCTGGGAAAAACAGAAAGAGAAGAAACGATAACGCATCTTTAAATATTGTGATTTTACTTTGAACAAAGTGACTTTTGAAGTGAAAGGAGCTGTTTCCCCCGTTTTCATTTTTCCCCCCTATATTTTAATGCTCCCCCGCTCTATCATGCAAATCCCCATTCAAATTATTCAAGTATTAGAGTCCTCAGCACTAATGTCACAGAGACAAAATGAGATGGGGGACTTAAGCACCTAACGAACAATGAAATTTCAAAGCCCTGGGACAGGACAATTAAGCAGCAGGCTTAGCCAATGATGAAAATGTATTGCTATCTAATACATATTTCTATTTTCTGAACACTAACCAATTTAGCAGCTACAGAGGTTTATATTGGAGGGCCTTTTGATGTTAAATTACAAATATGCACATGAAATCTTATTTATTGTCTTTTTTGGCTGGCATTGTTTCTTTTGGTGCCTCTTAAATGGCTTTTTTAACCCCGCTCGCGCCGATTCAATGGGGAAGTGTTAATGAGAGAATCTGAAGAGGAGAAGCTTTTGGAGGTCTGGGATTGAGAATGTTACATTATCGTTTTATTCTTTTTTCCCTTTCATCTTAATGAAATTGGCCCTCCATTGTTCAGCCACTGGCCTTTTTGCTGTTATCAGTACCCCAGGGTTTGACACGAGCATGGGCCTTAGAAGGGCAAGAGAGCCAGAAATGTCTCGGAACGGCCTTTGTGCTTGACTGAAGTTAGATATTCCTGATCTGGACGTTCAGCTCTTCATCAGCCCATAATTCGCTTCTCATGAGTGTGTTTTGACATAAATATGATCAAATGTCACCTTAAGAGCAGAGAACAATGGCTGAAAATGGAACCTGCACTATAGGGCTTCTGACAATAGTGTCTATCTGAGCGAAGTACTAATGTTAATTGCACTCTTCTGATAATAGACCTCGAGATCGGTGCTGAACATTTCACTGGAGAAACCGTGATGACCGAATCCTTGCAGATATCTACTCTAAGACCTTTTCAACCACCGAGATGAAGAGAGAGACAGGAAAATCTGAAATTTGGTATGGAATGCAGGAATTCTGGGAACGAAGGAACAACAGGGTCTTTGTTATTTACCCGGACGCAAAAAAAAAAAAAAATCCTAATTTCCAGTGCTATGAAGAGCAATGTGCGCACACATCTCCCTCTCTCTGCGCAGAGGGTATGTGCCGATTAATTCCCTTTAATAAATGCAGTCTCAGGCACAGTTTAACAGGGATAACGGACATTTTCATTAACTTTCTTTATATTTAATGTTCAATTAGTCCTGGGTATAACTGGACACTAATAAGATGGAAATATGGGCAGGAATTAATGTTCCTTCAGGAATAGACCCCTTGATTGGTTTTCACCCCGTGGTGCTGTTGAACCCTTGGTCCACGCCGTGCACGACTGCCTGTATTAAAAAACACAAGTATGTTTACTGATGCATAGGTGTATTTACATGCGTTCATAAGATGATATTATGTATACATAATATGATTTACAGATGTTGATTGAGGTTGATTAGATTTTGAAGTGGAGATGAATGTGTGGTAACGATGCATGATACATTTCAAAGATCAAATGAGCGTTTCTATGAAACGTTTTTCTGCCCTACTGTCCTGCATGCAAAAACAACATTCAATGCAATCAGTGTAGTCTGATTCATGAATAAATGACTCTCATGAACCAGATCATAAGTACATAAATAATTATTATAATTAAAAATTAAAAAAAATAATTAATGTAATGAATGAAGGAATGGAAAGAAATATATAGTTATAGTTATATATAGTTATGTGCCCACAAAAAAAAACAAAAAACAAAACAAACAAAAAAACAGCCAAATTAAATAAAGAAGAGAATGATAATAAAATAATTGCTCAAATAAAACAAAGTGCAAATATAGTTAATGTTGATCACAGACACAGTACGGTTGATAAGTATTAAATATAAAATATATTTTAAATATAAAATATTA
>NW_015555883.1:828245-834523 GCF_001515605.1 Sinocyclocheilus anshuiensis
TATATATATATATATAAAACAAAGTGTTGATAAGATGATAAAGCATCCATTTGCACATGTGTTTATGGCACTGTGTGAATATCAGACATTTAAATGCAGTTGTGAAATGTTTCTGAAGGTGAATTGATGTGTTGAGTTACTCGTAGGGTCACACATAATTATTGGATTACAGTATTTCCCTGTAGTGCAGCACAGTTTGTTCTGTTATCTGTTGTTGAGCCTATAATTCTTTATGGACTGAGTGTCTCAAGGCTTTAATGTTCTGCTTAGCACTATTTTCTCGAAAAACCCTTTAAGATATCAATTTCACAGAGATTGAAAATAGAATGACAATGAGACATGCTTTCACGCTAAACAGGAAAATATAGTGTCGGCGTCCTCCGATTTTCTCGCCAGTGGATTCACACCGCATCATTGTTTTTGATGTGCGGTAATGGCGATTATGGGTCATATTCACAGAGGAAATTGAAATGGCGTGCGTCATCTGTTTTATGAATAATTTTCACATGCGACAAAACACACAGACACATACTTTGGTTGTGTGTAGGAGAACACAGAGAGTTCTTAGCGTTCTGCCACCTCTCTGCACGCAAAGCCACATCCTCTCGGATGTCTTCTCAGCTGTGCCGCCAGAGTTTAAGAGTCATGGCGGCCAAAGGAAAAGGCTGGCTCAGGGAATATATGAGGAAAGACCTACTGGGGAGAGAGGGAGAGAAAAGGGAGGGCACCAAAAACAACTGGAAAGAAACATGGGCCAAAGGAAGCACGACCCTTGAGATTCTGGCTAGTGGAAAAGCATTGAGAGTGTGACTTTCTGAATCCCTCCCTGTCTGGGAGGGAGACGGGTGGGAGGCGGACGGGGAATCCCAACGCAGCTATTGAGAGGACCTGTTCTCTGGAAGAGGAAACGAGAGAGAGAAAGAGTGAGCGAGAGAGCTGGTCGGGGTCCAAAAACAATGACCTCATCACTGTGTGCCATCACGAGTGGAGGGCATGGCCACTTCACACACTGAAACCCGAAACCGGGTTTACACCCACGTAAGGTCATGATAGGGCAGGCGAATTCCAGCTAAAACTTTTGACATTTTAAGCAAGAGTATGGTTGCCTGTTTCCATTTAGAGTAAAATAAGAAATGATGTCTCATTATGAGATCTAAAGTCAAGTTGTGAGATTAAATAAAGTCACAATTATGAGAAATAAAGTCGCAATTCTGAGATCCAAAGTCACATTGTGCAATATATAGTCGCAACTAAATAGAATTAGTCTTTTTATGTGCTTTACATTCACAATCACAAGAAAATAACGTTGCAATTGTGAGTTATAAGGTCTATTGAGACATTTACTGTACAGTCACATTGTGAAAAGTCAAACTGAGCCAAATATGAATTTGGAATCGGAATTGTGTTGCAATTGAAATGGAAGTCGCATTGTAAGATAAGACAAATTGTCTGAAAAAAAAAGAAAAGTACATAAATATATATATAAATAAAAGTTGCAATTCAGAGAGAGTCACGATTATGAAAATGTAAGGATGCAATTTGCAATTCCATGATATTAAGTCCCATTGCGACATATTTTTCAATGTCGCATATTACATTGTGAAATATGAAGTCAAGTTGTGACATAGTGAAAGACACAACTTCAAGAAAACAAAGTCGCAATCCTGAGATATAATTTTGCTTTACTAGATATGGGTCGCATTGTCACAAGAAAACAGTGAAATATAAGTAAAATTTGTAAAAAGATTAAGTTACAATAACAAAAAAGTTGCAATTCTGAGATCTTACGTTGCATTGCAATATGTAGGTCACATTGTGAAATTTGAAGACAAATTGTGACATACAAAAATACAATTCCAACTAAATAAAGTTGCAATTCCAAGATATAAGTCACTTTGCAAGATATGTCATTGTCACAAGAAAATATTTACAAAAATAAAATTGCAATTACGAAAAGTAGGTCGCATTGCAATTAAGAGAAAATAATGTTGCAATTCTCTGATATTAAGTTGCATTGTAATATATAGTCATTTTCTCCTTTTTAAAATCATGTTGTGACATAAGAAGGTGCTATTACATGAAAATAAAATTGCAATTTCGAGATGTTAAGTTGCAATAATCTTATTATTTCTTAGGTAGAATTAGGCTTCCATATCTGCATGTGTCTCACAGGGCTGTCGAGGGGAGCTAGTTGCAGTTGTAGCTCATTTGGTGCACTAGCCAAAATATATATGAGAACATCTTAGAGTGGAACTGGGAAGGATACAAGGGGGTGACCTTGCTGCAAAAGGACACAGGCATCATGACCTCTTAAAACAGCCTTAGGGAGCACTGTAAATCCACAATGTTGTCATGCGTCACTGTGCCAACAAAGCGCAAGTGTTCCCCCGGTTTCATCAGAGACACACAGGCATTCAGCAGTACACCTATATTCCTGACCACAACCATAAATATCTCTAATTGAAGAGGCATGCATAGGCAAGGGCGGGTGGGGGGTGAAAAAAAAACGAGGATTTAACTCTTTAAAGACACCTCAGCCTTACTCTGGATGAGTGATGTCGCTATTTAGCGCGTAATTTCACCCGGCGAGACGAGTGGCCATCTTTAATGTGATTATTAAGGGAAATGAGTGCGTCAGATCAGATAGGGCCAGCGTTTTAATTTGCCTCCCATTTTGTCTGTTAGTGAGGCACAAGGATCCCTCGGGGAGAGATGGTGATAAAGAACTTCAGCGTAAATAAGCAATCCCTCTCCTTAAGCAGAACAGATAAATAACAAACGCATAACAACACACATTTCAGCATGCAGCAGGACTACAGACCTTAAGGAAGGAAAATGGAAACTAAATGCATTTTATAAACTTTCATAAAACTAAATAGTTTTTTGTAAACCTTGTAGAATTTAACAATAAAACCCCTCACATAACTCCCTTTTGAACATTTTAAAATTGAATTTTTAAAATTAGGTATGCACGATATTACAATTATGGCAGATATTGATAATTATGTTATGGCCATTGGTCGATAAAGGACCGTTCACACAAAGAACGATAACTATAAAGACACTATAATATAACAATAACTACACTAGCGCCCACACCAACAGATGACAGCGTTTATTTTATTTTAAGTATGTTGCAGTTTTGTCGTCTGCCACTTTAAATGCTCGAGCTCTTTAAAGCAGGATGGATTCTGATTCAATGTTTTTATCGTTCATCAGCTGGAAAAAAGAAAATCGTTCTGAAAGTGATATCATTCCTCTGTGCCATTATCGTTATAGTTATGGTGTGGACTCTGCTATTCTTTTAAATTTAGAATGATTTTAAAAACTATATCGTCATCATCCTTGGTGTGAATGTGCCTAAACTGATAAATGTCTGACATTAAAATTCTAGATTGTTTTGTCAAAATAGATAGGGCATAAAATCTCTAATATACCAAAAATATCTCTAATATTAGACAATAAGTGATATATTGTGCATGTCTGTTTAAAATAATCAAGATAAAAAAAAACATGCAAAACGAGTTCACGTGAGAAACAGAAAAATACGATACCTAACGATAAAATACGATATAACTATTCTGTGCAGCTTGCTTTAGCTTGACGAGGTCTGGGTTTACAACTATCATAATAATTAAAAAAAAAACTCTCTTTTGCATTTTTAGGTGGATAGCATTTCAGTAATTAAAACAAATAATTGAATTCCGCAAAGTTCCAAACCACAATTCAATAATTAAGTCCTAAACATTGTGGCTTAAGATTTAGTGCTTGTATAACGCAAAGCGCCAATATCTGTGATTATGGGGCTAATTTGTGTGAAATGCCCACTTACATCTGACAAGCCTATAGTGATATTATCAGTTTTACAATTAACTAACAATAACAGATAACCTTGGAATCCTCCTACACTCACAGCCACAGTAACCGGCCTCCAGTCGTGCCCTGTATTGTCTACAGATGAGAACATACTGCGGAGATTTCACTGCAATTAAAATGCATACAATGCCATTTAGAGCAGAACAAGATGTTTTTGTTTGACTGCTCCTGGGTGATTCTCCCCCCATCCAGCTTTTTACAGAGACAGCCAGGACTTGAGTGGAGGGGAGGAGGGTTGGTTTGCAGAAAAGTGGAATGGATTTCTTGATTAAAAATGGCCTTTTTCCCCCTTCTCTTCGCTCGCAGGCACAAGGAACAGACACGCGTAAAGCATGCCATGAATCCATATGCCTCAATATAAAGTGTTGCATCATTGTTAATTCCGTTGATTAGTCTCTTCCTAGATGGAGGATTTAATTTGTGGTTGTCTTTTAGAGAGCTGGTGAACCAAATTGAATTTGCAGACACCTCTCCACACACCGACGTCTGTGTTGTCAACCTCTCCTCAATTCATTTTTTGAGCCGTTCAATAAATCATCTGAGATTACAAACAGAGTTAAAGATAGGTAATTAAATAGAGACCCTTCAGTCGGTCTCTCATGCTTTCGCTCACTCGTAAACACAAAGGCGGTGCCCATACAGAGTGTTTTATTCACTATTGCATAGTAAAGGCGCGTTTTTAACAAATTTAAATTAATTCTGTTCTGGCCAGACTAAGTTGCCATAGATAATATGTAATGTAATTTACATTCTGTCCAGAATAGAATGACGGATTGGCTTCTAAATGGTCAATACAGCATTTCAGTTGTGCTAAAATGCACATTACCAGAAATTACATGAAAAATCTGTTTACTTAATGATTTTGGTTCACAAAACTTTTTTGACAAACATTTTATGCTTAATGTGCTTGCTATTTGAAATAATAATTTCAGTTACAGAAATAAGGTACTATATTGCTGTATTGTGAATATAGACATAGATGATGGGATTGTAAGCAAGTCATAATCATTTTACAATATAGTACGGTATTCTATAATATTGTTGAATTACAGCACCCTAGCTATTATAACAATTACAGTAAATTATTTAAAAAAAAAAACAGTTTAACACAGTAAAATTAAATTAATTAACAAATACAGTAAATATGATCGACCAGTAGACTGACAACAATAAAATACTCAAAATATGCATTGTAAAAGGTGAATGGTTGGGATGAACTAATTGTGTTTTAAAGACACACTAAATAAGTACGTAAGTAAGTAAGTAAATAAAATAAGATAAATAAATAATAAATAATCTAATCCAGGTTAATTTAAAGAATGAATGAATGAATGAATCCAGAGTTATTTCTAATATGGTACACAACAACACCAATTATTTTTAATAATTATTAATATAATAATAAGAATAAGAATTATATATACGTATATATATATATATATATAAAAATAATCAAGGAATACACATACATAAATTCACTGCAAATTACTGCACATTAGTGATGGACAAATGATTAAATGTAATATGTATGTATATAACACACAGTTTAAAAGCAGAATGTGTTATATCATGTGCTGTATCATTGAGTCCAACCTTAGCTGTCATTCTGCCATATCACGGAGCCCCACCTCATTCCCATCGTAATTAAACCAATAGTCGGTTTCAATTAGCACACACTTTTTTCCTCCACATGCCTTTATAGAAAAATTAATTAGTCAATTAGCCAATTAACATCTGAACAGGGCTTTGTGTTAACAAGCCTTTTACAAGCAGTGGTAACCCTTCAGTAATGACACCGAAGCCTGCTGGCATCCAGGGACTCTTATAGAGTGCACGAGCTCCCCACTGCTTGCGTAGTGACAGCTTGGCTTTCCATCTGGCCCACATTACGAGAACACTAGCATTAGGGAAGAAAGCTGAAACAAAAACAAATACAAAATATTCGCTGTTTGTTTTCCATGTGCATCATATTTATGCACATCTTCCAGCCAATAGCCTTCTCGTACAGCTGTAATAATTTGGCCGCTGCTTTCCTGCCACCAGTATAAATAAAGCTGATAGATTCAAGTAATGGCTCCCGGTTCAAATAAACAGATAGAGACCCTTGCGATTTGTCATCCCCCCGCTCTAAATCATATTTGTGTACGCGATACATTTCCTTTGCGATAGAATCTGCTGCCGTGCACGTGCGTGTGCCTGTTGTCAACATATTTGGACTAAGTAAACGCTACATACCTCGTGTCTACAACAGTTTTGGAGGGAAGGGGTGGAAGGTAGCACAATCGGGTGAAGGAGCTCCAGAAGAGTGTCCCAAAAAGGATCTTTCATGTGAGGATCGAGTGCAATTTACAGCATCTCTGCTGATAGTATGTAGCAGCTTGTACTCTATTTGGAAGAGGGGG
>NW_015555883.1:834582-837139 GCF_001515605.1 Sinocyclocheilus anshuiensis
AAAATGGGGGGGGGGGGAGCAAATTTTTTTTTTATTTTCTCGTCCCGTCCCACTAAACAATCCCTAAAAAGGGAGAGCAGCTGTTTATAGGTTGTTTGCAGACCAAGCATTGTTTTCTCTCACATTTTTTCCATGGTAACTTACACCAAACCCAAATAAGCAAAGGCAAGTGCTTTTAATCAACAAGTGTCACTATTATTCAGACTGACAAAATCAGATTCACACAAAGCACTTGTGCCTTAGGAACAGAACTCAAAATTTGAGAGGTTTTGGACTATTTTTTTGGCTTGATAAAAAGAGTCATCACACATTTAACATAAGAACAGGTATGACAAGCATATAAAGTGAACAGGAAATAGTCCCATAGGATTGCAGCCAAAAGTGGTCCACTTCCCGACATTATATCACCTCACATCACTCTAAATTAAAGCTTTGTGACTTTGAACTGCTTAAACTCGATTCTCGAGCTCTGTCGAGAAAAACACGTATCTGCTTTCTCTCCTCGGTGGCTCAGCAATTCAGATATTCTGTGTAAACCAGGTCCATGTTTTCACCTTACATGGGCATGCGGTGCACAGCATGTTGGTGCGTTATGTATGGGGTAAATAGATTCGCACAATTACCCTCTTTATTAACCTATTCTGACAGACGCGTATGTCCGTAGCAGGGCTGCACTGAACAACTTTCAGTTCCACTCTGTAAATGTTAGTGCTTCACCTTTAAGATTAAAGACTGGGTGTAAACAACACTCTGGGAAAGGCTTTAATAGTTCAGATGTGACAGCTCTAGCACTATACAGACTATTTTATGAAACTAGCATCTTCAGGAAACAGAGCGAGTTCGAGAGGATTTGGTCTAAAGGGGATTTATTGCTCAGAGGTTCCTCTTTCATAACTAAGGAGACGTAATGGGGTTCTCAGTAGTATCAACTTTGACTCGGGTTTCTCTTAAATTTCTGAGAAGAAATAAAATTTGAAACAAAATGAGGGTTGGTATGCAATACCAAACTCTGCAAATTAGCTCAAATATAATTTTAATCCACAGTATCCATAATTTAGAAATTAAGCTACTAGCTGTAGAAATAAAACATTAAAACTTATACGATAATAATAAATTATATAAAAAATACCACTAATAGTTTGCTAGTCACAATACTAAGCCATGGCATGGATAAATACAGAGTTCTGGCATGAAACTCTAGATGGCGCAGTCCGATAGGTCTAACTCAAACTGACCTAATGACATCATTATCACATGGCACAGCTGATTGTTTTTCTCCTGTATCAGTAGCCAATGAGCTCACTGCTCAATATTCAAATACCTGGCTTTTGTTTGCTGTAGCACTTTGCAGTGCACTTCAGAAACCCTCCACCTTCCCCAGCTCCACCTGTATAGATCTGCTATGAGGTGATTCATGTATGCTATAGGGGTTATTCATATGTTGTTATATGTGCAGCAGCAATATTTCCTACATGCTCACAGCAGAATGTTGTGACTGTATTGGCAGTAGCAAGTCTCGGTACTTGCTCTGCCGCAGCAGCGTAGCAGATCTATTCCGCCAAGACCAAATACATTAACATTGTCATGTACATTACCATGCCAATCTCTCCAAGATTTGTCATTTACAATCTGAAGTGATTACGACCTAATATTAAGGCATAATATTTAACACTTCCACTTTTTTAACAATGTGGGGAAATCTTCCAAGCATTCTTTTAATTAATTTCCATCATCTCTCCCTGACACTAAAGGCACTATGGACACAGATTAGGGTGGATGTCCATGAAAAATTAACAGGTTTATCTTTTAACTCGGACAACCCCCGGCCTTGTGATATATGCTACTTTTTCCCCTTTCATTTTCTTTCCGACTCTTTACTTTTCGGAGTAGAGGGAGGAAGCCTAGTAAAATGGAGCTGTGATTAAGTTGATATATTCCAGATAATAATAACAGAGTGGCTATTATACATTGGCATTAGGAGAGAGAGTTTCCCGTTCTTCAGCCCTTCCCCGACTGAAGCAGGGAGCTTCCAGAGGAAGGACTGTGTGCAGTATCAGACTTGAAGGACTGAGGAAGAAGCCTCAGAGAATGTGGAAGGGAAGCTGGCTGGCAGTCTCTTTCATCCTGTGGACATGTCCAGGTCAGAGCATCTTGAGTGCTTTATGATCTCTCGTAAATTTGTCCCACTGTAAATATTTGTTAAAATGCCAACATTCTCATATATAATAATGCAGGTAACTCTTAAAGGGGTCATATGATGCTTTTTTAAATATCATAATTTTGTGTATTTGGTGTAACAGAATATGTTGACATGCTTTCATGTTCAAAAAACACATTATTTTTCAAATACTGTACATTATTGTAGGTCCTCTATGCCCCGCCTCTCTCAAACACGTCGTTTTCAACAAAGCCCCTTCCTTTGACAAGCGCAGTCTGCTCTGATTGGCCAGCTGACCCAGTGCATTGTGATTGGCCGAACACCGCAAGCACTCGTCGGAAATGTAACGCCCCTTACCATAATCGCGAGCTTCATCTTTCAAAATAAATGTAAAGACAG
>NW_015555883.1:839179-860675 GCF_001515605.1 Sinocyclocheilus anshuiensis
CACACACGATGTGCAAAACTCCGCATTTGAACAGTCAGTAGCAAATACTTAAACTAGTAACAAAACATACTTACAGTCGCTGATTCAGAAGCGCCAGATTGTCATAGCAAAGTCAGAATTACCTCCTCTCCTAGGTTCACGAAACGGTCGTCCATAAAATGCATTGCTGTTCTGTTGTAAGTAATCTTAAAGATTCCTAAATGCATCTACTTTCGGAAGGCCAAATAAAGTGCTTTTGCTTTCGCCTAGAAACACACAGCGTCTCCCTGACATGGCTGCTTCAACACTAACTGCGGTTACTGAAACCACGCCTTCTTTCTTTGCATGAACATTTGGGCGGCATTATGCAAATATTTCCACATAGTGAGGTAGATATGTGGGGGCGTGTTAGAACGAGCCGTTTTAGGGGGGTGTGGCAGAGTCTTAACTTTGATAAAGAATATCTCTTTGGTTTTGAGACTTTAGTCTTTGCAACTTCAGGGATCTTATCTATGCACAATCAGCTTGTAAAACTCCAAAGAGAAAGGAAAACTTGAAATCGCATCATATGACCCCTTTAAAGAAATAATTGACTCAACTTTTGTGTTGTTTCAAAGCTGTGTGCAGTTATTTTTTCAGTGGAACACGTTGGAAAGAATCTGTAAACAGCTCTTTCCAATGACAGTTCACAATGACCTGCTCCAAAAATGACAAAACACTATAAAATCATCATGAAAGGAAGTCATTTCAACTTTTGCAAAAAAAAAAAAGGCCTGTCATATTTGTTTGCTACTTTGGTGTCAAAGACCATTTTCAAAGCTTTTTTTTTTAAGTTGGATGTCAATATGCCATATTTCAATTTGGACATTAAAATGTTGTGTCAACAACACTGATACAACATAAAAATTCAAGAAAAACCTGGCCACAAACATTTGGTGTTAATGGTGTCAAAATGCCATTTTTCAAATCTGGTCATGAACAAATCTTTGAATCTTGAAGCAAATATTTGCTGAAGTGTCATTTTTCAAATCTGGATGTGAACAGCCTGGATAGTAATATGAAATCTTTGAATTTGGATGGAAATATTCTGTGTCACTAACAGTGATGCAACTTATATATATAAACATTTAGTATTAATGATGTCAAAGTTCCATTTTTCGAATCTGGATTTAATAATCTGTATGTCGACATGCTATCTTTGAATCTGGATACAAATATTTGGTGTCAGCAATACTGATGCAATTTTTTTTTTTATCTGGATGCAAACATTTGGTATCTACTTTTGTGTTGTATGGATCAAACAACAGCATATGGGTTTTTAAACAACATAACCAAATTTTAATTTTGGGTAAACGATTGCTTAAAAGTCCTCATGGTGTTCCACTTCCTAGTTTATATATTTAATAAAGCCATAGTAACTGAGCTTTATATCTAAATGAAAAGCCTCTCCGTTAAGTACTCAAGTGGTAATTGAATATTTCTCAAGTGTGCTTGTGTATTCAAGATTTATTTCCTATTCACACGCAGCTACAGCAGATCATATATTTTTCAAAAGGATACATGTAAGCAAAGTGTGCAAGAGGTCAGACGTGCAAGTAAAGGCATGGTGGAGGTCAGAAGTGACGAGCTCTGTACTCCATAAGATCATAGAGACCCCATCCAGGGTGGATGACTCAGCTGGTGGGGCAGGAAGCTCAATAACCTGCTGCGCCAGGGTCAGTCACACTGCCTGAGGGAAGAGGCCACCTGCTGGCAGGGTACAAAATGGCCCTGACCCAGGCAGCCACATGAGTTCAAGTCAAGTGTCTCCGTGTGAGGCTTAACGATGAGAAATATATGTGAATCAAGACCTAGAAAAGCTTTGGGGCCTTATTACCTCCATTCAATTGGTTTTGGGAACATAGACTCATGCAGAAAGGGTAGATGGAGCTGTTCCCTCACATCAGCTACTGTAATATACTGTGCACTTTAAAATAAAAATTCATTTAGAAATTAGAATTTCATCATCAAAAGAAGCTGTTCAGCTGTTTTTGTCTACATTATGAAGTCAATGGGAACCAAAAAGGTCCAATAAGGACATAAAGGAAGTGTGAAATTAATCCATACAACTCGACTGGTTTATTCTAAGTCATCTTAAGTATGATCAAGTAAAAATGTAATCCTTTATTCACTCTTAAATCAAAACATTGATCAACACACACACTCAGACTACATCAAATATGGCGACAAGAACCTCAAACATCACTTAATGTCAAACGTCATTGGTTCTTATACATTACTTATTCAAATTTCTTGACATCTAAAGTATCATGTTGCCAGTTTCAACAGTTTTGACATCTTTCTCTCTTCTGACTAAAGTAATAAATCTCTTGTTATTTTTTATTTTATTTATTTGGAAAGTCATAGAAATGCTATTGTGGATTTTTTTTCTTTTGCTATTAGGGCAAATGGAAAAGCAAAAATTATATTTATAGTAGTGTCTATTCACCACTATAGAAACTTACCCAAATATGATGACTTCTGCTTCTGAGAACCACAGAAATGTGAAAAGGGTCCATTCAGACAAAAAACAGCTGAAACATTCTTCACAATATCTTCTTTTGGGTTCCACAGAAGAAAGAAAGTCATATGGGTTTGGAACAACATAAGGGTGAATAAATAATGAGAAAATGGCCGTTTTGGTGAGAGATCCCTTTAATATTATTCATTAAGTTCCTCAGAACAATTTTTATGTGTGTGACCACTAGCTTCAGGAGTGATTTTCCGAAAGCATTGTGAATAACATATATATTATTTAATTAAATTAATCATTTCTCCCCACAGATTTCAGGAAAAAGGCATTCATGGAGACTTGAAAAAACTTAGTGAGCTCACTACCAAGGCTGCATTTTAAGGCACCGACACACGGGCTGCTGGGACTTTTTCCTGAATAGCCGACATTCTATCGGACAGAATGGAGACTTTTCTTTCATTGTTTTGTCTCTATCTGTGTTTCTTCTTTCTCGCTCTCATTTGATGGTTTCAACAGATTCTGACTCAGAGAAAGACTGACAGTTGACATTCTCCTTTTTACAATCCATCCCATACCTTTCTCTCTTCCTTTAGATCAGGAGGCACAACTGTCAGGGGAACAGGAAGGAGGAGGAATGGGAGTGGCGTGGCATACGGGCTCTTGTTGTATGCCATCCTATCTCTGATTTCAGGGCAAAAACAAACGCACAGGCAGAGCTACTGACAGATGCGTGGCAGTTCTGTACTATTGTGTTGACAATAACGGCCGCTATCGTGGCTACGCATCAGTGTTGTCTTCTTTGCAGGGTTTTGCTGTTTATTTCTCGACCGTCAGTGCTCATTTCCTCTTTATCAAGGTCAGAGTCGACATGGGACTCTGGCAAAGACACGGCCCTCTCTATCACCTGCTGTGTCTCTCTTTGAGGATGGAGGTCTCTCTTATTTTTGTTCTCTCCTTTTAGAGCAAATTACTCCCCGTTTCTTGGCCAGCGTTCTTTTTTTAACATGCACATGCAAAAATTGTCCATGACTGGAAATGCTGCCGTTGTAATCGAATTTGTCCATGTGGAAAAACAATACATACAAGAAAAACACTTAATGCCTGGTATTTTGTATACATGTCAGGTCACATGAGTGTTAAGCTAAATTGGGGCCATTTATGCATTGTGTGCAAGAGACGGAAGAGGGATTCATACAGACATTAATCTTGCTCTCACAGCCCACATCTATTGTATGCAGTTATCCTGGGTAGAAAAGCAAATGAATATAGCTGTATAGTAAGTCTTATTTGAATGTAAAATCTGAACTCTTTAAACGACAAAATGAATTTTTTTAAAAGGATAGTTTACCCAAAATGAAAATTGGGCCATTATTTATCACCCTAAAAAATAGAGTAAAACACAAGAGATGTTTTCTGTACAATAAACAATATTTTCCTGTACAATAAAAGTTTGTTTATAAAACAACTTGTAAATAAAACAAAGATATTAAAATACTATTTTATTATTACAACTTTAATTTCACCTTTAATTCAACAAGTTACTTGACATTTCTTTGTATTTATTTGTGAAATTTACTAGCAATTTCTGAATAAAAACAGTTTCAAAGTACATCCTACACAGATTTTTTTATGTGTCAAGAAAAAAACCCCCACCAAAAATGTACTTGTGCATTTTGTTTCTCATCCAAAAGCAGCATATTAGATTTTTGTAAGGTCGAAGTTAAGTTATGAAATAGTTCTAGCATGTTGTAGTCAAATTCAATGTGGTAAATCAAATATGAGAACATGGAAGATGAGATTTGAGAACCGCAGCAGATTTTCAGAGAATAAATCATTCTTCAAACAAATCTAAAATAAAAACCCTTCAGAAAACTTGATATGGACCATCCTTTATGGTGATTTTTGACAGCTGTAGCCACTATGAACAACAAAAGCCAGATGTACATGATCTTAAGCAAACATTTGCATACTCATTTTCACGTTCTCTTTTGTCTATTTGTGTATCACAGAGATTTGTATCAGCACTCCTGAACAGTAGAGTTATGCTGCTGAGTGTAAAGTTTATTTGTCTGTTCTGTTCTGTCTTTTGGATTTAGTAGAGCTGATTTTACTAAAACCATGACATTTCAAAGATGAATAATATCATATTCGACTCAGCTATGACTTAAATGCAACAATTGTCTCGATGGCCCAGCACAATAGAAATACTAAAGTTTTAATTAGTTCCTTTCCTGGTAAGTGCTGCACAGCATTGGAATACGAGTAGCGGTAATAATAGCAATAATGAAAGTCTGGGTACTGAAATATCAGATAATGCCATTGGGTCTTAATGCCAGCAGGGTCCTATCCTCAATAGCTGTGACTACAGATATGCTGGAAATCGCCAAAAAAGCTGCCATACATCTGAAGTGATATGTGTTATTGAGTTGCGTTTGTAATTCTGAATAGACACTGTCCGCATGGTCTTCACAAACTCACACAGGATACAATTGAGCTGTAAGCCAGCTGTCACCGCCTTGATAAACTCAATAGCTTCTGGACAAAATCGACTCACAAAGGGTACAATAACTGCTAAACAGCTAACTGTCCACATCTCATATCCCCAGTGCTCTGATAAATTACAAAACTGTTGATGAAATCGTTCTGTCCAGTCTAGATACATGTGAAATATTCTTGAACTGTAAGGAATGGTCTTAAAACCCCCTTTTTGTAAAGCTCACTGCATTATCCAGAGACACACACAATTGCTTACTATGATAAAAAGATGAAAATGTAAGCCTTTCTTCAGTCAAGTCAAATAAAAACATTAGCCACGTTTACTTGGACACTTTTTGTTTCAATAGGAATGACTTCATTCTAATTGATGAATCCAAACATAGTTTTTACATGAAATCTAAATTAAGTGATCTGATTAATGTGCGCGTTTATATGTCACAAGCTGTGCAATGATGCTTTTATTAATTCCCACACCCCAAAACAAGATGTCACAAGCAAGCACTTGTGGGACAACGTTGTCCTGCATCACTTCACAGACAATGAGCGGAAAGATAATTGTAGATTGACACAACACTCATTTATTATATTCAACAACAACATCAGCTCGTTCCATGCGTCATGCATAATTATGCTATTTTTACATAACTGGACATGCAAAAAACTTTCCAGTTTCAGTTTTCAATCTGATCAAGTGAAATTTCAATCAATTTGGGCATTTCTATTCCGATTGAGGTGTTTACATGGAGCATTTTCTTTTGGATTGGACTTTTAAAACAAATGTAATCAGAATACAATGCTGCATGTAAATGCATCAACTGACGAACTCACAACAATCAAATATAGTGATCTGTCAAACTTCATTGGCTCATGTATATCACTTGACCAAACACTGTGACATTTGAAGTATAATGTTGCCATTTTCAACATTTTGCGGTTCACATCACCATTGTGTCACTAAATTAACTTCATGCTACCTTTATGTCCTTTTTGGAGCTTGAAAGTTTTGGGTCCCATTGGCTTTCATAATATGAACAAAAACAGCTTAACCGTTCTTCAAAATATCTTCTTTTGTGTTTTACAGAAAAAAAATAAAATATGGGTTTTTAAATGACATGAGAGTGAATAAATGAGAAAATATTGTTTGGGTGAACGTCAAAAAAATTTAATAAAATAATTTGCATTATTATTAATAATCTTATTTCAATTTATTCATTCTTAAATATAACTGTTTATTCATCCATAAATATTTGACTGGTACCTTTGTTCTCAAAAAAACTGGACAAATGAATATAAAATGACATCAGCTTGACAGCTGGAAACATGGTTTTCAATTTATATTTGATTTCTCCAATACCTCACTGTCCTCAAATTAGATGACAGTGTGAGAGTCTCTCTATTTCTCTCTCTCTCTTGCACACCTTTATCACAGCATGATGGCTTATGGACTTTTGCGGACAGAGACATTGTTGGCATTATAGGGGTTACATGAGGCCAAAAGCAGCTCCTTTCTTTCTAGTTAACTTCTTCGATTGATCTATTACACTGTGGCCATAAACCAGACAGATAAGGAGCTCCCTAGCTTTTTGGTAGATTGCACGGTGCTCTTGTTCTGAGGTTAGTAATAACTTTTGAGTGTGGGACACGGCAAATGGACATTGGCACAACAGAAAAAGAAAAAGAGATTTATCTATCTAATGGATAAAGTCTCGGACAGAGCAGCGTCATACTGGAGCGAGAGCCGAGTGGCAGAGGGAGGGGTCGGGGGGCTTTATTCCTGGGGAAATGAGAGATCTGGAATCCGTCGACACCTAGATGGATGAGAGGGTAGTTAGGAATGGATGACCTTCTTTCTATCTGTCACAGATATTTGTAGAAATACTGGACCCTGATTCAGGTCCATGCTGTGCAGGTGTATTCTTATTTATTTCTGCAGAATGCAGATGCAAATGCAGAAGCGAGAGATGTATTAAAATGTATAAAAACAAATATAAACTACTCACCTTCATGTAGTTTTAAAAAGAAAAACACATTGTTTCATATATATATATTGCCACCTGTGGTCTGAAGAAATGGCCACTGAACGAATAAGTGAATAAATCTTCTCTGGTGAATCTTTTTTGGTTTTTTGATTCATACACGAGGAGGAGAAACATTGTTAGAATTATACTATAAGGCCTTTTATACTTGCTAAAAAATATATAAACTATCAATCAGACAACAGACGGCATTTAGTAGATTGTGTACAACAGGTTGGTCAAAGTTTTGATCAAGTTAAGAATTTAGAAGCCTTAGAAATGTGTATCAAATATGATACAGTAGGCTGAAAAGGGTTAAAAAGCAACCTGTAAATTCTTCAAAATGTCTCTTTTTGTGTTCCATGGAGGAAAGATAGTCTACAGGTTTAGAATGACACAAGGTGAGTAAATGATGACAGAATTTTCATTTTCGGGTGAACTATCCCTTTAAGCTTTCTCTCTCTTTCTCTTTCTGTCAAGCATTTTACTGCCATCAAAGTCAAACACTCCAAAAGGCCTAAATTACGCATGCTGTGCAGGCCCTCTCGCCGGCCTGTGATATGTTTAAGCCAATCCCGTAATAAAAGATGCGGCCATACATATTCATGATAGGAATCTAGTAATTAGTGAACCCCCCCACAACACATACACACACGCACACATTAAACACACACTTACACCACTCAACCTCATGCATATTTATTGCTGTGGCCCGGCAAACAAAGACACTGGCAGTCCGGGGCATTCTCCATTAACACAGGCAGCAGCATGTGATGGTGGTGATAGCAGGCCTGCCACTCACAGAGGCTGCGTTCAGGGCCCACGCGTCCCCCCTGCGCCGTAGGGAGGAGGGAGAGCGAGAGAGGATCTCCTCACTGGTGGCTGCCTTTCCTCTTTGAGTCCCCTAATTTCCACTTTGCTGAAATGCAACCCGGCATCATTATTGCATCAGGATTGAAAGGCGGCTATTGAAAGCCTCTCTGCAATGTCAGGAGCTCTATGCCGGCGGGACACTCCCAAAGGGATGGGGCCTGGAGTAGTACACACATGCACACAAGCACATACGAAGAAAAACAAACACGTATGACTTTGTGCGCACATACAGTGCAAAACGCATGCATGGATGTCATATATACCAAAGCTGTGGATGTTATATATTAAATTAAACAACAAAAGCTGCAGATTATGCCAGTTCTGTCAGGACCACTATCGTCAAAGATGATTGACAATTAGCATACAGTTTGGATTGGAGGTATGGTTCTGTTGTAGATTGATCGCAAATTAAATTACAAACCATATGTGAAAATATTTGTTTCATCATTTATTATCCCTGAAAAGGCCTAAGACAACCACACAGCCACTGACACTTCCTCGGTTTCAAATGCTCTCAAGATTATGAAGAATTTCAGCTCGCCCTTAAGAGGAAATACAGTATGTAATAATCCAGACATGAGAGCTATTAGACACTCAATCTGCTTGAAGCCCATTCGTGCGTTCAGGCTGGCCTGTGGCTTGAGGTGACATCATTATCAAGGGGCTCATAGGTCTCCTGCTACAGTTTGTCTCAATACGTCTCACGTGTCACAACCCAGGAGGACAGACAGATGCATAAATGCAAGCAAAAGTATGAAGGTCAATGATAAATAAGTGTGTGCATGATTTAAAAAAAAAAAAATGAAATTAGGAAATTAAAGAAACTTAAAAAAAAATAAATAAATAAAATGTCCCAAGTTCTTACAAATATTTCAAATGATTTTTTTAAATACAATTTTCAAGTAAAATGAACAATTAAATGACTAAATAAATAAAATAAAATGTCATGTGGTGCAACCATCAAGTAAAATGTAATAATATACCTTCTTAATACCTATAATAGGTATTACCTTGCTAAATATCATGAATTATTAATTTATTAATAACATTAATATTATTAATATTAATAACACATGCTATCTGCATGTGATCCTTACAGTGTAGCTTTTCAGAGAGAGGGTCATGACTGCCTCTGCAGGTGCAGATATGGTGTATATATGCAGGGGGGCCCCATGGGCCCCTTTATTATAACTGCCTTTGATTGACCGACTGTGTGATCTGAATGGCACAGTTGCGAGCGTGTGTATACTTTTGCGAGTGTTCCTATTCACCGAATTTGTGCTTCTCGTCTTTGATTGTGACACAAAGTGAGTAGAAAGGTTGAAAACGACTTTGAAAACCCTCTGCTGAAGCGCTGGTCACCAGAGGTGGGAGTGACTACAGGAGACAATTACACTTGCACAGCGTCTAATCCTTCAGAATGACTGAGACGTGGGACAGAGAGAGGACAAAGCAGATAAAACACATTTGCGCTAATGAATTATAGCCGGGCTCTGGTAGACGGATTGCTCTCTTGAGCATCTCTGTGTTTTTACTGTCCTCCAGGGTCCCACACCTGTACATTCCTTCATGGACACTGTATCTAAAAGGTGATATGGTCAAATTCAGTGCATAGCGCAAAAGGACATTTTACACGGTACACAGTTACTGCAAGTTTTCATTCCATTTTCAATGGACGAGAGGCACTGGCAATGAAAGTAGCACTGAGCAAGATAAAAAGAATCACATTCTTTTGTTCAGACA
This sequence comes from Sinocyclocheilus anshuiensis, assembly GCF_001515605.1. NCBI lineage: Eukaryota > Metazoa > Chordata > Actinopteri > Cypriniformes > Cyprinidae > Sinocyclocheilus > Sinocyclocheilus anshuiensis. Next base: position 848,798 of record NW_015555883.1, read on the forward strand.
GTGCAGGAGTTATTCTATGTCTACATTAGTTTCCATAGTAAAGCCTAGATACATAAAAGCCATTGTGGAAAGAGACCTTGGAAAACAAGAAAGTTTGCCTCTGTTTGTAATTCTGAACTCATGTGACAGCAGCATAAGTTGTGTCTCCAAAAAACACTCTCTCATTCACTCAATTTACATATTTTAAAGAATAGGGAAAGTATGAGCCAAAAATGAGTGAATTTGTACTAATATTGTAAATAATTAATTCCAACATAATTAGGTGTCAGCACTGTACCTTAGCGTTGGTTGCCACCCCTCATAAAAATTAGAAGACACAGTTTGTAGCTGCTACTGCTGCTCAAAATCATGTTGGAGGAGATGACAGAAAGCGAAACACTCTAAAAAGTTAGCTTGCCATTGTCACAGTTTTTTGGATTCCATAAAAAAGACACTAGTGAAGACACAGACACTAATGTGCAATGTACAACATTATTGGCATTTGTCAATATGCGTTCTTATGCAATCTTGCATCCTTGTGTTCTCCTACTACGTCATCATTAACTGTCGAAGTTCAATTCCGATACCCAAGAACACAAGAGGATGCATAAAAGTGTCCGGATGTGTTCTTGATATCGAGGATGTATCGAATTCAGACTTCACAAGAATTGAACTGTTAGAAACTTTGTCGTTTTGTTTCGCTTAATTTTAATAAAGTGATTTTTTTTTTTGGCGTATTAAAAAGAATCTCATCATTGACAAAGCAACATTAAATATACATAGTCGTTTTCATAAATACATACAGTAAAATTAAAATATTATATAAGAATAATGTATAAAATGTATATAATAATATGAAATCAATCATGTATGTTATAGCATTTGTTTTTGCTGTTATGTTGTATTTATTGTGAATTGGCCGCTACTTATAATGTGCTGGGACAGTTCACAACGCATCTCAATTGCCACACAAATGCGTTCTGTCTTTGCGTCCTTACGATTTAATACTTTCAAGGAAGCCTGGCAAGACTGGTCTACACAAGAACGCATGTCTGTTCTTTGGATTCTTGAAATTGAAAAACAGCCTATAAATCCAAAAACTTAAATCAGACTTATTCAGATGTAAATGCATTTCCAAAAAATGTCTCAGGTTACTTATGTAACCATGGTTCCCTGAGTAGGGAATGAGACACTGCGTCCTCTAGGGGTCGCTATGGGGAACGCCTCGTCGTGACCCGTGTCTGAAGCATACATTGAAAAAACACCAACTCGTTGGCCGGCGACAGCCATGACGTCACTACCGGTGCAATTATAGTATAAATAGGCGCCGGGAGCACACATCATTCACTTCTTCGTCTGAAGCTTGCGTCCGCAGCATGGCAAGAAACCTAGAGGACGCAGTGTCTCGTTCCCTACTCAGGGAACCATGGTTACATAAGTAACCTGAGACATTCCCTTTCATGGGAACTTCGAACTGCGTCCTCTAGGGATCGCTATGGGGAACGGTATACCCACGCCACCATGCCGAGGGAAGTGCATGCCAGAACCATGGCGAGCACTAAGTACCAACTCTACCATATTGCTATGGGAGTTGCCCCTGGGACGTTAGACGGCTGTCAGTGACGTTATTCCCTACGGCCAAAGGCCTAGGCTACATACCCCAAAATACTTACCTGTTAGGGCCAGACTCCTGGGCCCGGGGTAGAGCTCAAGGCTTGGAATCAGGAATAGATTCCTTTAAGGGAATACGACCAAGAGCCTACGTCGCGCTGAGAGGAATAAGACAGAATTCACCTCAAGAAGCTTTGGATTACATGCTGGAATCGATGGATGCGTGAGGAAAAAACGGCCTCTTCCATTCCTTCTCAATCTTTATATGGAAAACAGGAAGGAAGGCTCACCTGAGCTAGAGGGTTATGTCCAGAAAAATAAGGTTCATCGAGATACTTCGCGACGTCACTTTCTTCACCCGCTTCACATGATGTGTGCTCCCGGTGCCTATTTATACTATAGTCGCACCGGTAGTGACGTCATGGCTGTCGCCGGCCAACGAGTTGGTATTTTTTCAATGTATGCTTCAGACACGGGTCACAACGAGGTGTCCCCCATAGCGACCCCTAGAGGACGCAGTTCGAAGTTCCCATGAAAGGGAACTACATTTCAAAATTAGATTTTAAACCACACATTTCACAAAAACCTAAACAGGTTCAAATGACACTGAAATCTGATCGTTCAGATTGAGACGCAACAGAAATTGGATTTAATCAGAAATAAAACCACCTACACAATTTTTTTTTTTTTTTTTTTTTTTTTGCAGATTTAATGTTTTTCATTATTCAGACTACAAAAGTAAACCAATTTGAGTTGGAAAAAAAACCAGCTGAACAAAATCTAAACAAAGCATAAGTGACCTCTGATTTAGCTTACGGAACAGTTATTATAATTAAGTGGCAAAAACTGCTAGGTAAAAAAATTGCCAGAGAAAAACTATAATTATGAGGTACTGACACTTTGCTAATTTGTGTTAACTTAGCAGAATTAAACATATTATTAGACCAATACACTGTAAGCGGCTAAAAATATTTCTTTGTTTGAAAAAAGCCCATATGTTTGTTTCTTGCTCTCTGCAATGCTATTATTTGTTTCCCTATAGGGACTGTTCAAACATAATCAAGGTTAATGTTCATTTACAAATAAACTATGATTCACTGATGTTCATTTATAATTAGAAAATGTAGAAACTTAACATGAACTAAGATTAATAAATGTAATAAAAGTATTACCATTGCAAGTTCATCATATTTAATGCATTAACTCATGTTAACGAACAGAACCTTATTTTAAATGATTAAATGTAATGAAGCTGCTCATCTTTTAGAGGCAATACGATACATTTTATTTCCATCTTAAAACAGTAACAGAAATTAACTAACTTCACCAGAGTCTGTCTAATATAACAACCAAAACCCTCCTAAATTAAAAACCGGATTACCGCACAGAAGTGCCAGACTCCACATTGATCCTCTAATTGTGTGGAGAAGAATGTATTAAATTCATATTTTTTCTCCAATAATACAAAAGACACTGAGGAAGAGGGGGAGGTGAGGCAGTTCGAGATGAATCATGAACGATGTCTTACTGAATCAAAGAGCAATGTGGCTCTTCAGAGCTGCATGTCACCCAGACCCTGGATGTCACAGGCCTCTGATGCTTGACTAGGTGCCATTTTGAGATGTTTGCGTGGAGGGATGAAGAGGAGAGGCCCCGAGGCGTTCTGTCTCCCCTGTCCTGAAGTCTTACCTGAAACCTGTCTGCTCCGAGCACGCCGAGACCGGACAGAGCAGACTTTGAGCTTTAGAGGGATTTAAGTTTTCTGAAAGGTAGGGAAGTGTCAGCCCTGAATGGCTTTGATGTTTTTCCACACAAAACGCTATGATACACAGCTCAGAGAAAAGTTTGTGGACAAATAGGGAAATTGGACTTTCTCTCTCTCTCACACACACCAGAAAACCCCCTCCAACTGCTAAAATATGGTCACAGAACCTGGGCTCCGGTCCAATTTTAATGGGGCGGCCCCTGATTAACTGGTGCAGTGGTCAAACCCATTTTAAGTATATTACACGTCTCCATTTAAATGTGTAATTTAACTTACTTTAAATGGATCATTGTGCTCTTTTCATAAAGGTGAACACGGAAGAGATTAAACTTTAAGTCATTATGTCTCCATAAAAGAGGATTCTTCGCAGCTCAGAATGAGGTAATATTTTTTTCCGATGACTTCTGCGAGGGAACGCCGGACCTGTCGATTGGTTTTCATTCACCTGGTGAGCAGCGAAAAAGGTCCATTGCATAAAGACAATAGAGGCACACTGTGGTAGTCAAAGGCTTCGTACCAGGGAGAATGAGGAAAACCTCTAAAAATAGGTCACTGGGACCAATTTCATGTTTCTGTGTGGTAAAGACAAATGGATTTGCTCCTCTGTAATTTTTTTGGACAGAGAGAAATGATGAATAAAATTAATTGAACCGTCTGGGTTGGCTGCTTTTCTCTTCCATTTTCCTTTTATTGCTTGTTCGTTTCCTTCGTCAAACGCTTTTGTTAAGTTTTCCAGTTTTGGTTTCGGTATTCTAAACATTGCGAGCCCTAATGGGGATAAGTTAACATGTTTGGTTACACTCAAGAAAAACTGGTTTGAAGTGTACATCAAAAAGAGCTTAGTCTGGTTTAGATGACGCTTAATTTCTACTTTTTCTTATTAGCACTGGCAGAGCATCAAATCCAGTCACAGATTGGTAGATCTCACAAACATGTTATGTCTCATGACAACTCTGGCCTTTGTTTGCTACTCCTCATTTTCTTTTAGCCACAGCGCACCAATTCAACGCTCTCCAGAAGTGTGTTTACCGTTGTGCTACGTTAGATTGTTTGTTGAAATAGAGCTCTATCAGATACAGATGAGCTTTTGGAAACAAGAGAGGAGCTCTCATGGAGTGTTGTGAGAAAAAATTAAGTTTGATCATCATTCAAAGGTCAGAGGTCACAATGGCATCTTTTGTTTTATATGTAACATGCAATATTTCAAGCTAACAAAGCAACATTATTTTGGCACATTCCACAAAAAAAAAAAGCATTTGAAGCATTACTTTTTTAAAGCATTTTTAGAGGCACTAATTGTGTTTTTTTTGCTGTACGAACTATTAAACTACATAAAATAATCTGTTTTTATTGCAATTGTGCATCCTGTTTGCTGCCTTCAAATTCCACTAAAAAGCACTAACCCTAACCCTTTGAAGCAAACAAACTAAGCTGACATTACAACAAGGTTATTGAAACCTGGTATCATTAGGGTTGTAAATACATTAAAATATAGAGCCCGACTTCTCTTGGAAGACAAGAACAAGCCTTTGAGGTCGGTGAGCAAAAGTAATGAATCTATCAATAATCCAGGAATCTCTCAATATGGTAGCTAAAACCAAGACATTAGGAAAACTTGTCTTTTCATTGTGATCTGAAACCAGTTTCACATGTGTGTGGACAGAAGGCCTGGGTCAGTATAAAAATGGGTGACTTCCACAAATCACTCACCTAAACAGTGCTCCACTTTCACATATTCTCCTCAAGTTATCAAAGATTTGAGCAATAAGGCCCTCATTTTTCTGTTAATGTCAGTCAGGGAATTATTAAAGCATTGACAGTTCCAAAAGAAAATGAAAGGCTGCCTACAATGACATGTTTGACCTTATATTGTGTGAGAAAGTTCTGCCAGGAGTCTCATTATACCCGTGATTACAGTCAATCCCCTTAACTCTGCCTATAGAGGCTACAGTAATTACTCTCGCACAGCATGCAACTCAGAGAAATTACGTTCAGAAATACTTTTCTCCACCTTTGCTTTTAGCTCCCATCTACCTTAATTCACTGACAAGTACTTTCAAAAAAGAGAGGTGGATGTCAAGTCTTGGGCCACCTTTTTTTTAACCTTATTCAGAGTAATCAGAAGACAGAAAAAAGAACAAGTTGAAACACTAACATGTGACATGGGTAAACAAGATGTGTTTTGGGTCTGTTATGTGATTCCAGTGAACAAATACTTCCTGCTTGTTGCGCTGTCACACTTATGTGTTCAAATCTAGTTTGCAACATCTAATTTTTTTCCTGTCCTCACTACACTTTCCCTTATAATAAAAAGTGCAAAAAACTAAGAAAGAAAAAAGGATAGGGGAGATTGGGGTAAGATGTTCCACTTTTTTATTTATAATTAAAGAAATGAGATAATTCACCTAATCATATTTCACATTTGATTACATATATGGTATGACTTTTCAACAAAAAAAAATCAAGCTCATAAAGGGTGAGTTGAATCATTGGCGAACTGTAACTGATTAATATTTCAAACCTAAATATGAATATAAACACATAAAAAAACTACTAATGCACAACTCCATTATATAATTTTATTTTGCTGCTAAATATAACATTACAAAAATCAGCCAGGAGAAGAGATTTGAGCATATGTGAGAAGTAATGTAGCAAAGAGTCAGTCAGGGGTTAAATCATGTGGGTTGTACCTGTAATGAACTTCCTTTAATGACTGCATTCCGCTTAAAGTTGATAACTGAATGAAGAAACGGTCTCTTTTTGCCTTGAGCCAAAGCACTGAGAAAATAATTTGTAAATTCATTTCCAAAGCTGAATGCATTTTTTGTCCTTTTTAATGCCTTGTTTTACTAATTTCCCATGCCATGTGTTCATGCAAAGCACTCGTGTTTAAAAAAACTGATGACACTGATAATTATGTGACTTCTTGTTAAATAGAAAAAAATAATAATTAAAATGAATTACTGAACATGCATGAGTGAAAACAGCAACTTTGCACAAACCTCTGAACCAGCATAGTTGGCTGAAAATGAAAATAAAAGAGAAACAGTCCCCACATTTTCTTTTAGGCAAGACGAGGGGGGGGGGAAATAAGATGTGTAAATCTGAGCATATTTCAGGCATGTAAATAAAACCTGAGCAATGAAAAGACAAGGTAACACAGGCTATGTTGAGACAGCTAGACAAAAGAAGTTTTATGCAAATATAATTAAGCTGTAGCCAGAGATATGATAATTAGCTGTTTATTGCAAACCGATGTGCAATGTCTCGTTACAAAGACTAAATGTAAACAGTGCTCTCAAGTCTGGGTTGAAAAGACTGAGATTAAAAAAGGGAACATGGAACGACAGTCTATGAGATGCAAGTGGCTCAATTTATCAAGGCCCAATTGTTGGGAGACTAATTAATTTGTTTGTGTGATTGCTTTGCTGGGCAGTTTACACGGCTAAAAACAAGACTGATAACCTCAGTCACCTCAGAAAAAGCCTTGAAATCCCAGGGAGAGGAAAGTTTTCATTAAACCGCCGTACTCCCTTCTTCCTCCGTTCCTTTTTGTTATAGGTTATCATTGAAGCAGCCTTCCAGAAGATCCTATTGTGTTAGTGTGCTTATCAGACTTTGACAAAAGCTTGAGGCTGACATCCCGCTGGCCAATGAAAAAGTCCTGGCCTGAGATCTGAATCGCCTCTTTGTCGAAGGAGGTGAGTCCCTAAACCTCAGTCTCACACGGTGACTTGTGCTAAATAAGAAATCAACTATTTCACTGATATTAAGAGAACGGAGATGCCAAAAAGACAAGCAAGCATTACTCTCACTTGCATGTGAAGAGGCTCATAGTCTCTTAAAGAAACAGCTCACCCAAAAAAGAAAATTCTGTCATCATTTACTCGCCCTCATGTTGTTCCAAATCTTGACTGTCTTTCTTATGTGGAACACAAAAGGAGAAATTTGTAGTAATGTACTAGTCACACTTTTCATGCAATTACAATAAATGAGGACCTTCTAAGCTTATTCAGAGGCCTACTGGAAAAAAAATCTGAAAACTTAATATAAGGCAAAATTGTTAAAAATATAAATATAAAAACAATTTAGACTCGCTAATGAAAAATGGACATAGTCTGGTGTTATTAAAATGAACGAATAAAGTATTTATTTGACATTTTCTCTAAAAACAATTCTATAAAAGAATATTATATACCTCAACACATTCTAAACTGAAAAAGTATCACGGTTTCCACAAAAACATTAAGCAGTACAACTGTTTTCAACATTGATAGTAATAAGTAATATAAATATAACGTAAATAATGTTGTTGTTTTTTTTAGCACAATGTTAGCTTATTAGAATTATTTTGGAAGGATCGTGTGAGACTGAAGACTGGAGTTATGGCTGCTTTGCCATCACAGGAATAAATTATATTTTAAAATATATTAAAACACTGTAATTTTAAATTGTAATATTTTTCACAATATTACTGTTTTTACTGTATTATTGTCATGAATCCGGTCCATGCACTTCCGTTCGCTCACCACCAGAGATCACCCGCTCACTACTATGGACTCTTGCACCACACTACTGTTGCACTTCACCCGGACTACAGTTCCCATCATCCATTTCACTGATTACACACACACAGCTGAATCCAATCAGACATGCTACATAAGCCATGGACTTCCTCGCTCTCACGGCCGAGTATTGTATGCGCATATCGCTACCCTAGTTGATAGCTACTTTGCAGAGCCAGTTCCCATTCCTAGTTGTCTAGTCTAGTCTAGTCTAGTCTAGTCTAGTCCGTCTAGTTTCCTGTTTGCCTGTTTCCTGATTTTCGCTTGTCCTGGATTATCCCTCTCGTCTCACCCTGTTCGAATACTGTTTGCCCCTCGCCTGGACCATGGCCTGTGTTTTGTATTAACCCTTTGGAATACCCTGTTTAGACATTGTTCGCCGGAGATCGACCACGCCCACTCACTGGACTACTCTTGTGTCTTGCCCTCAATATACCTGTTTGCCATTATCTGACCCTTGCTTGTTTTGACTTTGTTCTAGAATAAAAGTTTTGCATATGGATCCGCATGCCTCTCGTCTCGTCGGCTCCGTAACAATTATAATCTAATAAAAGCAAGCCTTGGTGAGCATTAGAGACGTTCAAAAACATTTAAAAATCTTACCAACCTCAAACTTTAAATGGTAGTGTATATTTGAATAGTGATATGAATACTTAATTAAGTATATATATGCAGGTTTTAAAGCAAAAGTTCATTAAAACCCCTTATCAGAGGAAATAAAGGCCACCTAAGCAATGCCCAAGTCAATCACAAAAAGACATGTTAGTAACGCTTTACAATAAGGTTAAAATTATTTAATGCACATCATTTAATAATCTAGGGTGATGTCAATTTATAAATATACTATAGTTCATTGTTAATTTGTGTCATAATATACTAATTCATGTTATATTTACACAATTTGAAATGATAAAAGTGTATTAGTATATTCAGAAATGAACACTGGCCTATATTAACAAATGATGCGAAAAAGTACAGCCACACCAAACTTCCACCTTGTAATCTTGTAATAGTTAATTCCTGCTATAGTCACTGTGCAGTTGTTCATTTTTGACTCATGTCTTATTTGCATCAACGATGTCAGAAGCAAAAGGTTTGATGACCCTGGCTTGACAGCTATAATATCATGGCTAATATCTTCTTCATGGACTAACGTGTTGCCTGCTTTGTTTGTGCAACAGGTATGCAGTATCCACATGTCTGCTTCATAGAATTTCAGAAAGAAAAAGAGAGAACTAAATTAGTGTTGTCCCCCCATGAAGGTAATTACAACCATTCGCTCGTTAGCATTTTGATGATATTGATTGAAAATGTAAGGAGGTGAGGGATCCTTTCACAGACGACAACAAAGATATAAATCATAATTTGAGTTATTAATATCCGCTGCGCTATTAGTTTGGTGATTTATGGACCTTTACAAAGAGGCTGATTAGAGGGGCGAGGTTGGGTAATCTTCTGAGAGGGCTCTTATTAACACATTATTTTTTCCATGAGAATATCAATGAATGCTGTCTTGTCATTATTGACAGAGGCGGGTGTAGTGATGCGGCTCTCCTCTCACTTTGTGTGCACCCCTCTCGGCTCGTTTGCACTGGCACAGAGTACAGAAGCCGCAGCATATTCAATCTTGTGTTCCCTCCAGAGGTTTCTGACAGCTATGCTTAGGGATACGCTCTTTGTTTCTTCTGTTTCTCTTCCTTTTATTCTCTTTTATTAATCTGGATTAATGAGTTAAACAGTCAGTCCCAGGCCAACATTCCTTGAGAAATATTTCACCCAAAGATGAATTCTGTCAAAACGTCCCTCTGTTTATCTACTTATACAGTATATTTAATTATACAAGTATACCATTCAAAAGTTTAGGGTTGGCAAGAATTTTTTTTACAGTAAAAACAGAAATATTGTGAAATATTGTTACAATTTAAAACATCAGTTTTGTATTTTTATATATTTTTTAAATTTATAATTGTAATTTATAAATGTCATTTATTCCTGTGATGGCAAAGCTGAATTTTCATCAGCCATTTCTCCAGTCTTCAGTGTCACATGATCCTTCAGAAATCATTGTAATATGCTGATTTGCTGCTCAAGAAACATGTCTTACTATTGTCAATGTTGAAAACCGTGATACTTTTTTTTCAAGGTTCTTTGATGAATAGAAAGTTTTTAATTACTTTTAATTATTTTAATTATGTAATTACCATACTTGCTGAATAAAAGTATTAATCTCTTAAAAAAAATCTTGCTGGCCCCTTTTGAAGGTAGTGTATTATGTATTTTAATTATGTTTAAATATATATATTTAATTTTGGTCGGTCTCCTTTTGTGTTCCACTGCAAAAAAATAAAATAAAAATGCCATGCCTTTTTACGAGCAAAAGTGTTGATGGAGAGGCTGATTGTTGTATTTGCTGTCCCCTGGTGTGCTGGTGAGGTCTGGGCATCTGGAGGCAAGACAACTCACTGGGCCTTTCCCCTGTTCCATTCCTCCCCTTTCCTGGACCCCTGACGTGCCCAGACGCTCCTCAAACAACAACTGTCCGCCAGCTACAGCCTAATCCTTTGCAGGTGACCCAAGCAAGGGCCCGTGCAGAGCTTTCCAGGCAGAACCAGGGCCGTGAGGATGAGGGGGGGAACGAACAGCGCAGAAACGCCCCACTGCATCCTCAAAAACCAGGTCCCCCACACCAAACCCCCCAACTTAACTCCTTCAGAACTTGCCAAAGTATGGTTATTTTTACCGTCATTATTCGCATACTCCACAGCACAAATGTGGAAATCACATATTTAGGCGTGTTACTGGCTACTGTCCATTTACATCAAATGCAAAACATGACTACAGACGTATTGGAAGGTTATTTGGTGCCACGGTGAACATCGCAACGTCGCAATCTCACAAAGTTCCGTTATAATCAATGAATCTACATCGTGTCTACACTTTGGTTTGTTATAATGAGAGAATTCGAGAGCTAGCGTGACTCAGCACTGAAAAAAACCCCGGTGTTTTGAGCGGTGAGGTGACGCTTAAACTTAAACACCTCTGATTGGCCATTGTAGAAGAATAGCAGAATGTAATAGCCTACATGACATCCGTGTGCTTCTGAGCACATGCGCACTTTGGCCAGAGCTGTAATAATACGATTAAGGTGTTTACATGCCTGTTTATTGCAATTAAAATAGGTGTATGCCACATAGATTAATGCGATTATGATTACTACGATTATGAGCTTAATCACATTATTTTGATCTAAGTATTGCGTTTACATGAGGTAAAGTTGAATCGCAATATTGCCAAAATCCCATTATAATCGCATTATGATGGTGCATGTAAATGCACTCAATGTATTTTTATCAGTACTCTTAGTTCCCAATGATTGAAGGAAAACTTCAATCAGAAACTGCTGATAACCTTGGACTAGAAGGAACTTTTAACAGTTGGTTGATTTCTGGTGGACTGAAATGGTGAAAAGCTTCAGGAGAAAACATGCATACGGTACAATGAAGCTCAAAGTAGAACAAAGAGAGAGTTTTAAATGAAAGTTTGAGATGAGATTGTTTCATTCTGTCAATCATAGTGCATGTCTATATACACAAAAATATAATAAATGACAAATATTGCTCGATTAAGAGTTGATACTGCCATATGCGTTGCCTATGTAAGCAATAAAAGGCACAAGGCTGTGATGTACAGTGTTGGGGAGTAACTAGTTACATGTAACGGCGTTACGTAATTTAATTACAAAATAAATGTAACTGTAATCAGTGTACTAAAGCGATTATTACCGAATTCTCCATTCGATCATGAAATCTCTAATAAACCATGAATCGGTTAGTCGTGACTGGCAATGCTTTGGCTCATTATTATCTATTATAATGCTACAGTAAGTAATTTAGCAGACAAATAATCATATTTTATAATAGGTTTAGGGGGAGCTAGGGCAGACAACAACACAACC
>NW_015555883.1:860916-861550 GCF_001515605.1 Sinocyclocheilus anshuiensis
TGTTCAGTATTAGGATTTTTCTATAAAGATATTGTAGTGATGTACTAATTTTGACATGTAGGCTATTTAGAAAGTATAGTTTTGTTAAATCTTGAGTATTAAAGTCATGTGAGAGATAGATATCAGGGCAAAATAAAGAGACTGAAAAGAAAAATGGAAGTGAAGGTGCAGTTCAGGGTATAACTTTTAATTATTTTGCATGTCCCCAACCTAAGGATTTAAACCTTTTTTTTATGTGAGGTCCATACAAAAAATAGGGTTGTCCGTGTTTCACATGTTTCAGTGGGTTTATATGAGTGTGAGATTTCCCGGCCTGAAATTTTTCCCCCAGTCTGCCCCTCGTGCCCCTCGTAGGCGCAGACATGCAGTTTAATTTACTACACATAGGCCTACTGAAGCTCGCGGTGTTTTCAGCCTCTGCCGCCTCAATATATGAGTACATGAATACATAAACAATCTCTAGAACTGCTCTGAGTCACTTCATGAGTATTTTGAGAAAACTATCGTCATATCATATACAAAGAGACACCAATGTTTCAAAAAGACACCAATGTTTCAAGAGTTTAGTACACAGAATAGGACACATGCTTATTAGATAACCGTATTTGAGTTGATGTATATGCTTTTATTTATT
>NW_015555883.1:863931-876560 GCF_001515605.1 Sinocyclocheilus anshuiensis
TTAGAAAAGTAATCAAAAAGTAATCAAAAGTAATCAGTTACATTACTTTAATAAAGTAATTGAAAAAGTTACACTACTATTACATTTTAAATAGGGTAACTTGTAATCTGTAACCTATTACATTTCCAAAGTAACCTTCCCAACACTGGTGATGTATTGAGAATAAGTCCAGGCTGCAGGGCATTGTTAGGCACAACATGAAGTGGAGTGAGCGGCTGCAACCCCTTCAGCCTTGACTTATCCACAATACAGTACAGCCTCTTATACCTTAATGCTTTTATAAAATTGTTATCACTCAATACAAATAGTTAAACCAAAAATTGATGTTTAATTGAATTTTTAGATATGTACATATATTACATTTACATATGGGATAAAGAAATTTTCACAATACATATTGTTTCAAAGAAGACCCTAGTGAGCAAAGGCAACTCCACTAGATGTTCAAGTGAAGAGAAGAAAAACTGAGAAAATGTGAAAGCCCAATCTTCTCTGAAAGACATTACAATAAATGTACATATGCTAAATAATATTTTGCTGTACATTATGTGAAATAATAGTCATGTGTATTATAGTAGTATTCAAAAGAGTCATGCAATGTGATAATTTGTACATTACTGTTGTGTATTTTTAATATTTCTGAAGGAAGTCTCTTATGCTTTTAAGGCTGCAGGCTTACTAAAAACAGTAATTTTGTGAAATATTATTGCAATTTAACATAAGTATCATTTACTTTATTCTTTTTTTTAATATATAATTCATTCCTGTAATGGTAAACCTGAATTTTTAGCAGCCATTACTCCAGTCTTCAGTGTCACTTGATCCTTCAGAAATCATTATGTTATGCTTTTTTATTATTATTATTATCAATATTTACTATCAATGTGAAAACAGCAGTTTAATCATTTTTGGTAACAATGTAAAAGTCTTTACTGTTACCTTTGATCAATTTAATGCATCTTTGCTAATTAAAATAAATAAATACATAAATAAATAAATACTTATTGACCCCTAACTTTTGAAGAGTGGTGTAAAAAACTTTCTGCTACAGTTAAAAGGAGGGTAATTGTGATTTTATTTCTAATGATGTCACAATGTCACTTTATATCTTAAAATGTTACTTTGTTACTTATTTTATTATCGCACATTTGCCTGATTTATTTTTCACCAGAAACAGGGGCAGAAACAGGCTTTGATAAACATGAGAACTTAAGGACTCAAAGCGAAGAAAACCAACAGTGAATACTGTGTCTTTTTAGCTTTTTCTTTCTTATTTCAAGCTTGTGCGAGAGCTATTTCTAGAAAATCACCGAAGGTCCTTCTTTTACATGATTCTGGTGTCCCCAGACTTTCAGAAGTAATCACGAGATATGGGACTACACCAAATCTTAATCAAACAACATAATGGCTTAATACAAGCTTAACACAAAGAGATCAAATCAAGTCTCTCATGAACACATAATCAGTTTAAAAGCAAGAGTGCTGATTGAAGATTAATTTTAGTCCCCGTGGCGTGTACTAGTAAATACAAAACGAAAAGGCATTAGCATTTTTCCTCTTATGATCATTTTGAACAAACCTTGATCAGCCTTTTTCAAGCCTTGATCAGCATTTTTCAGGCACCTTCTGACAAAATACATGCATAATGATATTAATAGTAAGCTATACTGTAAAAATCTAACAAAGCATCAACAACCTCTTGTGACAAAGAAGTCTCATGTTGGGCTGACGGCGAATGAACTCGGAGGCGCAACATCGCTGTTTATCTTTGTGCTACGATTCAGCCAGACGTCTGTCAAGGTTAGAGTGTCCCATCAGATAGTGATAACTTATAGCCTAATGGAAAACAACCAACTATCTCTCAGTTGGTCGGAGAAACATAATGCGCTGGGAATCAGTTGGCCACCAGCCACGAACAACAGCAGGGGAGCTGTCAGATAGCCAAGGCCAAAGTGCAAGGTGGACTGGAGGTGCTGTAATTGAAAGTTGGCATGCTCCAGGAAGCATGACACAAAATCAAGTGGCTCAAACCTTATTTTTCCATTGGATGAATGCTGGAAAAGCGGAAACACGAGAGAGAGAGAACCAACCCTGTCTCTCTCCACCTGGTGGGCCGCCGGGCAGGCCGTGGAAGGCTAAGCGCTTGGGGAAGAGTTGCCTAAATGGTGAGAGGTCTGGGGACCAGAGTGTTAAATCCTGCCTGACATGGCTAATGCTTAAATCTTATTCCCCTTTTCTACAACAACACAGGATCAACAAAGCCTCAGCCAAAATCCTTTGAGGCAGTGACACAGAAAATTCCCATCCTGGAGCTTTCTATGGGAACAACAAACAGAGGTGGTAAATACAGCTGCATATTTTTGGCCAGATAATGTGCCACATCCCTTCCTGAGCAGGACCCCTTGTTGCCCCCCGACCCATCACATCCACTTCACTCCCCTAAGACTGGGATCAGCTCTCTTCATGCTTGAGCGGATCATAGCGACGCTTTGACTTTCACAGTCTCATCCCATGACCCTCTCGCCCCTCCTCCACATTCAAAACTTTCTCTCGCTCTCTCTCCTGTGTGGCCCAGGGTCACGATGCTCTACAAGCCTGACAGAGTCTCTAGGTTTATGCCACTGTGCTTTTCATTTAAAGGGGGGTGGTGCAGGGCCTGCGGCCGTGTGCCCTAAACACATGCGGTGCACAGAAATAGGGAGAAAAGGAGAGAACAAATTTTTAAAAGAAAAATTACTAGATCATAGATGAGAAGCAAAAAGAAGAGATGAGATGAGGGGAGACAAAAGGAGAGAAGAGGAGAAGAGTTAAGATGAAAAGAGGCAAGACTAGAGAAAACGAGAAAGGGAAGATGACTTGAGAAGAAAAGAAGAGACAGGATGAGAAGAGAAAAGACAAGATGAGACGAGAAGAGAAAAGATGAAGCAACAAGAAGGAAAGAGATGAGAACAGACGAGAAGAGATGTGAACAAACAAGAAGAGAACAGTCAAGAATAGAAGA
The DNA here is from genome assembly GCF_001515605.1 of Sinocyclocheilus anshuiensis. Lineage (NCBI taxonomy): Eukaryota > Metazoa > Chordata > Actinopteri > Cypriniformes > Cyprinidae > Sinocyclocheilus > Sinocyclocheilus anshuiensis. Next base: position 866,933 of record NW_015555883.1, read on the forward strand.
GATGAAAATAGATTAGATGAGACAAGAAGAGAAGAAAAGAGAAAGGACTAGACAAGACCAAAAGAGAAAAAAAGAGAACAGATGAAAAAAGACTAGGAAGAGAACAGATCAGACAAAAAGAGAAGAGATGAGACAATAAAAAACAAGAAGAGATGAGAATTGAAAATACGAAATGAGAGCAAACAAGAAAAGAAAAGACAACATGAGAAGAGAAGAGACGAGACGAGACGAGAAGAGAAGAGAAGAGAAGAGAAGGGGAAAGCACAGGGAGGAGGGGAAGGGCTCTGTTTGATGTAATCCAGGAAGTTAGTTCTGTAACTTAAGCCCTCCAACTTGAAAAAGAGCACAGCAGAGAACTGAAGGAGGCCCTTGTCTGGTGGGCGCAAGTTTTCCACATCTGTCTTCCGCATTGTGTCTCTCTCTATAAACAGCCCCCAAACTTGTTATGACTGCTTGAGAATTTTTGGGAACATTTTAACACTGATTGCATTTAAGCATTAAATCATCCATATTAACGTTACCAGAGTGAGAAAACACATTACTGTACAGCATTCAGCTTCTCACAAAGATCTCCACATGTGTTTATGCAATGCGAGTCATTTCCATGCCCGCAATGGGGATACTTGTTATTCCTTCCTATATTGTTTTTTTTTCTCCCCACTTTCTTTTCAAATGGAATGCTGTCTAACGTGCTCTCGTTTTCTCCAGGACATCTGACAGGTCGCTGCCTTTGTAAACAATCTCACTGAGCTATAACCAGTACCTGATACCATGTTCCCTTCTGACAGTAACCTGGCAACTTGCTGCAAATTTCTTGCTTTATGTGTGAAGTCCAAAACAAACAGGGATGAACATTACCAACAACAAAGTTCCTTTTCAATATTCACTTGGCTTCTGTCAAAGCAACCAGCAGGCTCCTCCTCTCCCCTCCTCAGGCCAAAGGCCCCTGGTTTTCCCTCTGTGTACTGTCAATTCTTTTATTGTGCAAACGACCAGAAGCCAACCCCAGTATGAGCTGCACTGAAAAGAATGTGCAGACTGTCAAGAAAAAAAAGAGAAGATGGTGGAAGCAGTTGTTTTACTAACTTAATTCTTTAACTTTGAAGTAAACTGGTCTAAGCAATGTTAGCATAAAACAAAAAGCTAATGCTTGTGCAACTTTAAGAGGTTACAAGCTGAACTAGTAAAGGCATCTTTGACTGGTGGTCTATGGCCTCTGGTGGACATACATATGATGGTTACATTTCAACACTTATTAAAATCATATATGAGATTTCAAATTATATTTACAAAAGTATATTACATGTAAAGTGTCTAATGTTTCAAATAACTTTGGTGAGAAAAAAAAAAGTCAAAATATGGATGAAGTAATGTTCCATCATCATTCAGTGTAACTGAACCCCTGGGTAAACAGAACAGAACCAGCATAAATGTATTGCAGATATCATTAGTGTTCAATAATTTAAAATTTTAGAAATTAGTCTGATTCAAAGGGGAATCAGAAGGCCAAATCCTGACTGGACGAGAGGAGGAGCTGGGGATGGAGGAGGGTATTTAGCTATTGAACAACACGAAAGCTGCTGATAATACTGAAGGACCTTATATATGAACTGTACTGTGATCCTTAAAGGCACAATATGTAAGATTTTTTTATTAAAATATCCAAAAACCACGTTATATATTTTGCTGACTTGTGTACTTACATTATCCCAAATGTTTAGAAGAATGTTTAAATCCAGAGAAATAAGCTATTTTAACTAGTGACATGGAGCATGTATATAGTGTAATTGTGTCGCCTGCCAATGACGTCATAACCCCTCGATTTCCGGTTTTGTTTTGTAGAAAACATGGAAACACCAAAGACACTTTAATATGTTGTGCGTTTTAATAGACCGGTGACGACCGCACAGAGTAGCATTATAACAGAACTTTCAAATGTATCTAGTATGATAAAACAGCGCTGCTTTTTTTCCCCACATATGCACGACCGGAAGGAGCGGGGGAAAAAAGCTCCGCTGCTTTCGAGCTGTGTCACGCTCGTTCAGCAGCCTCGTTTCGCTTCGACGGCTTTCAGCCTCACCGTGCTTCATTCTACTACGTTAATAAATCATTACCTCATCCATGAACATGATTTCTGCCCGAGTCCCGTCGGATTGCATCAGCTGTGGGGATGAAGACCACAACTCCCATGATTCCACACTCAGTCACGGCGTCATCAAACTACGCCTTTGTCTCTTTGTTTATTTTGAATATGCGCCCTCCAGCGGCGAAAATTACATATTGTGCCTTCAAATAGAGTCTTTTAATGACATCTAAATATGCCTGACAATTTATTTTTGTTATATGAACTATTGTTCCACTAAATTACATTTTAGTGGGTCTCTTCTGTAAATCATGGCAAAAATTTATAACAGTCATTATTAAAATAGTTAAACAGGACACATTTTAATGAACAAGGAAAAATATACAGCTGCATTAAACTTTTATTGTTTTGATAGATGAAAACCTCTTTTTTGTTTTTGACAAAGTATATAAATATGTCCTAATGGCCATGAAATTTTATTTTGCAATATTTATATTCTTTTAAAAAATTATTTTAAAAAAAGTTTAATGTGCAGTAAGAAATTTGTATAAAGTTATTTAAATAGTATAAATAAATAAATAATTATATAAACGTACATTTATGCAATATAAAATAATTGAAATATTTAAATCATTATTACATGCATTAAATATAACTTATTATTTATCTATCCTTACTAAATATATTTATTAAAATCTTAAAATCTATACTCTCATGGTCTGCCATTTTTCTCTCTCCTTTTTTATGTACACAAAGTACAGTATCTTAGGGAATCTGTCAGCTTGTTGAATATGTATCTGTACAATACCAAACAGATTAACACATCTGTGCTGGACTGCCAGACAGACTGTAGATGATCAATAAAACATAGGCAGTAGAGTCAGATTACATACTGAACTACATCACCACACATATGTCCAATCCTGCAGTTTTTCTAAACCATTCTTTTACATATAGAAATTTAATTCAATTAAAACTTTCAAACATCCTAATTGGAAACAACTGCCTGGAAAAAATAGAATTACATAAACAAAACTATTTCAACAGATTACATCTAATATTAGCCATCTGGGCCCCTATTAAGGCCACAATAATAATAACAGTACAACAGGATGAGGACAGAAAGATTGGGAACCATTTGGCTTAAGCGTCTATTCCCAATTTAATTTAAGAAAATAAACATCTCTATGTTTGCAAGTGCACACCTCAACTGCTCTGTGATTCTAAGCTAATATGGCTGAAAATTTTTTACTCGACTCAGGATAGAGAACACATGTTGAAGGAATGTTCTAAAAGTGAAAGAAATTATGGGAGTTTGCGGTTTTAGGAGTTTTCAAATGAAACAAAGCTAATTCTTTCAGATTTGCATCTCCATCACCACTGCAGCCTTTTATGACCTAAAAGTAATAACATACAATATGGACTGCATGAATACAAACCAAGCACATAACACATACTATGTGATGTACCGAGTATAAATACTGTAAATTTGGAAGTACTTTGACATACATACAGTGCTGCTTGAAAGTCTGTGAACCCTTCAGAATTTCCTATCATTCCGTATAAATACAACCAAAAAGATCATCAGATTTTCACAAGTCTTGAACATGGCACGTGGCACGAACAAAGGTGATCTCTGAGGACCTGAAAAAAAGAAGAAAAAAAAAGAAAGAGTTGTTGTTGCTAATCAGACTGGAAAAGGTTACAAAGCATCTCTAAAGAGTTTGGACTCCACAAATCCACAGTCAGACAGATTGTGTACAAATGGAGGAAATTCAAGACCACTGTTACCCTCCGCAGGAGTGGTTGACCAACAAACATCACTCCAAAAAGCAAGACTTGTAATAGTCCGCAAGGCTGCAAAGGACCCCAGGGTCATTTCTGAGTTACTAAAGGCTTTCTCACTTTGTCTAATGTTAATGTCTAATGTTAATGTTTATGAGTCCACCATCAGGAGAACACTGAGCAACCATGGTGTGCATGGCAGAGTTGCAAGGAGAAAGCCACTGCTCTCCAAAAAGAACACTGCTGCCCATCTGCAGTTTGCTAAAGATCATGTGGACAAGCCAGAGGAATACTGGAGAATTATTTTGTGGACAGATGAGACCAAAATAGAACATTTTGGTTTAAATGTTTGGAGAAAGGAAAACACTGCATTCCAGCATAAAAACCTTATTCCATCTGTGAAACATGGTGGTGGTAGTATCATGGTTTGGGCCTGTTTTGCTGCATCTGGTCCAGGATGGCTTGCCATCATTGATGAAACAATGAATTCTGAATTAAACCAGCAAATTCTAAAGGAGAATGTCAGGACATCTATCGGAGGACTGAATCTCAAGAGAAAGTGGGTCATGCAGCAAGACAACGACCCTAAACACACAAAGTCGTTCTACCAAGAATGGTTAAAAAAGGACAAAGCTAATCTTTTGGAATGGTCAATTCAAAGTCTGGACCTTAATCCAATTGCAATGTTGTGGAAGGACTTGAGGAAACCCACCAACATCACAGAGTTGAAGTGGTTCTGTACTGAGGAATGGGCTAAAATTCCTACAAGCCACTGTGCAGGACTGATCAGGAGTTACAAGATACATTTAGCTGCAGTTATTGCTGCAAAAGGGGGTCAGACTAGATACTGAAAGCAAAGATTCACATACTTTTGCCACTGACAGATATGTAACACTAGATCATTTTTCTCAATAAATACATAAATGACAAAGTATATATTTTTGTCTCATTTGTTTGATTGGATTCTCTTTGTTAACGTTCAGGACTTGTGTGAAAATCTGATGATCTTTTGGGTCATATTAATGCAGAAATAAAGATTCTGAAGGGTTCACAAACGTTCAAGCAGCACTGTATATAGTCTGGCTAAAATAGTTAAAAAAATCAATTTCTGACCTATTTTTAGAAAGCCTTTGCTTGAGTTGTAAATACTCTAAAATGACAAATTTGTTAAAATCTGATATTTCATAATTAATCATTAAACATTGTATAAAAAGTTATATAATTATTTTTTAATTTAAATGCTTTTATTTAAAATTTAATTGTAAAAAAAAAAAAAGAATTGTTGAATGCTACGTAGATATGCCCATTGCTGAAAAGCAATTAATTTCAGTGTTTGGAGGCAAGCACGTCTTCTGGCCTAATGGACGGAACTGAAGGAAACCAATAGGAAACTTGAGTCACACATGACTTTAAATGTCAGACTCAAGGTAGCATTGAGCTGGCTAAAAGAACTGAGAGACTGTAGAGATTGCAGCTGCATGCATCATTAGGGAAACACACGAGCTGATTATGAATGGAGATGATCAGTACCCAGGCACACCCTTCATTTGCAGTGCATAGTGGGGAAGTGCATTAGCATCAAGCACTAATCTCAGATCAGCCTACATGGGCAGGTTTCAGTCAGAGGTTGCTGCTTGGAGCTTTGTTATACAGACAACTGACTGAAATGCATCTCTAAATAATATACCAGCTAACTTTTAGTTTTAACTATTTAGTTTTAACTTTAGTTTCTTATCAAAATCTAGAGCCATTTTGGCAACCTGCAGTCAGAATCAATACATTATAACAGTATAGGCAGAGCTGCCTTGTAAAACATGACAAAGACAGACAGGCCAAATCTTCATCTTCGTCTCTGTCTGTTCACTCAGCGCATTGTAGCCATGGTTTCATGCCAACGTTTCACCGGCAGCCCCAAGCACGGTGTATGAACATCCCCACCCCGCTCTTACCCCCTGTCTGAGTCCATGTCAATCATTGCTTGATCTGAGTTAATCCACGGGTAAGACCAGGGCTTTGAAACTGACAGAACACTGGTGCTGTGAATCAGCCTGTCAATTATCCACCAAGACTTCCTGATTCACTTCACCAGGATTTCTAGTGATATATCAGAGTACAGAGAGATGTACTCAAGTTTCTAAATCAGGTAAACATATGTACTGTAGATTGGCTTGTCAGGTCAGGCGGCTTCATCCAAAGACACAAAAATGTGACTGACAGTGTATATGACACTAGGAATACTAAATTCTGCTTGATAATTCATTTCACATTATGGCTGGTATTAAAATTCTATACTATTCTGTCTAAATAAATAAGTAATAAAACACTACAAATTTTAAATGCTACATGTGAATGTAGGCATCACAACATTATAATGTATAGTATGAAAAATGTATATTTCTAAATATTATATATAAAGGGGTTAAATTAGTCTCTTGTACAAGTTAAATTAAACTTGTATAATCAGCTAGCTACTGATATATGATGTATTCCCAGATGATTCCTGTCACTTCTTCCACAGTCTTAGTCTTATGGCTTACATGTGTGTGCTTGTTCTTGTATTCCTGAGAAATTCAAAAGAGCATTTTTCGAGAGCATGATCTTTAAAACGGCCTTCATCAATACACAGCACTGGATTTTCAAGTAAGCATCATTGACTAGAATAAAGTTCCTTAATAAGTATTCCTTAAAGGAAGCTTTATTTATTAGACTTAAGAGCATTTTTAAGTGTGATCTCTTAGGCAAACTTGAGCTATGCAAGTATCCAATTATCCTTCAAATGAAGAAAAATAGAATGACCTATCATCTTTTAGAGGTTCATACATCTAAATGGTTTGTGCTCTTGCAATATCCAACCTTGAGCTAAGGTGTATAAGATCAAGAATTTTAGCTAATTAAATAATGATGTGTGATCTCAACTTGACCATGGCTATTTCCACAAAATAATCTTCCACTTTCCGCAACAGACCATGAAACTCGACCCTTTGGAAAGCAAGAGGATAGTTAAAAATTGCACCAGGTAAACTCTCTTTTGATCGATAAATATTGATTAAAATATTCAAAGGACTCTACAAAATGCTAAATATACAATATATGTCCAACAGATATTCAAAAAAATGAAGGTAAACCCGAGGAGTTTGCCGTCCTTCGACAACAAAGCCCTCTGCCCTAAGGCAGCTCATGTAAGATTACAGGATTCCAAAGAGTGACAGTGGCCATACAGTATCTATACATCAGTGACAGGAAGCAGGGGGTCTGGGGAGAGATGGTATACCCTTTCTCCATAGCCTCAGGGAGAACTCTGCAGGAGGAGGGGGCCCGAGCGCATCTTGCAGGAAGCCAGGAGCAGACTTATATGCCGTTGATCAAGTTGCGAGTGAGTTATAGCCGGAGACCCCTCCCTGTCCGCAGGCCCGGCACTATATCAACTCTTGCTCGACAGGCAGAGTGTCTTATTCTCAAATCAGACATCCATTACAGAATAATAGGGTTGAATAGAAGGGTTGAGTTTCCCTATGGGGGATTAGCCACCCATAATTTACTATCCATAACTTGAATGTGAGGTAATTCATACCCCTTACCCCGACGGTGCCCTTGTCAGTCAATTGCTGGAAGTGATGGGGGGAAACAAATAATGATAAATGAGGTTGTGTTATTCTTTTGGGGGTATTGAGGGATAACAGCGAGGAAGTGGGGGGTGTGGGTGGGGCACTTATTTGCAAATGTTGTCTGATTACTGCAGGTCAGAGTTATGCATTGACATGTAACTTGTGTAATAATACAACCTGATATGGGGTGGGTGCTATACCGGTATGAAAGTGACTGAAGAGTATAATATGAAGAGTATTATGTTGTTCCATGATATGGATTTTGCTTTACCGTGGATACCGTTATATACTCATTAATTCAAATTTTGCATTTATATAGTTTTGTTCAATTTGGTACGCTTTGCAAATTTAAACACAAATGACGATAAAGAGGCGAGGCTGAACGTTTTTGTCCTCTGTGTGCAACGGCGTACTACACAGGCATTAGTAATCAAACACATAGAGCATCGTAACAGACCAAATGAATAGAGCACAAATCGCCTACTCCAGTGGTTCCCAAACTGAGGGATCATGTACAGTCAGCAGATTATTTTGCAAAAGAAACCTCTGCAGGGTGATAAAGTCTACACTGCGTAATTGTCCCGCTATATGCGGCCACTTGTCTAATAAGTAAATAATTGAGCACAAAATATTAATTTGACATATTTTAATTAATTACCTCATTAATTCCCAGAAGGGGGGGGGGACCACTGGTCAACTCAAACACACAATATTTAATTTAATTTAATTTAGTTTAATTCATACAGGCCTACCTCATGTTGCACGTTTGCACTTTTTGAGAAAAACAATTGTGCAATAAAAAAATACTTTTCAGGTCTATGTCCAATCCCTCACTTTTTCTAGTTATATAAGATTAAAATATTTTGCCTGTAATTTTTTTTTCTCATATTGTAATCAAATATCGATATCGCCTGGACAGTGTAAAAAATCGTGATATGAATTTTAGCTCATATTGCCCACCCCTAACCTGATAGTGTGGTGGTGATGGTGGCTTTGTGAGGAAGGTTCTGAACCAATCACGGGAGGTATGATCTTAGTTGGAGACACTTAATTTCACCATGTATCATTGGACTATCCATAAGAAAGAAAGAAAGAAAGAAAGAATTGTTTGTCATAATCAGTGTTATCCTCGTAAACAAAATTACTAATGCTGTTCATTAACAAAGTTTTTTTTTTCAATTTCATCAACGATACACCAACATGGAAAGAAAAATATGCTTCATGTCAATCATCATGTTAATAATTAATTGTTTAAATTAAAACATACTTGACAACGATGAACAATGCACTAACAATGTTTTTCTTTTTAAGAAGAATATATTTAAAAATAAATATATATATAATAAAAAATTGTATTTTGAGCTGTGTAAATGGAATATGAACAGCATAAATGGAAGATTTACAAAAATGGGTAAACTGAAGCACAGTTTAAATAAATATTTAAATTATTATTTAAACATATATATATATATGGCCAAATCAACGTCAACCATACAAAGCCCAAAACCACATCATGAGGGGACAAACTGCCTTGGAGCTACACAGCCCCTCTTTGACACTGGATTTGAAACCACCCTGATTAAAATACATGGAGAATAACTAATGTTTCATGCCTCAATTGTTTCCACAGCCAAGGACAAAGCACAGCAGCACAAGCTTAACTGCTTCATAAATCTGCTTTAGACTGGGTGACAGACACCATTCGACGTGTTTTTGTGTTAAAATTAGGGCAAATAATTGATCAGATCAGTTAACATTCGGGCCATAGTTATTCTGTTCAATTCAACACACACACAAGATGTTCAGCATGTGCTGAAAATAATTCAACTAAGCCCCACAAATTTGTGAAGATCAGCGTAGTATAAAAAAAATACTCAAGCAAGTGCTGAAGGATTTTTAGTCACTGCTAAAAGAAAAAGTGATAATAGTTATGTTGGAGTGATCGAAAGAAGGCCAAAGTGCTAGCTGAAGACTAATTTAAACCTCTTTTGTGCAAAAAACACATCTGTTCCACCTTTATTTGACCCTCTAACTCTAGCACTTTCTATTCTATTTTAATTCTACTTTATCTATATTTATCTTCTTTTTTTTTAATTAAAAAAAAAACACTAGCTTTCTATTTTTTCTATTCTATCTACTTGTTTTTCTTTGTGTG
>NW_015555883.1:876924-879997 GCF_001515605.1 Sinocyclocheilus anshuiensis
CTACGTGTACTGCGTTAGGCTAACCGAGACTTGTCATTTGCACTTATATATTGTTGCTCTTTTGTTAGTTTTGACTGCTTTTATTGCCCTCATTTGTAAGTCACTTTGGATAAAAGCGTCTGCTAAATGACTAAATGTAATGTAAATGTAATATATATATTGCTGTTTATGTGTGTATTATATGATATAACTTTACAGGTTAATGGTATTGCTGTAGCTCAAAAAGCTTGCAACATCAAATTCATGCTTTTGATTCCCAGGAAATGCATGAACTGAGAAAGTGTACACTGTAAATGCAATTTATGTATCTGAAAAATGCAATGTAATGGGTGACTGGAGCCTCTATTATTCACATCGAACACATTTTTAATGGAACCGGAACAATAAAAAGTTTATTGTAGGTAAAACCTGATGATCAAATACAAGGCTTCGTCAATTAATATTATCACACAATCAACTTCATTAATGACAACATGTGACACATCAGACACTACTGTTTGTTCAAATACATGAGTTACACTGAGACATGTCAAAATCAAAATTGGTCCAAACAGCGGAGCAATTAAAATGCAAATGTAGAAGATGATAGATTTTATAGACAGACCTACAAGCAATACTACTGTGAGGCCAGCCCACAACCTTTTTTACTATTTCTACTAATGCAGTACATTTTTATTTTTATTTCACTTTTATCCAAAGACAAAACAAATTAGAAAAAATTCAGGAAAAAATTATTATTATTATTACATTGGGCATTACATTGACATTGGGAAAATTGTGGCTAAATAAGGCTTGAAAGTACCTGGTCTGTGTGTTGGGTAAGTGGGTCGCTGGCTCACCGGCTCAGAGGAGCCTGATGAACTAGTCTCCATTATTAGCCCTCACTTCTGCCAGCATTAACCTGGGGACAACTACAGTTCTTTAGACGCCCAAGAAGTGTTAAAAACTGCACGCCAAGGGACAACATGTTCCAATGAGATTAGAAAGAGAGGAAAATAGGGTACACACACACACACATACATACATAATATATATATATACACACACACACACACACACACACACACACATATGAGACACAATCTAATCTAATACTTGTAAAAGAACAAATAGGACAAAGGCAAAATCTCTGTGCAGGTACTGGACAATGAAAATAGTGGCTACTACTGAGAGCTCTTGCAAGGTTATCCTCAGTTGTAAAGGACACCGGGTGTTTAACATGTCACACTCTGGAGCACTTAACAGGACAATTAGAAAGCATGGCCCCTGTCCCCACACTGATTTACGGATGTGTGCAGGATTAAATGCCAATGCCCCTGCGCTAATGTTTCTCACTCCGAGTAGTGTAATGGCAAAAAACAGCTATAGAAGGAGCAAGTTGAGGTGAAAATTATTTCTTAAGGCTATATATAGGTTATATATCTGCAGTCCTGCAGGCTATTCATTTTTACACTTAAAGTGAAAACTTTTAGGTTATTTGCAGCAGCACATCCACGGCCTGCCCACAGTTGCACAGATAAATCATTAAAGGGGTCATAGGATGCTACATGCACTTTTACAAGTTGTTTGAACTGAAATGTGTGTTGGCAGTCAGCAGAGCTCCTTAACATTTAAAGGGAAATGCTACAAAAACGGCTTGATCTGAAAAGAGCTGTTTTTGACGGTAAAAAAGGTGTTTTTTACACTACCATTGAGAAATTTTAACCAAACTATGTTACAGAATTTTCATTAAGACCCTAAAGAATCATATCAACTTGTGGAAAATGGGCATCATATAACCCCTTTAAGGAAAGCCAGTTACGTCCGGGATTAACGGCATTCAGGTTTTCTTATCCGCTTGTTAAAGAGGACATTGGATGCAAAATTCACTTTTACATGGTGTTTGCATATAATGTGTCTTAGCAGTGTGCGGACACAACCACCCTACAATGATAAAAATCCATTCACTACTTTTTTTTAATCCCCAAAAAACAGTCTCTATAGACCTATTTGGAGTAGACGTCACAGTTACATCACTTGCAGCTGCGAGCGCATTGTGGTGGCAGAAAAACACTGGGAACAAGTGGAGGGAAACGGGTAAAATCCATGGAATAAGACAAAAAAAAATATTGTTGTGCCTTTGGATGCCAGAATCAGAATGCAAATATTTGTTTATAGAATACTGTCGTCAAAGACACCATTTGAAGCTAAACGCAGACATTTAAACGGACAGACTGATGAAACCAGCTATGATTACCCTACTTTTAAAGCATAAATTTGATTTAAACAATAGGTCTACATAATATTCATATATGCAGTTCATAGGGGACATTTTGTATTAGCCCTGCAGTTACAACATGAAATAGCCTACTGTTTAAACCTATAACATTTAACGTTACCTTTTATCTCACAATTCTGACTTTTATGGCTTCCGTAGACTGCTACTTTAAAACTGTCATTTTCAGATAGGCTCCGCCCACAAAAAACGTCATCACCGTTTGCAAACACCAAATTGGTCTATAATCAAGCGTTTTGATTTTCTGAACAATATGACGCACAATAATGTTGCACAAACCCCGCCCATGACCGCTGACGGACTGTCCCGTATTAGCATATCTCCGCCCTCAGCCAGTTGTACGCTGTCCGACATTTTCTCCACGCTTGAGCTGCTATACCGACAACAAAGACTCGAAAGCAGTGCAGGTGTTTTGTAGTATGTAAAAGTGAACGTGAGAGTCTTTATTTTCTCTCAACATCAGAGCCACTGAGGGCGCAGTGGATTCGTTTTGTTTTTGATGGTAATGCGCCACCTAATACACCTAAATTCGTTTATGTCTGCGCAAATCATTTTATTCCAGACTGCTTTCTGAACGAGGGACAATTCAAGGCAGGTTTTGCTCACTCCGATTGATTTTTTGCTAAAAAGTTAAAACTCAAGGATGCAGCTGGACCACTGTTCGTGATCCAGCTGCACCTCCAGAAGAAGTAAGTCACACTTTATATTAGTGAGTGAAGTATGGCTAAGGATGGTGACCCATACTCGGAATTTGTGCTCTGCATTTAACCCATCCAAGTGCACACACACAGTAGTGAA
>NW_015555883.1:880230-902763 GCF_001515605.1 Sinocyclocheilus anshuiensis
CACACACACAGTAGTGAACACACACCCGGAGCAGTGGGCAGCCATATTGCTGCAGTGCCCGGGGAGCAATTGGGGGTTCAGTGCCTTGCTCAAGGGTCTCACCTCAGTCGTGCTATTGAGGGTGGAAGGGAGCACTGGTTATTCACTCCCCCCACCGACAATGCCTGCCGGACCTAAGACTCGAACCCGCAACCTTTGGGTTACAAGTCCGACTCTCTAACCATTAGGCCACGACTGCCACCCTATTAGGCTTGTTCGAGATGCATGGCACTGCGCAGAACGATCGGGGTATGACATCAAAGTATCGCGAGAGCGATTCAAAAGCATAAAGAGTCATTCCATGGAAGAGAGGGGCGGGGTGAGCAGAGCTCATTAGCATTTAAAGAGACATGTACCAAAATGGGTTGTGAACAGAGCTGTTTTTGACCAGGTAAAACGGGTGTTGTTTAAATTGACCTTATTTTGTCTTCTGGGAAACATGTAAGTATCTTCTGTAGCATCTGAAGAGCAGTACTAAATGAAAAAAAAATATGATATATAGGCAAAATAAGAAAAATGTACACATCTTCATTCTGTTCAAAAGTTTACACCCCTGGCTCTTAATGCATAATTTTTCCTTCTGGAGCATCAGTGACCGTTTGAACCTTCGGTAATAGTTGAGTATAAGACCCTCAGTTGTACTCGGTTTGAAAAGATGGATCTCAAAATCATACAGTCGTTGTTGGAAAGGGTTCAAAAATGCAAAAGATGCTGGAAAACCAAAGACTCATGAACAACCATCACAAAAAAAAAACAGCTGTGGATCATCCAGGTAACAACACAGTATTAAGAATCAAGCGTAAACTTTTGAATGGGGTCATTTTTATAAATTCAACTATTATTATTATACTATATACTATTATTATACCATATTCAACAATTATTATACTATTTTCTTGTGGACTATATGTAAATGTTTTTTATGTGAAATATCTTATTCAGGTCAGTACTAAAAAAAAATAACATGCATTTTGTATGATCCTTCTTATTTTGGTAAAATAATTAACATTTTGCAGATACTGCAAAGTGCATGTAAAATTTTGACCACAACTGTAGTAATGATTCCATCAGAACAAATATCAAAGTGTCAATCTGGTGCCTGGCATGGAAACAAAGTTGACGCAGGCAAAGTGAAGGACATTAAGCTCTGGATATGTCAGCTAAAATGTCATTAGCGCAAGTTGAGAGTCTCTCATTACACAATAGTGGTTAACAGAGAACAGTAAATGCCACAGCTGAGGCTGATCCTATCGCACCCGCAGGCTATAAGAGCTGAACCTGGTGCTAATCTGATAGGCCTGCTCTCCATCTGCATGAACAGGGCTGTTATGATGAGTCACCTTATATACTCCACAATAAGCTCGACCTGCGGTCACTGTGATAGATGCAAGCAGATGAACAGCACCTGCAAAAGAACTGGCTTTCAAAACTAGCGGTGTTCTTTCACTGGTGATTTCTATGCTAGTTCAGTGGGCGTTCTAACCTTGTGAGCATCTTTGCTCTCAAATTCAAAGTGCCTTATTGCAAAACCAAAGCAGTGAACAACAAAAACTCTTTTTCCTCTTATTGTGTTATTTCACTTACAACTACTTCAGAAAGTTTTCTCAGAAGTTTAAGTAAAGTGGGTCTAAGAACACAAACTTAAAGCGAGGACATGGCGTAATCTACGGCTCCTTTCACAAATTTATAATGAACTATTTTCCATATTTATATTCTTCCTACAAATAGCGACTTGGTCTCTTTCTAAATCCCCTCTCAACACTTCAAACGCATCAGTGGACCGCTGGATACCCGTTAGTGGTACACTGAGTTAGTAGATAAAACAGTTGAATTAATGATTGAAATAGTTAGAGAGCCACTTTCATAAATAGAAGCAGTAGTATTAGTAATATTAATTATAACAGTAATTTTTATTAATCTAGTAATAAATGGATCAAATTAAAATACATTTGCCGTTCATGAAGCAAAATTGCTCTATATTAATCTATATTAATGATAGACAGAGACAAACTATTTCAAAACTATTTACTGTAAATTCTACAGAACAACAATTTGAATACTTTTCAGTCATACTAAATGTCACACTTGTTGGCTTTCCAACATATTTGTATGCCAATTTTGGAATATCACATGCTGGATATGAATTTGTTTAATTATAACTAAATGTCTACAATTTGCATAAAAAGCATATTATGCTTGTTTGAGATGGATAAATGATTTACCAAAAAACATTCACAAAATAAACTCCTAGATAATCAAACAATGCCACTGACCACCCCAAAGACATTTGCAAGCACTCTTGTTATTTTCAGATTTTTTTTCCCCATTTAAATTAAATTTGCAACTTGGATGAAAACTGGATTACTTTAGCATTACAATATAGACAGTGATATAAAATATATATTTAACTGTATCAGGTAACGCTGAAGATCCCAACACACTCTCTCATGGCAATTCATACATTTTGGGCCATTGGTGGAGAATTTGTATGATTAAATCTCATGATTTTTTCAGAGTTTTCAGGCAGAATGAAACAGCAACAAATGTCAAATTTGGTAGAATAAGTAGAATACATTTCTACTTATTTCAGGATTATTGTCATTATTACATTTCTTTACACTCATTTTATTTTCATGGACCCCCTTGTGGCCCTCTGAGGGTCCTCTGACCAAAACCAACCTAATTATCCAAGGCTTCCCTAAGACCCACTAGTCGACTCTTCATTCAGGCAACTCACGATGTGAAGTTGATTTTAAAAATATGCAGTTTTGCACTTCTTTCTACTGCTCTTTGCTTTGATCTGTGCCATTTCCCACAATATAAACATGCCATTGTGTTGTGTTGCTCTAGTACATCAGTGTTCGGGCTCAGGGATCAGTTTGTCAAAACTCCCTGTAGTAGAATGAAAATAAAAATCTCTCTTCCCTCCTTTGTCTTTCCTTTGCTCTCTCGGTTTCTCACTCTTCCTCGTGCACTCCTTGGCTCTCCTCCTGGCTTGTCAGCTGCCAGAGGCTGACGTCTCCTTTCATGTTCCATGCCCAGCGAGGGCTTTGAACATTCGTTTGATTCTTTTAAGATAATAGCTGGTTAGCTGTCAGGGAGAGGATGATCAGTTAAAACCTTAATCACTGCCTGTCGACTTGCATGACAGTTATTTTTTGTTTCTCCTGCCCCTTCCTTCTGCCTCTAAAATGAATCCGGGTAGCAAGGCAACAGCAAACACAAGCACACAATTGTTGGTTGGAAGGGTAAGCAGGGGTGGGAGTAAAAGTGAGTCGGATGTTTTTCGCCCGTTCTAAGAGGTCTGTGTTAGTTTGGTTAGCTGTGGGAGAAGGGGTAAGGTCATGATGGATCTACTAGTCTCCCTTTCTTCATGTAACCTGTCACCTGCTCCTTACACCTGCCAACCTAAGAACAGAGAAAACGGCCCTGATCTCCCTTACCTGTCAGCATATAACACTCATGTGACATGGTCTGCCAGGTGCAGGAGATCTCCTTAAAGGCCGCAGAGAGAGAGATGGCCTTGATCAGTCAGGCTGAAGAGCAGAGCACTGTCAACCAATGACATCCTAAAGGCAGAATGTATATGACACGTGAAGTGGAACTTATGGAAAAGTTTTACTTATATTAAACAAAGTTTTACTTATTTTAAACAATAATAAGGGGGTGGGGGGCAGTTTTTCAATAAATAAAAGACTAATTATTTACTAACACTGCTAAACACTGTAGCCATTTTTTTATTCACTATACCATTCAAATTTTGGGGTCGGTAAGAGTTTTAAATATTTTTGAATTATGATGGTAAAGGCATTACTTCAGTCTTTAGTGTCATATGATCCATCAAGAATCATTTGAATATTCTGATTTGGTGCTCAAGAATTCTTTTCACTAAAATCAATAATATCATCAATAATAATAAACAGCTGCACTGATTAAAACTGCTGTGCTGCTTAACATTTTCTTCATGATTCAGTGCATTACTGTTACTGTGTGACGCAGAGGTGGGTGAGTGCTTTTTTATCAGGGGGAGAAACATGGCATTGTTTGCACGCTATGGCCTTCATCTCCAAATATATGGCCCTCTGACCTTTTCAGTCAGTACAGCAAAACATTACGAAGAGAATCACACCAAATAAAGCCATTCAGCACTGTGAGGTTACCAGAAGCCACAAACATTAATGAATCTGAACACAACAAACCAAGGTCAAAGGTCGTCTTCAATAAGAGAGAGTGCAATAGCAAAACATATGGAAAATAATGGAGGGAAGGAGTAGCGTAGAAGAAATATTAGCTAATATGAGGTTATACGAGTTATTTAGCCTCAGTAGTGAAGTGTTTCAAATAAGGCAGACTTTAAGTCATGGCATTCAAAAATATATAATGTTATGTAATGTAATATAATAAAAATGCATTAAAAAATGTGAGCAAAATGCCTTCATTTTATGACTTAATTTTTAGTTTGTATTAAATCACAAGCAGCTTCTGTCAGCTGAGGTCATTCTGCGTTTGTCACCTGACCCTTCAGGTCTCCAGCGCGACTGGTGTCTAAATAATTGCTGCTTCTCTCGAAGATTAATCTGAGTTAGGTCCTCTTGAAGTCATGGAGAGCATCTCATCGCCTGTTGCAGTCACCTCAGAGACACTGAGAATGAGGGTGTGTTGTGACAGGATGACACAAGGGGATTTAAATACATAATATGTGACAATGCAACAAGTCGGCAGAGGGATGCAAGCACGGGCAAAGTGCCATATAAGCTGCCAGCTCCACTGAAGGCTTCATCCAAGGATCTGTGGCGGGATCCTGAAAGTCGTCAAAGGTGGCTCAGTTAGCAGACGATGGGTGCATGCTGCATGTGTCTTCTCCTTATTCCTCTCTTTCATCAGACCCAGACTTAGAAGTGACAGTGCTTTGCCTGACAAAGGAATTTGTAATATCACCGAGAGAATACGCTTCAGTCCTTATTATTTCACATTATTCCTGGTAATGCATCTTAAAACAAGATATGCCTAAATTGCTCTAGTTGTACCGCGTGCGTCCCGTGTGCATGAGCACAGAAAATGGCTAGAATAGACACAAAGACGAATGTGCAAATAAATGCATACAAACATAACAAACACCACAGAGGTTGTCAGCCTGTCATTGTTTGCAGTTTCTAGGGTCGGAAGACTGCAAAAAAATACAAAAAACGGGAAAGAAAACAGGATAAATTGGGGTTTACAGCACAAAAGCCCACTAATCCTTGCATTTGGATATTTGAAACAGAAGCACCGGAGAGAAAGCATCAAAGACGGCTCTAAATTAGCCTGTGAAAAAAAAAAAAAAAACGAACAGAAGCCTGACGATTTCCACCAGTGTGAAAATACAAGGGAGCTGCAACCTCCTAGGGGCCCAGATTAGAAACATATACTCATTATTCTCTCTCAGTGGGTGTCTAAACCCCAAAAATCCCGCTTCCAGGGAGAGCACTGAGACATGTTAACCCCGCCGCTGCTCTCCCTTTGTAGCTGTGCATCGTTAGCCGCTCCGCAGTCGCATCTCGAAGGGGAAAACCTGACGAATGCTGGCAATTAGAACTCGGAGTATGTGCTTCTTCAGATCCATGTGTGGAACAGTCTTAAACACATTATAGAGGAAAGTTAAACAAAAAGACAAGGGTGCACATGTCTATATGCGGTAATCATCGTTTTCTTTCTTTTTTTTTTACTTCATCATCATTCCCTTTCCATGAAAAGTAACATTTGGCTTTTACAGGAAGCCCTTGCCCCTGATGCTTCCCTCCTAAGAACAGCACCACTCGAGATTGTGAAGATGGGCATGAATAGGCCTAATCGCCATGGGTCATCGGGTATGTGTTTACTCCAGACATATGAAAGCGGGGATGAGCGAGCTAAAATGATTAATAAATAAATACCTGAAAACATTTCCCCACTGATTTCTTGCTTCTGCGTGACCCTGCAGGAATAGTGTCAAGTGCTGCTTCAGAGGAACCTGAATGGAAGTGAGATGCTGGTACCTGAAAATGGAATAAGAGGAACGGGTTCTCAAAAACCCCTCCAGCACAATGGGTAGTGACCTTTGAAATGGGTTTGTGGTGGAAGGGCAGGTCGTGGTGAATGGGGGGACTTGGTTGATTAAAAATCTGGTTCTTCTGTTCTTGAGGAACTATCTGTGACGCCTGGAGTATGATTGTACTCTGTGAACGTCTTGGTGCCATTCAGTAGATCACAGCATTCAAAGGACCTTCGATTAACATGGCAGACATTATCTTCATGTGTGTATGCTGGAAATTACATGAAACATGAAGTTTCTAGCTCATGGAGTTGAACGACAATGAAAAATACTACAATTTCATGCACTTTGTGAAAGATTTCTGTGTTTATAACTCTGAAAATCTTCAAACAAACCATTAATAATTTACCTGAGTTATAATTCAAAACAATAATGAAAGCAAATCCTTTTACCGTTGATTCAGATATGTGCCTTCTAATATTGTTCTCAGGATTAATCATGGTTCCTAGACAGGAACAGTAAATATTTAAGATTCTGCTATTTTGTTCAGAGTGAATTAGTGTTTATCTCATTAGAGGCTCATCTGGAACGACAAGGCAGTCATGTCATGTGATTTCAGAAGTTTAGTAAATAATCCACCCCTTGCCTTTGAAGTCTAATGACCTAGAATGGCTAATGCTGTTTAGTATCCAAGGAAAGTAATGAGAGTTTGATTCACTGATGTGTTGTAGTGCAAGCCGTGAGACCCATGTTGAAGGAGAGACTGAAGGATGTTATATTCACTGCCATAACAGTGGAAGCATTAAAGCAGTAGTTCACCTAAATATGAACATTTTTATTCAATGTCTGTTATGCTCACCAAGACTACATTAATTTGATTAAAACTACAATAAACAGTAATATTGTGAAACATCATTACAATGATATTTTCTATTGTAATATTTTCTACAATGTAATTTATTCCTATGAAGGTAAAGATTAATTAGGAAAAATCTCTCCTAACCAATGCTGTTAACTACACAGGGAACCCCATCATTTGGCACGTTACTATAATATTAAAAGTTAAAGGGGTCATATGATGCGATTTCAATTTTTCCTTTCTCTTTGGAATGTTACAAGCTCTTGGTGCATAAAGAAGATCTGTGAAGTTGCAAAGACTAAAGTCTCAAATCCAAAGAGATATTCTTTATAAAAGTTAAGAGTCAGCCACGCCTACCTAAAACGGCTCGTTCTAACACGCCCCCACATACCTACATCGCTCTGTGGGAAGATTTGCATAACGCCGCCCAAATGTTCACGCAAAGAAAGAAGGCGTAAGTTTTATTCTCGCTGTAGTTTTGTTGTTTCCGCCGCCAAGTCGTAAAGACGTTGTGTGCTTCGTTGTGAAAGTGAAACTACTTTGTTTGGTCTTCCAAAAGAGGACGATATCTGCTTCATATCGACGCTTTTCAGAAAGGCAGGGCATAGAGGAGAAACAATAATGTACAGTATGTGGAAAATAATGTGTTTTTTGAACCTTAAACCGCATAAACACATTTCATTACACCAAATACACAAAATACTGTTCTTTTTAGCAGCATCATATGACCCCTTTAAAATGAACAACAGAGCTATTGTATTCAACTGCTATGTATTTTCAAATATCATAATTACACTCAAATAAAAATTTGTCATAAATACCTGTCTTCATGCCAGATTTATTCAAACATACATATATAATTCTAAGTAAAAAAGCTCCTCTTTAGTGTTGTTTTATGACTAACTGATGAACTGTGAACAGTGGATAACTTTTCTGAGGTAAATGCCACGTTAAGTGACATACCGTTCACAATCTGTTTTATTGGCATCTTTCTGCAGTTGAAACACTGATTGAGCGATTACATTAGACATGATATATTTTGGTAAGCTATGCTGTATCTTTCTACATACCTTCTGATATTTATTCATGTTTATATTGTGCTATAACTTATTAAAGTGGAAGAGACTCTCACTGCTGCTTGAACTGAGGTGCTACAGTGATCTGTCACGTCACATTTAAAAGCGTAAAAATGGCATTCATTGTTTGAATTTCGTGACAGAATGTACATGATTCGAAAGCTGAGACTTTGTTTCTTATCAGAATTAAGAAAGCACTAAGCTCTTTGCGATTATTGGATGGGAGGTGCACTACAAATAATGTTTGGTTTAGAGAAAAACTGCATATCTGGCAACCCTGGCCTGAACTACAGGTGATTCATAGCGTCAAATAGAGCTATTTTTTATATTTATCGCTATTTTAAACTGTCAATACATAACTGTCACATTAATTTTGACAGCCCTAAATTCAACAGAGATTTTCTTCACACACAGTTGGAGTTGCAGTCTGACATTTTTTCCGCCGCCTTTTGATTGACAGGATATAATCGGCCCTCATCATCGGCTGATTTTGAACAATCAGCCTATAGTCGATAGTGAAATAAATTGCTTTTATCGTCCGATACCAATTATTGGCCGATACATTGGTGCATCTCTAATTATCAATGTTGTGCTGCTTAATATTTTTGTGGAACTGTGATATTTTTTCTGGATTCTTTCATGAATTGAAATTTCTAAATAAAAGCATTTATTTGAAATAGAAATGGAGTGGAGTTAGCATGAGACATTCTGAGGTGAGTTAGTGACTTTTCAGTAAACAACAACAACAGTTCGGTTTCTTACACAAAGATGTTGTATGGGTAGACATTTTGGAGCTTGACAGTTAAGGTATTCACTTATGCACCTTTTGTGTCCCTATAAGTTATACATGTTTGAAAGACATAAGGACAGATAAATATAAACAACATTTGAGCAAACTTTCCCTTAAAAAAAGAACCCCATCTAGAACATATCAGTCTAAACATTCTCCAATATATATCCTGTTTTTTTAGGACCTCAGGCATTGTGAATCCATAGTTATGTCAGAGGATCTGTGGACACTAATGGCCCTTTCCTACCTTTCAGCAGAGAACAAAGACCAGTGACCTTATTGTGTTCCCCCCCTCACAGACCACAGAATTAAGGTCAACAAGTGGGCAGATGTCAAAGGGTCAGAGGGGGAGGGATGGAGAGCATTGTTGCAGAGAAAAAAGGTCTGGGCAGGAACGGCCAATGCACCTATCTAAACCCGCACAACACAGAAGTCTCACTCCTCGTTCCCCCTCCTCACCTTCTGTATTCCTTCATTTGGTCCAGGCAGAATTGCAGCATGCTGTCATGCCTTGGTAACAAGCTGATCAGAGCAGGCCGGGCTACCTCGTACAGACAGTAGCAATTATCGCAATCAACAGCTCAGTCCAATTATAACTTCCTGCTCATTATGCCCAAGGGGCCCCGTGGTCCAACTTTCAAGAAAATTAAGCGGCTGCCTCGCTTTGCATAACTTAATTTGAAATGACAGGGTGTGACATCAAGGGCTTCTGACCCTGCCAGCAACCGGCCCCATGTGTGGCAACAATTTACACTGCCAAATTGCTCCCAGGCTGCCCTTGGCCGGGGAAGCAAGGATGAGCCCCCTCCAAACACTAGCTCCCTCCCAAACAAGAATGGTTGGTTGCAACATCCCAGTACAGGAATCTTACCACGATGCGATCACGTTCTGCTCCTCTCTGGCTGATGGAGGATGCAGAACTGAAGAATGGAGGAGATGCATCTGAACAAGAGCTGGAGATGCTAAGATAAGATATACTAAGAGATGCTATAATGGTATGAATAAAATCAACAGTTTATTATTTAATTGCTCCAACTGCTTGAGAATGCACATTCCATTCAGTCTTTGTTTTGGAGATAATCTCAGTTATAGGTGTCCTATTTCTGGTTGCACTGGTTAAAGTGTTTTTTAAAGTTCAAAATGTAAGATTATACTTTTTAAAAGAACACAGAGACGTATTTTTCATTACAAAATAAATATTCAACCAGTACATAAAAAATCTATGATGAAACCACAATTGCTGTCAGTACGGTAAGTGTACAATAATGATTTATATTTAGAACTGTTGGGTTCAAATTGGTGACAAATTTCAGGCTTACATCATTCATTCTTCCATGTTCACATCATATCTGTAAAAAAAAAGAAGGTTTAGCTATTATAGTGGCAGATATGCTACTCTCAGTGATCTTAGTTTGGCTTAGTCAGATCTGTTGATTTAAAAATGTTCCATTTCAAATAACTTGCGATGCTATTTTAGATATAGAGAACACAGAATTCTGTTGTGTACATGTAAATTTAAGAATTTCCTACTGACTTAAAATGTTCAAATGTTCAAATGTTTGCCATTCAAAATGTAATTGTAATATTTGCATAATGAAATGTGATTAGTGTTCAGTCTTCCATATAAGTGCATACTAAAAGGTATTTTCTTTCTTTTACATTTATCATCAATCTCACCGTCTCTCTCTGTAATTCATATTTACTTTTTCTAACAACATTTTATCTCAAACTTATTCTACACATTACAGCTGCCTTAGGAATCACAAATCTCATTTTATATTCTGACAGATGGCTAATTTTACTTAACACAGTGAGTGCATGTCAAGTTCTCCCACTGCATTCAACAACAAAACTCACATCATTGCTGTAGAAACGAAAGTAATTCAGATTTTACATTATCTTTAACGTCCAGGTAAAATAAATTAATAAATGAAAATAGCATTACAAAACAGGTCCTTTAAATCTTTGCAAAATTTTGCAAAAACGTAAAGTGTCTCATGTGCTTGTTTTCATTTGTGCTGAATAAAGGAGACAAGTTGACGACGGTAACTATGCTCCCTGATTAGAACAAAGTAGAGGAGAAAAAAAAAGTGATATCTCACAACTCCTGTTGGCTCTCTCATGAGGCTCCTCACTGTTGGGTTTCTTAATTATTATTTTGTTTCCTTCATTACAGAAAAAAGAGGGAAAATAGGACATTTTTGTGAGTATCTTGGTGCAGCATGTTTCATTAATGTGAGGCTGATAAATTGTAGTTGGCGTAATTAAAGTTAACTGATGAGGACATACGTAGAAATGTATTGTTAGCAGGCTAAGAGACGGATGAAGGCAGTGAGTAATTGCTTTTGATTCATTATTTGGATATGGGGTACTTGTGAGTCCACTGCTCCTGAGGGGGTTCTGGGATAGCTGAGGGCGAGATGTGAGGGGAGGGCTTCTGTATGAGAACGTGTCCGGAGCTCCTGTCTCACTGCAGGAACAGATAACAGGACAGACACTCAGTAGTGTCTAAAACTGGGCATATCTATTTAAAGTTTGCCAACAGACCAAAAAAACACATTACTTGATTAGAAAGGCTAATCAAGTTGAAGAAAAAAAATTGAGAAAGTCTCAAGATATTGATGTTATTTAAAAAACAAAAGACAATCCGATTGGTCTCTTGGCCCTGTTGCTGGGGGAAAGAAAACTTGATTTGTAATTCATTAAATGTAGGTCTACCTATAATTTTAGGATAATAAAGTGATCATGACAAACAGGTCAAAGCCAGATAAAATTAAACGAAAGCAGAATTCAATTCAAGACTTTTTGTCTCATTCCATTATTTTGGCAATTTTTGCACATACCGGTAAATGCACTAGTACGGGGTTGTGGACCCTTTCAGGGCTGCAAAGGTGTACTAAAAATATTGAGAAAAATTATGAATATTTTACTAAAATAATTTTTAGGACTGTCAAAGTCAACGTGTAAACTAAATAATTATTATGCATATTTAACGTTTTTGTTTACAAAACATTACTTTGGATTGATATTATAAAATATTGTGAAATTATTGTGAAAAGCTCTTTACAAGTAAATATGACTTCAAAATAAAAAGTAACTTAATACTTAAAGTCCTCTGCACAATCTGACCTGTGTTGCAGCCTGGAATTAAACCACACCATGCTGGTTTCATCTGGCCAGAGGAGAAATAACCGCCTGACTGAGCCTGGTTTCTCCCAAGGTTTTTTCTCCATTTCTGTCACCGATGGAGTTTTGGTTCCTTGCCACTGTCGCTTCTGGCTTGCTTTGTTGGGGACGCTTGACTGATTGCACAGACACTACTGGAAGAGAGCAGAACTGGATGATGACATCACTGAATCATCAATGAACTGACTTTAGCTGAAAAATGACTCTTTGTTATTGTCCTCTTGCATTATTGACAAACTATTTTCCTGTTTGACACTGTAAATCTGCTTTGACACAATCAGTATTGTATAAAACGCTATACAAATAAAGGTGACTTGACTTGAAGTAAATATTTCCATATACATAGAGCACTTTTTTCACTTTATTTATTTTTATTTATTTATTTTAAACAAGGTAGTCATATCTAGGTTTCCTTGGCATTGAACATTTTGAAAACCCCTACACTAGTGTGTCTCATCTGTGTGTAAGCTACAACAAAACGATAAAAGATAGAAAAACAGCCCCCTTCACTTCCCTACTGGTTGTATTACTCTGCCCAAGCATTCAACCGTGGCCTTCCTTTCACCCACACAAAAAAAGCAAGTGAGAAAGAAAGGACTGAAAAGTGAGGAAAACGGAATGAAAAGAGACTCCCGGAGCAGGTAGAACCATCTGTGCAGAATATCCAACCCAGATGTCAGAGAATCAGCCACCAGCCAGGATCACCTTACATAAGTAGTTTGCCATGTGAAGAAATAATTTAGCCATATTAATTGACGGTAAACTTTCCCAAGAATCCAGAGCCCTGGCTGCTGCCTCACAGGTGGGTTCTTTCACTCACAGGAACCGAGTGGGTAAGCGGACCCTGATCAAAGGGGAGATTGACATAAATAAAGAGCCTGCAGGAATGCATTGTGCAAACAAAATATGAACAGGGCCTCCAAACATTCCCCATGAGTGCGTGGAGAGATCAGGGGGCAAGAGCGGGGGGAGTTAACAGAGGAGGGGGAGTGAAAGAAAAAAAGAAAATCCTCTATTTTCTATCCCCTCATTTTTTTCCCCCAATATATTGTCTGCACTTTTTTGCTCATGGGGGCACAACTATTTGACAGAGATGGAGAGATGGAGAGAGAAATTGCTCTGTTTTAGATAGTGAATGACAAGTGCACTTTGAAGTCAATAAATGTGTATCAGGGCACGGTGTATCAGGTTTCCCCCTTTTGTTGTGGTGTACTTTTCATTTCTAAACACTGACATGTCGTGTTTGAAAGAATGCTGACATCCTATCCAAAATATCCAAGGATTTGATGGCAAAGCTCTGACCCCGGTGTGCCACCTCCAGTTTATTCTAGCCCATTCACAATACAAAAGTGCCCACGTGATACACAACGCTGGCTGGAGCCACTGTGTGCCTCCATGTAAGGCATGAAGTCTATGAAAGAAAACAAAGTGCCATTGCTTGCATATACAATACCATAAGAGGACTTTACGGGTGATGGGGTGAGGTCAGCGAGCCTAGTGACAAGCCGTCTACTTTTTCCAAAACAGAGAAAATTAAAAGAAGCGCAAACATAGTTCACAAAAGAGACAAGCGTATAAACGCACACTTGAAAACCTCTTCACGAGTTCAAGGTACCTGGGAGAATTCATTCCGAGGCACTTGAAGGTTTCTAAGTTTTAGAAGATGCATGTTTATGTTTAAATTTGTAAACATTTTAATTGTATCTACTTTTCATGACACTTTCTTAGCACTCTGCGACATTTGGTTGCGGGTAAAAAAAAAAAATAAATGACAGACCGTGGCTCGGGAAAGTCGATGAAAGGAAACGTAGTGACTGACAACACTAAAATTTCCCAAGGCGATCGACATCAGACGGTCATTGCCAAAAGACTCCAAAGCGAGCTCTGCACACACAAGCGAGGTGTGAACCCTACATTCAGGGAGTAGACAGGCTCCCCCTGATAATATACCTCACCCTAGTGTCTATGAAGAGAGGTGCACCGCAACCCTCAGGAAAGGGTGACAGGCCCCTAAGGTGAATGAGAAGAGGTGGATCTGCCTGGTGGCAACCCTGGGGGTTTACTGTGGAGTGCCTGCATTCTCATGGCCACACTGGGGTAAATCAAACCACAAAGAAACACTCCGGTTATCCCTGGAGGTATGGCAGAGTATGTTTGAAAAAGTAAGGAGGAGAGAGCGAGGAAGCTCTGCAGACATTACCCAAACTCTAGCATTGGAAGCTTTTATCTCACTTTAGTTTTTAATATTGTAAACATATTTGAAAAAAATCTTCAACAGAACAATAAAAGAGTCAACTCTTAGATGTCTGTCGCATTCCCATCAGAGTTCTCTTCTCGGAAATCTCATTCCACCAAACACCCTGTGGTTTACAGTGGTACACAAAAACACCACCTTTTTAAGGGTAAAGAATAAAAAGCAAGGGTGGGGAAAAAGAAAAACAAGCAAGTAAAATCTAATTAGGAAGGCAGCAATGCAACAGCAGAGTTTACTCTGAAACAATAAACAGTGTGTTGCTTCAGTGTCCCCAGATTGGAGAGGGGATATTGCGAAGCAGGGTAAGCTGATATTTTGTTTGTTTGCGTTCAGAGTTTTCTCAGAGGCCCCTCCGAAACTGAGAAATTCCTGCGCAGATGAATGGCAGATTAGGGGCCTCACCGTGTGTGTCTAATCAAAGCCACACACAGAAGAAGATCTGCCCAACAACCCCAAGAAAAGCCAGTTTACCTCTGCATTTTACAGGTAAACTACCTGTGTCGATGAGGGATAGTGAGGTTGACTAGCAATGTTTTAGCAACAGTTCGTTAAAGGGGTTGAATTTAGAGTTTGAATTTCTCCGTTTATCATGCTGATGGTTCACTTTAAAGTAACAGTTGGAGTGTCAACATGCTATAATCCAAATGAAAAAACTTATTTTATAACAAACCCTTAACACTAAATGTGCATAAAATTTAGACTTCATAAAATTATCAGACTTCAAACTTCTAGTCAAGTCAAGTCAAGTCAAGTCTGCTTTATTGTCAATTCTTCCACATGTACAGCACATAAACACAGAGAATTGAAATTGCGTTACTCTCAGACCCTTGGTGCATACAGATAACACTAACAGTAGAACATAAATAAAGATAGATACAGATTTGAGAGAAGCCGCAGCGTGTGAACGCGCCGCCATCCTTGGTCAGGGATCAAGGTGTTGCAGTTCAATTTTTTCAATCACTCTTGAGCTGCATACGGCTGTTTTTAGACACAAGAATGACCCTTTTGAATGTCATTTTAAACACATCTGATCAACATCTGGTGGACATGACCCTAAAAACAGCCATATTAAATTTTTCAATGTAATATAGTTTCAGAGAGCTTGCTGAACAGATCAGATCACCAAAAAGTTGGAAAAGTTTGGAAAACAAATGGTTGCTATGTCTATTATTGGTAAAAGAGCCGTTAAAATGATCAATGTCTATGATTTACAGTGAAATCAAATGTTTAATTCCTTTTCAAACATATTTTACATTACAGACAAACATTTTTAAGACAGTGGTGGCTAGCTAGTTACCAGAGTTGTATTAATAGTAACAATCACATTAGTGTCTATGGTGTTTTGGCAGACACCATGGTTACCAAAGTAAATCTTTATAAAGGAAAACACAGATGAACACATTTGATGATGTTATAAATAAATGTCCTTTTTACTCATTATTTTAACTGGCTAATGTGTTTTTATACATAAAAGTCTACTTTTACATTTGTACCATTATGCAGGCGATTTTTCTCACATAAAGATTGATCAACTTTAACAAAACACCTGTTTTCATTCAAATAAATATGTTTAAGGACAAATAGCCATTTATTTTTTAAGTAAATCCCAAAAGTCAAAAAAGAAAAGAAAACTTTAACCTTTAATGGACATTAAACTGTTTGGTACAGGTAAACGACCATTAGGTCTGTAAAAAAAATACATTGTTCAGCATTATTATTGGCTACAAAATGCAAAGAAAATTTATTTTAAAAAAATACTAATGCTACTACTACTACTACTACTTACTACTACTAATAATAAGTAAATGAATAAATAATTAAGTAAATAAATAAATAAAACAGTTAAGTTAGTCAGTTAAGGCTGACTAGTCTTTTTAACAACCCAACCCACCAACGCATGATGTCATACAAATAGACAATATCAAAATGGCAGACATGCTACAAGTTTGTTCAAAAAGCTTTAAAAATGTGTACATCACACTGAGACTACACCAACCTCAAAGATCAAATGAACTATGGTCACTGATACAGTCAGAATGCAGCCGAGAACAAAGCCTACACCAATCATCCAGACATGTGCTGTCCACCTTCAGTGCATCTTTAATTCATGATGCCCCAGCTCCAATGATTGATTTTAATTGATGACATGCTACATAATGTGGTATTAGTGAGGTTTAATAAGGAACATGACTTAATACATTCCCTGTCGTGCTACACACATATTAATAGCTTTGAAATATGACATTTTCTCCTTGCGTTTTTTTTTAACACTTGGACATAACTTCAGAAAAACCTTACGGAGTTGCAACTCGTCTTGTAATGTCAAGGTTAGAATATCAAGCTTACAGGATGTGAACAATGACATTTCATTGTCAGAATTAAAGACTTTGCATCCTTTCAGTTCATCAGTGCGAATTTGAAATGAACTGGCCACACCTTACCAGGAAGTTCAATTGGAATGAAAGGAAGAGGAATTTATGGAATTGCAATTCAAAGAAATTCACAACAAGGTAATGCATTTTGGGAAATGAAGTGTTTTTTCCATCCTGGTCATCAAAAGTTAATTTATTAAATAATATAATTACATTTATAGTTAAATACAAACCTATCTGTCTGTAAACCTTTACAATCATTTAAAACTCAAAATTTAAATTTCATCTTGACAAAATGTTTCAATGAAAAAAAAATGGTGTAGAAACCATTTTCACTAAGAAATTGCTACCAAATTTCACAAACAATTACAAAGAAAAGACAAGTAACATGAAATTATGAAGTAGAAAAAAAAAACTGAAAATCATTCTGAATGGAGCGCAAGCCTGTTCTGCAGATGACTTGTAAGCAGTGAACACTCTGTGTTGTGGTGTTTTTGGATATGTTAGAGGTCTGATAACAGGTGTTGGAAGAAAGATTGGGTTTTTGTACTTAAAAAGGAAAATAACAGAGAAATATGCAGAAAGCAAATGATGGCCAAATCACTTCTGTTTTCTGTCTAGCTGTGTATAAGTCAGTTTGTACAGCATTAAACAAACCTCTAAGGTTACATCAGCTCTCCAAATCATTTTCAGAATATCATTGTTCAAATTCTTGTTCATTTGCATTCCACTGATTTCACTCATTCACTCACTCGCTGAGCTGCGTTCAAAGTGTGTCTTCAGTCCCAGACAATTCACTCCACTCACCGTATGAGATTTCCTGACCTCCAAAATGAAATACCAAGTTCCAAGGAACGGATGAAACAGGGAAGAAGAAAAAAAAGAAAGAGCAGGGGGGAAATAAATACCCAAAGGTCAGGGCTAAAATTGATGAGTGAGCCTCACTGGGGGGAAATTCAGCTTTGTGCTTGCAGCCAATCCAAACCCAAGTGCAACAAACCCCCCAAAACCCAAGCGGTCACAGAATGTGAGCAAGCCCAGAACAAAGAGCCTGCAAATCAGGGGCTCCAGGACCCACCTGTCTCCCAGGTTGTTTTAATCACATCTGTAACTACCATAGTAGGATGTGTTAATGACAAACATGTGCTCTGTAAAATGCTGGGCAATCAGGGGTTTCTCTTTCCCCCTGGTCAGGAGGGCTATTACCCTGGACCCCCAAAGGCTCAGGCATGGGCTTTGATAGTTTCCCCGACGTGGAGATCTTTGGCTGACCTTCATGAGGGCCAATAAAGGAAATTCCACATAAGGATTTGCAGTTTAGGACCAAAATGGCCAAACACCATAAAAATGACCAATAACACACTAGGAATACTTTATGCTTTTTGCTCTCATTACAATATGCGGCGCTTTTATTGCAATACCGAAAAGGCAGCTGCCATCTGAGGGTTTTCAGTCAGTCAGGGCGAAATGAAATTCACCTTGCTTGAGCACATTAAATGTCGGCAGGTAATTGCTTTTAAGGTTTGGTTTTCAAAAAGGTGGTCTGGAAGAGAACAAACACAAATGCCATAACCATGCTAAAGAAAGGAACGCAAGCTAGGAGCAAAACATGAAAAGATCCCCGGCAAGGCTCTGACAAATGAATAGAGTAAACCAGTGTAAATTAAGAGATGCATCAAGGTGGAGGCAGGCAAGACTGAAAAGAATAAGGCTGATTTGAGTAATCTCCTCAATGAAATTGACTTTTAAATACAATATTCAATTTGTGTGTGTCTTGTTTCGGATAATAATAACAAAATAATATCCCCGGGACATAAAAGCAAACATCAAAATGGCAAGAGCCCAGCTTAAATAGTGGAACGCAATTCCATTAAGCTTTTCCAAGGTACAAACACTCTATTTGACGGCCTTCACTAACAAGGGCATAGCGAATTAGTTCTGCTCCAACCTTTCAGGTTTTACAATAATAACAAGGCAAAGATTTTAATCTTGACAAGATAGGAGCTTTGAAATATACAAGTACATAAAGTGCAAAAAACCCCCCAAAAAAACAAGAAGAGGCCTTCATGAAATGTCAGCAGCATACTGAATGTTTTGCACAGTTTTTGAATAACGCCTGTCATAGCGGAATGTCATTAACGTATACAGGACACGGTCTAAATGTAATCATTCATGGCAATAAGTGAAACAGCAGCTTATTGTTTAAATAACAGTGATGCTAAGTTTGAAAAATTGAATTACGCTTCCATTTTTCCAAACAAACTATATATTTATAATGAACGTGTTCATGACCCTAGCAGGCCCTGCAGGACCGGGGTGGTTGTTTCTAGTGCTACATTATGCTCTCTCTGAGTGGGACGGTAATCACAGGCATTCATACTACAGCAGCAAAAATCAATGCGTCTCTCCGCCAGGCCTCATTAAGGCTAATAGATTACCTCCTTTGTAATGACGAACCTGTTTCTAGGCCATTACCAATTAAACACAGGTGCGGTGCACCACGAGACCTGTTAGCGCTGCAATCAGTGTGTTTACACCAACTTGTCGGCGAAAGAGTTGGTGCATTCTCCAAAATACAGCTTGGGCACAGACGAGAAAAACAGCCGGAGATAGAGCAGAGACCAGACCAGACCTGAAATCACTCTCATTTCTCCCATCAAACAAAGACAGAATTATACAAAACGGTGAGACAGTCTAGTCAAACAAAAAGAGGACAAATGAAAGGGGAGGAAGCACAGTCGTAAAATCCAGGAAAGTAGTGACAGATATTAAAACAGCACGGCAATCCTGGAAGGTAATGCGGCAAGATTAGTGTGAGAGCAAAAGCGTGGTTGGAGGGAGCCAGTGCGTTTAATTCACCAGCCTGTAAGACACTAGTGTTGGCGAGAGCCAGCCATGCAACACAAAAGCACTGTGTTCCTACAGAAACCTAACACGGTGGATTCTTTTTCAATGTAGATAGACAGCTTTCTCTTGCTTTTCTCTCGCTTTTGGTCTCTACTTCTCATGTTTTTCTTCACCTGTCTCTCTCTCAGCAGTTTACTTATATAGGCACATATTGGTCATGTTAGGGAAATGTAAAACGACATATATTCAAAATTAAATAGTTGTTGGTTTTCCTGAACAGCTAGTCATTTTAGCCTGTCTTAAGGAAGCTGTGAATAATTAGGCTGGTTTCAGGTCCACCTGATCCCGATCATAAGACACATACTTGTACTAGACAGAAAGAGGAAAAAAAAGTCCATAACACAAGGAAACAAGATGTGTTTTAAAGGTTTTTCAGATGTTTCCAGATACACACTCCACATCACTTCTCCACAGCTATCTCTTCTGCTGACAAACACAAAACAAAATGCAAACAAATGTGTCCCTCTTAAAGTTCATTAAATAACATATTATGAAATGCGTTTATTTAAATAACTTAAATATGGTGAATTAGATCTTGGAAAGCCTCATACTCAACACAAAAACATTCCCACTGGACCAACAATTCATACCGTTCAAAAGTTGGGGTTCAGTAAAATTGATTCATCAAACTTTATTAAGGACACACACGGTCCAAAAACACAGACAATACAACAGACAAAATAAATATCCACAAAATCACATATTTA
The DNA here is from genome assembly GCF_001515605.1 of Sinocyclocheilus anshuiensis. Classification (NCBI taxonomy): domain Eukaryota; kingdom Metazoa; phylum Chordata; class Actinopteri; order Cypriniformes; family Cyprinidae; genus Sinocyclocheilus; species Sinocyclocheilus anshuiensis. The sequence goes on from NW_015555883.1 coordinate 900,431, forward strand.
CATACAGACTAAGATGCCAGATTTTCCCAGAGTCTTGATTGAATGATTCTTTTTTATACATTTTAATCAAAAGTGACAGTAAAGATATAATGTTAAAAAGATTTCTATACATAACCATTGTCTTTCTTTAACTTTCTATTAAATTTAACTCTGCTATTAAGCAGCACAACGGTTTTCAACATTGATAATAATAAGAAATGTTCCTCGTGCACCAAATCAGCATATCAGAATAATTTCTGAAGGATCATGTGATCATGTAATAGCTGCTGAAACTTCATCTTCGGCAACACATTAATAAATGACATTTTATAACATATTAAAATGGTTATTTTAGATTGTTCACAACACTTCACAATATTAATGTTTTTACTATATTTTGATCAAATGAATGCAGCTTTGGTGGGCATAAGAGAGAGAGAGAAAAACGTATCAACCACAAACCTTTGATGGATAGTGTAGTTGATATTTATTTACTGATCGATGCATTTGTTAATGAGAATACAGTGGGATGTTTTCTGTCCAAAACAGCAGCTTAATGCAAAATGTGGCCATTTCTAATCATGTTATTGTTTAAATTTTAGATTTAACTTGAGCAAATACCCTACTACAGAGCTGATCACACAGACTAGTTACTGACTATTGATTTTCTATCAAAACACTACAAGATCGTTTTTAATTAACTGTGCAAAACCTAATTAAGCCACTTTGTGATATCAACCTGCACGTCTGTTCACTCCCTCCAGCACGTTTGAAAAAAAGTGACTCACATGCACTCACATATTAAACAAACATATGTTATACTCACTCTGGCCAACAAATAATAGTCAAATTTATTGCCTCAGAGTCTGTTTCTTGTTCTTTATAGCTCTCCTGGACAGATAAACCAGTAAGGACTTGAACACAATTCATATAGCTTGTTTAAAGCTTAAATACTTCTGGTCACTATCTGTTGCTCTGGAAGTGTAACTTTTCCGCCATCAGTCTTGCGCTGATTTAGACGAGAGGGGCATTTAATGTCAGATTCAAGCATGCCTCCACACTCGAGCCGTGAGGAAAAGCCTGGAGAAGTCATATTTCAGCTGAGATTTATGGGAGGAACTTCGCCACTTCGCCCGCTCTTTACGTCCCTGAGCTATTGAAATGAACAAACTGTTCTCCGAAGATGTGGTCGTGAGCGCTCAGGAAGAGGAATCGCTTTATCACTCTCGGTGACAGCAACAAATCAGTCAGCTTGAGGCACAGGAACACACACTCGCAGACGGATATGAGGACAGGCGATTTGACATTTTCCACAACTTTACGAGACAATACGATCATAATCCAAACAAAACGAACTGTCTTGAATCTTTTCAAGAAATGTCTGCTTCTGTCACCCTCTCTCTCTTTCTTCTGTTTGTCTGGCACGGTGTGATGAAATCCCGTGTCTCTCCAAGGCTATCAACACACATATACCTTCAGAATACATTGATCAAAATCACTCATGCTTAATTTGAATATAATGGAGAGCCTCTCCTGGATGAGGGAGGCTTAATTATAGCTCTCTCCTGTGAACTGTTCGTACATTGACAGGCTTAATGCGAGGCTACTCTCACAAGCAATCTTCCCTGTCCAGGTTCTTGCCACCAATCATCCACACACTACAATTTGACTGCCTTAATATACAGCCCCTCACATCTGAGGAATATGAAGAACGACTCCCTCCTCAGCCGCACGTCCACAGTTCTTTGTGTCACTCTGATGGAACTTCTGATTGTTCCAGATATAATGTGACCTCACGCAGGAGCTTTGCAAGGTTCACGATTGTTTGATCACATTGACAAATGAATGGTTTATAATGCAAGGACAATATCAGAGAATGATGTGAATTGACAAATGTTCTATATAGATATTAGCTTGTCAAGAAAAAGCCGTGCTGATTTAGGGGTATGACAGTGCAACGCCCAAGACTAACCAAGTTTATCAATGTTTAGATATGGCTAACATGCTCTATGTGTGTGTCTGTCACTGTCACATTCGCTGTGTCTAAAGCCTAAGGCAGCTTCTTATGATTTAAAATAAAACAGAGATGACCAAGGTAATATTTATAAGTTGCCCTTATGAAAAAGAAGTTTATTCAAGTGTGCTATTAGTATACTTCTTTTAAACTAAAAAATAGGAAAGTATACTTTTAGTCTACTTGTTATGTACTTCTCAGAAATGGGCTTTATGTACTTCTCAGAAATATACTTAAAATGACATTTAAGTATACTTGACTTATACTTAGAAAAAGTCTAAATATATTTGAGCTATACTTGTGCTCCTAGAATCCGTGTTTTCATTGTTATACGGTAGGG
>NW_015555883.1:902803-910304 GCF_001515605.1 Sinocyclocheilus anshuiensis
ATTTATGAAACTTACCCACATTCAAGTGTTTAAAAAAAGAATGTTTGAAGCTAGAATAAAATGTTTTTGTTTACAAGAAGATACCCTGTTCTTTTGATGTTTGTATGTTCAGATATTCATGTAACAAAATATATACAAATTAATACCTAAATAGGGACGTAGTAGTATACTTAAAGTATGATGTAAAGTTCACTTAAAGAAAACTTGCGAGTATACTTGCAGTATAAAACTACTAAACTAGTAGTTTACTGAGACTATACTTCAAAGTGTACTAAAAATGCTACAAGTATTTAATTAGTAAACTATCAGTATACCTATAAGTTCACTTTTAGTATAGTTGCAGTACAAGCTAAAAACATAGATGTAAACTAGTTGTGTACTCCAAGTTTACTACAGTTATACTAAAAGTATGCTTAAAAGTATACTTTTATATACTAGAAAGTGGGCCAATTTAGTCCCAAGGAGTATTGAAATAGTACACTTACAAGTATACTACTAGTACACTGATATTTGTATACTTACTACATAAAGTATACTTAAAAATATACTTGAACTTTACTTAAGTATACTTACTAAAATAAACTTGAAGTATACTACTTTTTGGTAAGGGTGGTAAAACCATAAGTTCATAAGGAGGTTAAAAAAAAGACATTTATAAGCACATTTACTCCATCAAATGCCTTTTTTATTCTATACACCAACTGCACACACTGGTAGGTAGGTATCCTAGTAGACAGGATGTAACTAAACCTTAAATTCAGACCTGTCCTCTTCCTCTTACAGGATTTTTGGATCTGATTTGAGCTTTAGATGAATTGGAATTTTAAAGGCGTGTTCACATTAACAAATGTTTTGTGAAATTTTGCAGTCATTTTCTATTGCCAATGTTTGAAGTCTCTCTGAAACCAAGCAGCTTTCTGCAGGTCAACGTGCAAATCCGTAAGAAAAACTTAAACCTGTTCCGAAATCTGCATGGGGAAAACTTTCAGCTTCACGCAAAATTCCCAATCGTATAGTTCCCTTTCATGGGAACTTCGAACTGCGTCCTCTAGGGGTCGCTATGGGGAACGGTCATTCTTTGAAGGTTACAGTCGGCTGTTTGTAAAGTGCCTTCGAGAGGACCTTGATGTGTACTTAGCTTCGCATATATGGCCCAAAATACCCAGTTACTCAACCAGTTAAAAGTGATTTCAAAAAGTTTTTTATGAGAAGGATAAGTGTTGCATCGGTTCATAAAACCTGCATAAAAACTCAAATTTGTGCATTTATAAATATTATACTAACTTTTAATATTTACAATAATAACTACGCTTTTAAAAAAGTATTCTTGTTCCCCAGCAACGCACCATAAGAAATTATTATTATTATTATTATTACTAATATTATATGAAATATTATGATAGTAGTACATTTTTTCAATTCATAATAATAACAGCAATCATAAAAATAGCATTTTATTATTTATTTAATAATAATAACAACATTGTTGTTATTATTAACTACTATGAAAATTTTATTATTATTATTATTATTAAACAGAAAAAATTATGACAAAACCAGGCGCTAATAAAGAAATGAACTGACTGTCCCATAATAAACACTTTTAAAAAAGTGTTCTTGTTCCCCAGCAACGCACCATAAGAAATTATTATTATTATTATTACTACTACTAATATTATAAGAAATATTATGATAGTAGTACATTTTTTCAATTAATAAAAATAACAACAACAATCATAAAAACAGCATTTTATTATTTATTTAATAATAATAACATTGTTGTTGTTATAATTAACTACTATGAAAATATTATTATTATTGTTGTTGTTGTTGTTGTTGTTAAACAGAAAAAAACAATGACAAAACCAGGGGCTAATAAAGAAATGAACTGACCGTCCCAGAACAAACTCAACATTGTATTACAGACTCTGCAGGTGTAAAGGATTTATGACATGTAGGCTATAAGCGGAAATTAACTAGCAGTTCAACTGTTTTAGGAAACATCCCAAAGTAAACAGAAGACATTTAAAATCTGGCTACTTTACTTTATTTTCACAGCATGCGTCTAGCGTGCTCGAGCTGTTTACATATCTGTCACTAGCTGTACCTGGTGCGGCCAGGGGTCCATAAACACACTTTACCTTCCCTCTTTCTCTCTCCTCTTTTCTTTCTCATATAGATGCACACGTACAGACAGCCCATCTCTCCCTCCCTAGCCCTATTCAGGACTGCAAGCATTTTAAATAACTTGATCAGCCCTAAAACAAATAGAGGTGGAATTGCTACCCCATGTCACATCTGTGTTCTGTTACTGGTGACAGGAAAACGGAGGGGGAAAGGCGGCTGCTCTTGAAAGGCTGCCACTTTAAGGAGAAGTTTTCAAAAACACCATTTACCGTGCATGCAATTAGAGCCAATATGCAATGTAGGCAATGTCATTTTCCCCATAAATAAAAACATTTTGCTTGGGTCCCTTCAGGCCTGCACCAGGGGTATTCAAAACGGAAGCTATAGAGGAAATGGAAATGAATGAACAGAGCATTCAGTGTAAGACTTTTTAAATAAGGGTGATCAAACTGATCATCTGACCACAAAGAAAGAGTGGCAGGGTCGTGAAACGACCCACAGTGTGTGTGCGCGCGAGTATGCAACGTGAACTCTGACACTCTGAATCATCAGGCAGATGTAGTTTGGTATTACACACCCGGCCGGGACTATAAGGATGAGCAAGGCTTGACCCAGCTGACTCTTCTCTGCTGGACCACGAGAGAGCTTCTGGAGGAGCATTATTTTAGCACAATGGAAAAATACTCTGATTGATGTGGCCAAATAGAGCTATTGTTTAGGTCAATTTTTAGGAGTTTTTATCACAACATGGCACTTTATGATAAATGACTGAAGACTGCTTTTTTTCTTCCAACATCCACGCAGCATGTTGAACCAACAGGTAAACATTTAGATAAAAACGTTCACTCAGAAGAACCCAGAAAATCTAAATAATAGCTCTTACACATACTTAAACCCCAACCTGTGCAACTCTGTTTCTGCTGAGGACCTTTCAAATAGCTCCACCTAGTGGTCCATCTAGATTAAACACATTTGAACCTGATATTTTCTTATTGAATAAGAATAGTACCTATCAGAAGTTTTTTGGCTTGGTTTTATTTTCATCTAGATCTCTAGTGTCAAATATTTCACAACAAAAGTCTGTTTCTTCCTGGCTCGAGAGTTTGGAAGTGCTGTCAAAACAGAAAACAACAACAACTGTTTGTCATCGCTACAGCCCCTGGGAGCATCGCTGTTTGCTCAGAACAGGCATCTGGCTATTGTTAACAACGGCTGCTTCGCTAACCCCAAACTGTTGACATCCGGTGTATCTTTTACAATTTGGAAAGACAGCAGGGATTAGAGGAACACAATGTACCTTTCTGAATTCAAGGCCATCGTTCAATGATGCATTCCAAGATGTTCTGCCAGATCATTAGTTTGATTTTTAGATCAACGAGAAATTTATTTATATTTTTAAAGGTATAAGAAAGCTGAAGTGGGGCAAAAAGAGGAGGTAGGCTATGACTAACACCCTCATCCCCCTCCTTTTTTCCTCCATAACCCTTATCGTCTCGGACTAGAGGGACTTGGTAGGCTATAGCCACCTGCAAATTACAACTTAGTACTTGAAGAGTTAAGAATGTGTTTCTTTCAGGCTATTGTTGGAGTGCGCAGGTCAGGGGGTGGGGCGAAGAGATTCTGGTAAGAGCCTTTAATCCACAGGCTGTCAGGCCCAAACCCTGCTTGACGCCCTATTGAAGTGTAACAGAACAAAACACTGGGCCCCTCACTAAGCTCCTGCCCGGGCCCCATTCACAGCGACAGGAGAGCAAATTCTTCAGCTGCAAAGAGCCCCCTTCTTAAAGGGGAACACACAAACTTCAAAACAATGCAACACACAGGAGGAACATATAAATGGCCAATCACTGTCGAGAGTGCATTTGTCAGGGACAGAAAATCTTGACATTTTTTCCCTCTGCGTTTTCAAATCGCAATCCCACTATAAAACAACGACCCGTGCTACAATTAATACGACTGCAACAATGCCGGCATACTGCAATGAAAACTATGAAAACGTACCATTGAAATCAAAGCATTTCAAAGCTTTATTTGTGTAATGTGTAATTTCTTTAAAAAAGACAAATGACACATATCACATTTTATACTATTTGAGGTAATCTAAAACTGAAGGTCTCAATATTAAGTCCCTTAAAAAAAAAAAAAAAACACTTTGCCACCCTGATGTCCTTGTGAAATGTACATTAATTTGCTTTTAAATGAAGGTTTTAGTATACAACTTCATAGCCACACATTCAATTTAAACTGGAGAATGCAAAGGAGACATTCACTGAAAAATATATATACATAATGTTTTTGCAAATATGCCCTTTAACTCTGAAGGCTTGGAAACAGATGTGAACGCTGCACATTTCAGTACATTTGACCCGACTCAGACTACTGGGAATCAGAAATGGAAATACCAAATGTACAACAAAATATGACAAGTTTTATTACATTGTGATTAGCGAGGATTATTTTACCCTCTTATGAAGAGAGTAATAATTTCCTGAAAATGAATGTAATACTTTTCAACTAATGAAAGCCCTGTGGAAATTTTCTGAAGGTTAACTATATACTGTTCAAATTAGATTTAATTGTGCTATGAGTAAGATCTTGTCCTGCTCATTTTACTCTGAAAAGTAAATTAATTAAAATGGCATGCCTTTGAAAACAAACAAAAAGTTAAAATAAAGTAAATAAATAAACAAAAATAGTGTAATTAATTTTATGAAAGCTGAAATAGCTGTAGTCTTAATCACATTTAATCATTTAACTTCTAGTATCTAAAGAGCTATTCTAATACATAGACTATAAAACTTATATCTGTTGTATCTGAGAAGAGCTCAGCAGTTGAAGTCATGCATATATTAGACAAAACTTGCATTAATCAGATGGATCCACTGACCAACCACAGCTCTAATACTCTAGGTTAAGAGATGCATATTCATGATACATGTATTCAAATGCATGGACATGTCCGACAGACCCAACCCCCTAAACAAGAAACCAAACCAACCCCCCCATACCTCTTATTACCCTTTTAATTACAAAACGGTGCTGCAGTATTAAAGGTTTGTTTAGATAAAGAGATTAGCACTACATTATTCTTAGGGAGCAGAATAAAATGTTAAAACAGAAGACCGTCAGGGATAGTGACATTTAGGATCCATCTCCTGCAAAAGAGCTGCTGTTTAAACATTGTGTTGATCATTTTGGATCAATAAATCAGAAATAAATTATGTATTCTCTAAATATTCACATGGCACCTGATGAGAAAGAATAATGAACATAATGAATATTGAATACATAATGAGTGAGATTCACAGGTAAATCTGTATAATCAAGCTGATCAATATAAAAATTATATTGATATATTTGATTTTTATCATGGTTAATACAGACATTTGAGAGGCTGAAGGTAAGTACAGTGAAAGGGAGTCCGTGCAATAGCATGCTGTAAGAAGACCACAGTCCTCGAGGTAAATGGTAACTATAGAACTGAAAATAAAAGCAATATTTTTATGCATTATGTATGCACAAAATGCATTATGTGTTGTGAAAATAGCATTTAATTAATTTTCTAAACATGCAAAACGATAATATTAGTATATAATAATTTGTAAAGCGTATATAAGTATATTTATGGTAACATTTGTCATATATTTACTACAAAAATACAATCTAAAAAAATGCCGCTTGTGGTCGTTTTTAGATGACTTTTAGATATTAGACTTTTAGGTTTTAGGTGAAAAAAAAATCTAATTCCTCCACTAAATTACTAAAAAACTATTTAGATTCACTGCAATGCTCAGGGTTACAGTACAAAATAAATATATTTTAGCACGATCAAATATGAAAGTCTATTATATGATATATACGATATGAAAACGTCTATTATATAAGCAGCAAGTTGCATGTTTAAAATTAGAATATTACATTTCGGGAAAAGGTTCTTTAAACAATAAAATTACATATCTACGTATTTAACTTCAAATTAGCGTTCTCATACACACAACGTGGCATTTCACTGATTTAAATGGGTATGGCTATTTATCTGAACAGACGTCCCTTCAGAAAATTAATTACAACCTTCAAAAACGCAGTAAAATCAAACGACTCATGCAAAGATACTCCAGCCTTTTCTTGTTGTAATGGCGTTGACTGTTGTGTATTTCAAGAAGCGTACTGAATTTCACGTAGAGTATAAAATAGTGTTTTATACATTTGGTGTTCCTCTGAAGAATCAGTTCAATCAAATTACTGTTTATAATATTAAGATTATAAACATTAATTTTAATGCACAAAATTATTTCCACATCTATCCTTAGGGTAGGACGAAGCATTAATAAACCAATCCTGGTGAAGACAAACTGCATATGAATAACCAGCAGATGGAGCCAATTACCATGTTATAGACACATGCCCAGCCAACGAATATCTTTTCTCGGTCTTCATTGCAAATTTGCATCACAAGACAGGAACATACCACAACTCCTGTTTGAAACCTCGAAAGAATTTCACAAAATCATAAAGAAATAAAGTAGGGTTTACATTTCTTCCATTTATATGTGAATGTCCAGCCAATATTGTCCAAACAGAGCTGTCGTCACTGGAGTAAGTATTCCCTGCCATCACCCACCACAAAAAAAACCTATAAAATCACACTCGCGTAGTACAATAAACAGTACAAAAGCCTGCTTCATACGTTGTTTTAAATGTCTACTGACCTGTTTAAATCCACATCTTGTCCCAGGACAGCATGACCATGATGTCGGACAAAAATAAACATATCTCACAAAGGCCTATAGGTACGTGGTAGCTTCTAAATGTAATGACGTGCAATATTTGCATTGCTTGTCATCTTTAGGACAAGCTTGTTCCGTCTTGTTGTTGTGTAGGCGCCAATATCAAAAACATATTTAAGTTTGTCAGTTTGTGTAGGCTTTAAAAAAGACCAAGTAACTGCGTTACTTGTTCCAAACTTTCCAGCTCACCTAAAGGAGCACACGCGCACTGTGAAAGCTCAACGTTGCGTTTGACCTGGTCCCAAATGGTATGGGATTACATCTCTGCCACAATTCTGCGCGCGAAAGATCATATTTTGAAAAGTGCGTTTTGCACGCGCGAACTGAGTTTTGTGGAGAAAATGTTTGTCTCGCAAAGAAGAAAGTATTTCGAGCGCACGAAAATCAATTTTGCATTTAAAATAAGTTTTAGGATGTGTGCAGACCTTCTCTTTTGCTCACAAGCTTGCTCACCTGATGCCGCCCTCAGTGCTCTCTAAATGCCAACAGCTACCCCTTGTCCAAATACCCACACTTGTGGTCTTGTCCACTTGAGAGTGCACGCGCGCGACAGGAAGTAAGTGTGCAAGACTGTCCCAGGTCTTAAA
>NW_015555883.1:910314-948248 GCF_001515605.1 Sinocyclocheilus anshuiensis
AATAAAATTAATTAAATTAAATATTAATATAATAATTAGATATTACAAATAATTTGGTAGGAAAACAGTGTTTTTACTTTTATTGGTACAAAGATGAGTTGTGGTGATATTTATTTTGTACAACATTTGCAACTGCTTTTTATCATTTAATTAGAAGCACCACAAATTAAAATTGTCATGTTATAGGGACTATAAATCAAGCATAAAGCTTGAGATATTATTTTAACCTGGTGAAATGTAAATGACGCTGCGCACAAAACTATATTAGTTTCTTTTTTTTTATCCATCTGGACCATAGAACCAGACTCTCAAAGCCTTAACATCCGGGTATCCAGTAGATAAGTCGGTAAATTCGAGTAAAATCACAGGCTTCGCTTATCCCGTGCGAAAGCACCACATGAAATTCAGAGTTGGGGAGTTAATTTCAAAATCACACAAGGTCCCCAGATAATACTAATCCCGTGCAAATAGGGCTTTAGTGTATCCCATCATGCATCATGTTCTGGAAATAAATCGTGAGACTTTTTGCCAAGATCGCGCGAGAGGTCAAGGAAACCTTTCAAATGTAAGTTAAATATGATTAATAATAAGATATTACATATAATTTGGTACTAAAAACAAAGTGCTACACGTTTTATTGCTGCAAAGATTAGTATATTTATTTTGTACAACATTTGCAACTGCTTTTTATCACTTAATTAAATTGTCATCTATAAGGACTATAGGACTACTGAACAGGCATTTAGAAGTTGATTTTAAAATGCAATATATTGAAAATAATAACAAAACTCTGTAAACACTTTGCGTTTGACTATAAGTGTGTCCCATCAGGTCATGAAAAGTTGTACACACACTTGTGGCCTTTGTCCAAATACCCACACTTGTGGTCTTGGCCACTTGAGAGCGCGTGCGCGCGACAGGAAGTAAGTGTGCAAGTCTGTCCCATGTCTTCAAAATGCCAAAGTGCAGTGCAGTAATATAAGTTAAATATTAATAATAATAAGATATTACATATAATTTGGTGGTAAAACAAAGTGCTACACATTTTATTGCTGCAAAGATTAGTATATTTATTTTTGTACAACATTTGCAACTGCTTTTTATCACTTAATTAAATTAATAAAATTAATTAAATTAAATATTAATATAATAATTAGATATTACAAATAATTTGGTAGGAAAACAGTGTTTTTACTTTTATTGGTACAAAGATGAGTTGTGGTGATATTTATTTTGTACAACATTTGCAACTGCTTTTTATCATTTAATTAGAAGCACCACAAATTAAAATTGTCATGTTATAGGGACTCTACTGAACAGACATTTAGAAGTTGATTTTAAAATGCAAAGTATTGAAAATAATACCAAAACTCTGTAAACACTTTGCATTTTTACAACACTATAAGTGTGTCCCATCAGGTAATGAAAAGTTCGACACACACTTGTGGTCGTCACACCCACTTGAAGACTTCGGCCAAATATAGGAAATACGTCATTTAAGTAATCAAGTGGTCAAGTGCAAAGACTGCAAATGTGGGTATTTGGACAAAGCCGTGGTCTTCATGCTCACTTGAACACTTGGGCCAAATACAGGAAATACGTCATATAAGTAGTCAAGTGGGTGGGTATTTGGGCAAGGCATTGGTGTTGGGTCGTTCTTGAACGATTCGTTCATTTTGAAATCATCTCGGGGAGTGATTCGTTCAGTCGTGCATGCGCAACATCCTATAGGTTCTGTACTGGAATTAGTCAAGTAGTTCACCTGTTTCGAGTCTTCGGGTTTTTCGAGTCGTTCGTTCATCACGTGACAGCCCCATAAGTTTAACCAATGCAGTCTGAGCTGGGAAGAGAATTGATTAGTTCATCTCTCGAGTCTTCGGGTTTTTCCGATCATTCGTTCATCAAGTGACAGACCCATAATCTTAACGTATATGCAGTCTGAGCCAGAAAGAGACTTAATAATAATAACCAACTCTTTATTACCTTTGTTAAAAAAATTCAGTGTTATGGAAAAGAACCATCATGACAGAAATTCACACATTTATAAACTGTAAGAAGTAAAAAGCTACAATTTGAGACCAGAAACGCATCACGTAACTGTAAGAGTAAATAATAATTATAATAATGATTATAATAATAATAATAATAATAATAACTATGCACCCATTTGTAAGGAAGCTTGTAAATTAACTAATTTCTCTATCCAATGCTGTCACGTCACGTGACAAAAGAACGAACGATTCGAAAGACTCGAGAGATGAACTAATCAATTCTCTTTCCGGCTCAGACTGCATTGGTTAAAGCTTATGGGGCTGTCACGTGATGAATGAATGACTCAAACCCGAAGTCTCGAAAATCAGAAAAAGTCCCAAATCTCGAAATACTTTTTTCTTTACGAAACGAACACAATTCACGAAACGCAGAATTGTGGCAGAGATCTAAGCCTATAAAATGGTGCCCTAAAATCCATCATGGCGTAAAGTACTGTTGAGTAGTACTTTACGCTGTAAAAAGCATGCTTGAGGGTAAAAGAAGACACTCATCAGAGCGGTTTTCGAAAAGGACGAACAACTATGGATACTATTATTTGCTTGGTTGAATGAAATACGGAAAGCGCAAGTAAATACAGAGTTTGTTTTGGCAACATTTTTTGACATAGAAAAGGCATACGATATGTTATGGAAGGAGGGGCTATTAATTAAACTGAATAAGATGGGAATAGGTGCGATAGTCCTCACTGCAGAACACAAGATCCAGGGGGCGAGGTTGGATCCAGATCCAACTCCTCGCCCCTTACATACAGGTGCATCTCAATAAATTAGAATGTCGTGGAATGGATCTTTGTTCTGCAGTGAGGGGCTACTGGAATAGGTGGTAAGATGTTCATTTGGATTAGAGACTTTTTAAAAGAAAGAACTATTGAGGTTAGAATAGGTGTGGAATCATAAAACACTTACTCAATAGAAAACGGTACACCTCAGGGGAGTGTATGTAGCCCTATATTGTTTGATATAATGATTGATGATGTGTTTTCTGGAGTTGAGCAGAGAATGAGTAAAGCCTTATATGCTGATGATGGGGCATTGTGGGAGAGGGGTCGTAACATTAGTATACTGGAGTCAAGAATGCGGAAAGCAATAGATCAGGTTGGAAAATGGTCATATGATTGGGGCTTTCGTTTATCTGTGGAAAAGACACAATATATGTGTTTCACTAAAAAGCAGGTAAACCCTATACTAGATATCAAACTGTATGTATGGACAGTCAATCAAGCAAGAAAGGGTCATAAGGTATTTAGGGGTAATGGTTCGACACTAAACTTACTTTTAAAGTCCATATTCAAAAAATTATAGATAAGTGCAAGAGAGGTATAAATACTATAAAAACACCACCGCATGCCACTGATATATACACACACACACACACACACACACACACAGAGTAGACTTTAAAGGGGTCATATGATGTTGCTAAAAAGAACATTATTTTGTGTATTTGGTGTAATGAAATGTGTTTATGCGGTTTAAGATTCAAAAATTCGTTTGCAAACCGCCAAATAAAAACCACAGAAGAAGAAGAAAGGCAGCCGCTCCTGAACACCTTTTTGAAATCCCTAACAAGAAACACAAGGCATAGGCTTCATATGGCCAAAGAAAGTCCCAGGTACCATAGTTACACATTCATCTCTAAGAGGAAAATGACGGATTTAAAAGAAAAACAAACAAGTGGTTGGATTTCAGGATAAATGCTATATATTTTATTCTCCAATTGTACTTGATCCCATAACACAGCTGAATTATTGAGGCTGGTGTTATAGGTGTAAATTCCTTTAAATATGATGTATGTCAGAAACCATAATTTTTAATAATGCAACAGACACATCATAACTGGGTTTAACAAACAAACAAAATGAGGAACAAGAATAAATTCTATTTTTTTATTATTATTACTATTGCATTTGAGTATTTCAGTACCTTCGAGTAACCCAATTAACACTTTGATAGTCACACCTAGTCAGTGAGCTCTACACACTGTTCTCTGCACTGTACGAGACATATTTAATCAGTTTTGACCTTTCACAGATATTCTTGATCTCCCTGTGGACAACACTCCATTCAAAATCAGCCATTTCTCACAAACACTGACAGACCTTTTCAGGTGCACTATTCTTTAGGTGACTCTCGACTCTGAGACATTCTTGAAGATTGACAGGCCCTTTCAGTGACTGACAATGTAGCAATATAGCCCCTACTTTCACACACCCAGAAAAAAATGATTTAGTAGGTATTCTGATTGTAGCCTACATGTTGAGGCGACACTGCATGCTAAATTAGCCATGATTGCTGAATCTCTATTTGCAACAAATATATGGGATAAAGGCCAATGTTTACTCTTCTTTGTATGTTCGATCAGGTTCAGTCAAAGTTATCTCAAAGTTACCAATAAAACGTTCAATAGCATTATAGTTCTTTCAACACTGGACTTAAACAAATAAACGAACAAAAATCTCAAAATATAGCATGAAAACACAAATCATACTTCATTAGCATAACATTCAAAGAATTCAAATTGTTTGTCGCTTATTTTTGTTGCTCATAAATAGGTGTAAGTATTGTACAATGTGCTATTTTGTGTGAATTTGTACAATCTGAGACAACATGTGATTTTAACCATTAGCAGGTTGCTGAAAGTGGCAGGACTAAACATTTTGTGTGGTATCATCATGTTGAACAATATATTATTTCTAACGTTTATGCGTTTTAACGTTGCGTTTGTCAGGAGGTGTGCACACATACAAAGAGCAGCTGGATTAGGGACAAGCGTCTTGACAAATGGTTTATTTGTTAAGGAGTGGAGGTGTGTTTATAAAGACAAAGTTTTGATAGATAGGCCTGAAATACTGAAAGATGTTGTTCAAGCTGTGTCTGAACAGTTACAGTATTACCACGTATCACAGACAGAGTAAGTCAGCATTTTCCAGAGAAAAATAAGTTTATTCTCAATTGGAAAATAACTTATTTGTGGATGGGGTTTCGGGCTGCTGAAATAGCCCATGTTTGATTCTAAGAATTAAGACATTCCCAGATCTTCCTTTTATGGGCAATCTTATTTGCTCATTTGAGATTATGGGCATCGATTTTGGCCTGATATGATGAGAGACAGATCAAATATTTTGACATTTCAAATGCAGTATTTACCTATATAAACTTCTTAAAGGAATAGTTCACCCAAAAAAATGATTTTTTTAGGCTATCCAAGATACAGATGAGTTTGTTTCCTCACTGGAGCATATCTGGATAAATTTAGCATTACATCACTTACTCACCAGTGGATCCTCTGCAGTGAATGGGTGCCGTCAGAATGAGAGTCCAAACAGCTGATAAAAACATCACAATAATCCACAACATAACTCCAGTCTGTGAAAAGCTGTAATAAAGCCATCATTAAAACGAACTTGTGCTGCTCGAGCCGTGAACTGTCTCAGATAGTTCTGTCCGATTTGGTAATCTGGCTCAGCTAGTTTACCAAAAAGAACCGTTTCAAAAGAATGATTCGTTCACTAACCGGACATCACTCCAGACCGTTTGCCTGAGACTATGGATTACAGGTAATAATGTTGTAAATAATGTTCAGTTTCTTGCACAGACTGATCATTTCACTTCATAACTCCTCAATATATCGTCAGGAGCCAAGGGTATTAATTTTGTGTTCTTTTTTTTTTTTTCTCAAAAACGGGCAGCCACTGACTTTTATGAATCACCAAGGCCACGGTTTCAGCTAAAAATCTTCTTTATTGTACTACTGAAGAAAAAAGGTCACCTATATCTTGAATGGCCTGAGGGTGAGAAAATTAACAGCAAGTTTTAATTTTTGGGTGAACTATCCCTTTAATTGATGGACTGGAGTCGTGTGGATTATTGTGATATTTTTATCAGCAGTTTGGACTCTCTTTCTGACGGCACCCATTCACTGCAGAAGATCCACTGGTGAGCAAGCCCAAATCTGTTCTGATGAAGAAACAAACTCATCTACATCTTGGATGGCCAATGGGAGAATAAATATTCCAGCAAATATTTTTTTTTTTATACAAACGTCTCCTTTAAGAAACTATCCCACCTTGAAATTTTGATTTATTTCTTAATTTAAACTTCCAAACGTCACTACATTAGCTGAAATTTTATGGAGAATGTCTGTGAACTGCAATGTTCAAGTCATACAGGTTTTTATTTGGATTCAAATCTGGGTCATTCCAGCCTTGTTTATTCAAATGAATTCTTTCATAGTTGCTGCTTGTGTCATAGTTCTGCTGAAATGTGAATCTTTGTACAATATGCACATATGTGGTTTAATGAAATATGTTCTTTTATATGATTTAAAATATGTTATATGATTTGACTGTTTTGTTTCTATTTGTTAACCTTCCTGCTGATAATATATGTATATGTGACCCTGGACCACAAAACCAGTCATAAGGGTAAATTTTTTCGAAATTGAGATTTATACACCTTCTCAAAGCTGAATAAATAAGATTTCCATTGATGTACGGTTTGTTAGGATAGGACAATATTTGGCTGAGATACAACTATTTGTAAATCTGGAATCTGAAGGTGCAAAAAAAAATCTAAATATTGAGAAAATCGCCTTTAAAGTTGTCCAAATGAAGTTCTTAGCAATGCATATATTACTAATCAAAAATTAAGTTTTAATATATTTACAGTAGGAAATTTACAAGATATCTTGATGGAACATGATCTTTACTTAATATCCTAATGATTTTTGGCATAAAAGAAAAATCAATAATTTTGACCCATACAATGTATTTTTGGCTATTGCTACAAATATACTTTAGACTTAAGACTGGTTTTGTGGTCCAGGGTCACATATTGTTGCTTTCTCTGGATTCTAGTGAATTGTGGGTCTCGCTTACTGTAGGCATTTCTTTTATCTGTCTAGCCACTCTCAGAGGTGAATCAGAGAAATATTGAAGATATTGCTTTAGAGTTTATGCCATTCCAGCAAAATAGCTCTGCATCTGTGTTAGCATTGTAGCTAAACTTACCAACCCCAAACCTATGAACAATAGTGTAGGTTTTGATCTGACATGCAATGTATATCAATTCATAAGGATTAACGTTTAAAACAATTAAAAATGACAGTATTGACCTTTGGTGAATAAAGGAAATGTACACAGGCATATCCACATTAAAAGGTTTAATATCAAGACATTCAGCATACAAAATAACCCAAAGTTTAAACCAACAACATATTGTCAGTGCAGATCAAAAGTATACAAATTATGATTTTTTTCTCATCCTCACATGGCGCAAATGAAATCATGTCAGTATAAATACAGCCTCGTGTCTGTTAATAAATACATTCAAAACACAGATAACTTAAATCAAATAAATCCTCTGTTAATAAGTTAAAATGCAAAACATATTTTTCATTGTTTCATTTTGGTCATAAATGCATACTAAAGATCGCTTCAAGGCATAAAAGGCCAACCCCTAAAAATGCTACACCTGAAAGCTATCACAATAGTGGTTGTTTATTCTTTTTGCTGTTATTTTTACTGAAAATGCAACCTTTAATACAAGACATAAAATGTCACGCTAAGACATTTACAGTGGGGCATAATAGCCTTCATATTTTTGAAATATTTAAAAATGATCATCACACAGTGAAATGGTAAAAAGGATTGTGAAAAAACTGCTACTGACTGACTATATCATGTCTTTGTAAATCAAAACGGAAGAGGATGCAAATAATTTTGTTACCTCCATGGGAAAAAAATCAGAAAGTTTAAAAAAAGCTTTGTCCAGTATGTCACAGAGTGTAGGCCTGTCACGATAACAACTTTTTGTTATGCGATATATTGCCCCAGAAATAATTGCGATAAGCGATATTATTGTCATATTAAAGACCATTTTATGCCACTGAATATATAATCATAATGTAACAGCATAATAATGCAAGAAGGCCTACACACTTCCAAACGACAACAAACGTTTAATTTTTAAGAATATTTAGATCATGGAAATTAAGTATCACAATATAAGATACCTTAAAAAACCTGAATAAATAGTAAATAAACATTTTCTAACAAAAAGTGCAAAGTAACAAGTACAAAAAAAGAAAAATACACAAAGAACTTGTATGGAGATTTTTCCATCTACAGATTTTTTCCTGACCTTCTTTTCTCTGTAAATTGAGGGTGCACACTATTGCTGAGAAACACAATCACTACTCAGCAGTCAGATGTCCGTATGCACAAAGGCACAGATCCCTAAACAAGGCTATATCTGCAGATGAAACTTTTTTTGTAGAAGCACTTTTTAAATTTGAACTAGCACCTCATGACTACACCACGTTATGTATGAGAAGCTGCAAAAGACACAGGCACAAGTGGAATGTACAAAACATGGTGACATGAATTTTTAAGTAAATATAATGGGCGATATATTGCGTCACCAAAAATTATTGAGGTCATGTATATATATTGCGCGATAAGTCGATATATTGATTATTGCGACAGGCCTAACAGAGTGTCATGTAGAATTTACAGTAATTAAGTGCAGATTTTTTTCTGTCATTTCTTTTCATGATTGCCCTGGTGACAAATAGTGAAACATAACTGGAGTACAGAAAGAACAAATTTTAAACTATTAAAAAAAATAAATCATGAAACCTCATTAATTGAAAAGAGTGTGCCAAAGCAAAGTACCATAAAAAAAATGTTAAAATCAAAGTTGTTCAAATGCCAAATGTCACTGAGCTGAGACCTAACTACTCTACTCAAAGCTACCAAATCATTTTGTGCCACTTCAAATGTCAAAGCCATGAAAAGAGCAAAATGTAAGTAATCTAAATAATCAGATGAAAGACAAGATTATGCCTTGTTTAGGATACATGTATCAATTGATATCCATCTTCGGGGGACAATATGTGACATTCAATTAAAAATTGACAAATATACTAGTAAACCATTAAAACACGGTAAATGTCAGTCATTTTCGTCCTATAAAACCACCTAGACTTGTGGAACCAGCATACAATTTTGCATGATTGTTAATCCTTATCTATCTATCTATCTATCTAGGAAAGAAATTGTTAGCTGGGTGGCCATTTGGCTGCCTTCCAAAAACTGCATTCGTACCGGAGCCAGAGTAACACTGCTGTTAATCTTCTTGAACAGTCTTGAACCATTTGTGAATGCTGAATAAAGACATATGAGGATAACATCATAAATCTTTAAATCCAATCATCATGTTGTGCTACTGTAACCGTAAAGCAAAGAAAACAGAAAAATTTTTTGGTAATGGCCCTCTGAAATGCTTAAACTAAAGTGAGAGGATGCAGAAAGAAAATGCATATAAATCAAGCTGGGATGGTAAATATTTTTTTTTCCTTTTGCCTATTCCCAGTCAGCTAAAGAGAAGACAATGTGCTTTAAACGGAGATTTATGTGAGTGAAAGTAAACTTTTTCGCTACCGTCAGAGTCTACTTCCTTTAGACATGTGTGTTTCTATCTGAGGTACTCTTCTTCTGAGAGACAGTCCAGGCTCTCGTCATCACTGCCCTCCAGTTCTGGAAGATCTCCCCACAGCAGCAGGTTCTGCCCTATGAAAGAGACAGACTTGTATTATTTATGTTTGAAGCATTTTTAACACATGTCCGAAATGCAATTGTTACACTACCATTAAAAAGTTTTGGGGTCTGTAAGAACCGTTAACAGCCATTACTCCAGTCTTCAATATGCTGATTTGCTGCTCAAGAAATATTTCTTATTATCAATGTTGAAAACAGTTATGCTGCTTAATATTTTTGTGGAACTGCTTAATATTTTCTGCAGAAAAGTTCAAAAGAACAGCATTTTTTAAAACTTTCATAAATACTACACATTTCTTTACTGTCACTTTTGAACAACTTAAAAAAAACAACAAAAAAAAACACTTACTGGCCCCAAACTTTTTAACAGTAGTGCATGTCTAGTTAAGCTTAATTTTCTCTTAAGTACACAAGAAATGGCTCATACTTGTGAAAAACAGAAGGTGCTTTTTGTCTGGGTTTCAATCAGTCATGATAAAATGATAAAGAAGAATGTCAGTAAGAAGAAAGAACCTAGATGCTACTGCTCTTCAAGCAGAATTATACACATTTTAAGTTTTAAAATTCCATGTCAAAGTCTGTTACAATCTATGGGTGCTTATATAGGATCTTTTTTTGATGGCTATGAGCAGATAATCACTGAAACAATGGTACGCAAAAGCTGTCTGAACATAAGCAGTGGGCATAGACAGTGTTTTTGCACCAGACGTCTCAAACCTGTTGCATCCAGTCTGTTGATGGTGGACACAGCCTCACTGTTGAACATCCAGAAATGACCATTGTTGCAGGACAGCAAGCAGGGCTTGCATGGGGCCACCACGTGATATCCCACAACATTCCCACTGAATGGGCAGAAAGAGCCAGAGAGACAGTCAAAAACACCTGATTCAAATGCTTTGTGAGACACAATGAAACGGAACAGCAAATGGCTCAGTGTTAACAATGGACTGGACATTACCAAAACACATTTGATGCCAGCCTACGAGTCTAAATGCTGCAGTGTAAATAAAAAAAAGGATAATATACTACCATTCAAAAGTTTAAGGTTGGTAATATTTTTAATGTGAAATGGTAAAGCTGAATTTTCAGAAGTCATTATTCCAATCTTAAGTTTCCGAAATTATTCTAATATACTGATTTATTGGTCAATAAACATTTCTTATTATTATCAAAGTTGAAAACTTTTGTGCTGCCTATTTTTTTTTTTGTGGAAACACTTTTTTCAGGAATTTTTCTGATGAATAGAAGGTAAAATTCTATTTACATGAAATAGAAATATTTTATAATATATAACTTTGTGACTTTTGATACAATTAATGCATCCTTGCTGAACAAAAATATTAATAAAAAAAATCTTACCCCCAATTTTTGAACAATAGTGTATATTATAATATTTGTTATACATATTTTTTCTGATTCCAAACATTATGAGTAAAAACTAGGTGATAGTAGTGACAGTAATTATAAAGACCTCTTTACCATTTTAAACAAGCAATGTCTCTTAATTTGCATTTGCAGCTTTCAGTGGAATAGCAGCTGGCCACAAAATCAACTGCCCTATATGGGGAAAACAACACAGACTCGTTTATGTTCATATTAGGCATTAAACATAAAGAATATGATGATCATGATTATATCTGTGAAATCTGATCACGGAAGCCTCACCTATTTGGTGGCACGTCGGTTGAGAACAACTCTATTTCCGTGTCAGCCAAAAGTACTGCTTTCATCCCTCTCATACACAGCAGACTGTCACAGTATATACAGTTGACTTGCGTCACACACTTATTCTTGAAATTTGAAGTAGACATTGTTGAGTTGAGATCTTCTCAAATAAAGCTCCTGTTGTTTTAAAACGATAACAAAGAGTCAGCACCTACAGTGAAGGACACAGCAGACGTTTAACAGTCTGGCTGAGACGACCTGCACCTGTCTAGCTAGCTAGCTCTAGCCTGTTTGCACCTATATTACGTTTGCAGTAACTCCAAGTTAGAGTCTGTTGATCACAAAAACGGAAAAGCCCCTCAAATTAACATTGTGGATATAAATCGCAGTAATTCCTGCTCGTTTTACACTTCTGTTAGAATATGGAAAGGCTGTACTTTTCTTATTATTAGACAGCTAGCTAGCTAACTAAAATATGGACTATTATTATTTATTTGGGCCACCACGTGATATCCCACAACATTCCCACTGAATGGGCAGAAAGAGCCAGAGAGACAGTCAAAAACACCTGATTCAAATGCTTTGTGAGACACAATGAAACGGAACAGCAAATGGCTCAGTGTTAACAATGGACTGGACATTACCAAAACACATTTGATGCCAGCCTACGAGTCTAAATGCTGCAGTGTAAATAAAAAAAGGATAATATACTACCATTCAAAAGTTTAAGGTTGGTAATATTTTTAATGTGAAATGGTAAAGCTGAATTTTCAGAAGTCATTATTCCAATCTTAAGTTTCCGAAATTATTCTAATATACTGATTTATTGGTCAATAAACATTTCTTATTATTATCAAAGTTGAAAACTTTTGTGCTGCCTATTTTTTTTTTTGTGGAAACACTTTTTTCAGGAATTTTTCTGATGAATAGAAGGTAAAATTCTATTTACATGAAATAGAAATATTTTATAATATATAACTTTGTGACTTTTGATACAATTAATGCATCCTTGCTGAACAAAAATATTAATAAAAAAAATCTTACCCCCAATTTTTGAACAATAGTGTATATTATAATATTTGTTATACATATTTTTTCTGATTCCAAACATTATGAGTAAAAACTAGGTGATAGTAGTGACAGTAATTATAAAGACCTCTTTACCATTTTAAACAAGCAATGTCTCTTAATTTGCATTTGCAGCTTTCAGTGGAATAGCAGCTGGCCACAAAATCAACTGCCCTATATGGGGAAAACAACACAGACTCGTTTATGTTCATATTAGGCATTAAACATAAAGAATATGATGATCATGATTATATCTGTGAAATCTGATCACGGAAGCCTCACCTATTTGGTGGCACGTCGGTTGAGAACAACTCTATTTCCGTGTCAGCCAAAAGTACTGCTTTCATCCCTCTCATACACAGCAGACTGTCACAGTATATACAGTTGACTTGCGTCACACACTTATTCTTGAAATTTGAAGTAGACATTGTTGAGTTGAGATCTTCTCAAATAAAGCTCCTGTTGTTTTAAAACGATAACAAAGAGTCAGCACCTACAGTGAAGGACACAGCAGACGTTTAACAGTCTGGCTGAGACGACCTGCACCTGTCTAGCTAGCTAGCTCTAGCCTGTTTGCACCTATATTACGTTTGCAGTAACTCCAAGTTAGAGTCTGTTGATCACAAAAACGGAAAAGCCCCTCAAATTAACATTGTGGATATAAATCGCAGTAATTCCTGCTCGTTTTACACTTCTGTTAGAATATGGAAAGGCTGTACTTTTCTTATTATTAGACAGCTAGCTAGCTAACTAAAATATGGACTATTATTATTTATTTATTTTTACTAAGCATGCCATAAAACCATTCTTACCTGGTAACGTTACTGGATATCCGATCGTGCTAGATCTAGGCGGCAGAGAAACACATTGTACTATGGTACAATCTCTCAATAGTTACAGCAAGGCTTAGATTGCTTAGCTACGTTTGTTTACGTCCGCGTCAAAGCGGATATACACTTCCTGAATGATTTTCAAACAGTCCGATCTCTAACGTTGATTGGTTCCAAATTACCATACCTCACACATGATTGGTCAGCTCACATTTCTTGGGTGATTGGTTGCAGTGACTTTCCGCAAACCACAAAACCACTAGGGAGGGGAAGTCCGACTCGATTCTCCAAATCGGTTCTTTTGAACGAGTTGTTGAAAAAAACTGGTTCAAAAGCGGTTCTGTGATTCTATCATCATCACGTGGTCCGTGACATCCCATTGTGGTAGATTGCATGTCCCAAAAATGCCATTTGTAGGCACATATTGTTGTATATTACGTTTATTTTGGTTAAATATTATTATTAAGGATGTTTATTGTGATGCCATGCGTTCCAGTTCAGTGTGTTGCAGCAAGTCTGCTCATAAAATCACAAAGTGACTAAAACCTCAAACAAAAATTATTCATTAATACATTTAGCTTTGAGCGAGGATACACAAGTGCATCTTATGAAAAGTTTTTTTTTCTCACATCCGACGAGCGTACAAATTCTCATCTCCTTTTAAGCAAAACATAATTTTCACTTAACTTGTTATAAGCGAATAATTGTTCAGACCGGGTCTGTGAACCGATTCAACTGATTCATTGAAAAGATCCGACTCGCAATGATTCATTCACGAATCAGACATCGCTACAAAAAAAGACAACTGCAAGAAAAAATGCATCGACAAAAATCATTTCTGATGATTATTACATTTTTATTATGAAGACAAGGACGACATAAATTGAAAGGAAAAAATAAACCAACAGTAAAAAAGGATTTAAAATCGCAGTTTGTGAATGTTTAAAGTGATTTAAAAAAAGCCTTTAAAATATCCGGCATGCAATGGTCTTATGAGATAGGCCTAAAATAGTATTAATGCCTCAGAAATCTATCTTTTGGCAATTTGATAGATTCATGTCGTGTTCGTGTGCTGTGACCATTGTGACCAATGACAATAGAAGGGGGGTTGTTCTTTCTCTTCCATGAAAAGAGGCGGGGTTTGAGTTTGGGAATATTCAGAGAAAAGCGTAACAGTGAGTCTTGAGGGAGGAATCTGGTAAATGAAACTCGATTTTAGACATGGAAATCGCCTTTTAAGGTAAGTGGCTGATAGATTCAATTGAACAGTATATGATGGGGTGCGTTAGGCACGAGAAACCTCCGCAATCGTCCGGATGAAATGCAGGAATCTTCATAAAGAGAGCCCTGAACTATTCAGAGTCACCAGGGGCCTCTGCTTTTCACATCACGTTACTCGACAAACTCCCTCTTGTTGCTCATAGCCTCTTTTCATTTTAGGACTGGTGATTTATAGTCCCCAACGACCCTGCAGTCTTCAAGATTGGCAGCCTCTATTTAAACGCGTTTTACAATTTATGACAGCGTTAAAGTACTCTTTAACCTCATCTTTTCTATGTGTCCAATATACTGGATACATTTGTTTTAGGGGTTTCTTATCCTATGGCAACAGTTATGTTGTCAGGATTGGACATTTTAATTTTCTTTGATCATCTTAGATATAAAATCATAACTGGCAGCATGTCAGAATGATTCTCCACACTTTGGGTTGAAATTATGTGTTTTTGAATTGAAGCCATATTGTTATGTATCAAGTATCTTTGAGGAATGTTAGAAATGTCAGAAAATAATCTCAATACAATTTACCACTACTTACTCATGCAAATGACAAAAACTGACTAATCAGTATATTGCACGTGCATTATTAATGTTTTCATAAACCAGTTTTTCATGCAGTAGACACTGAGTGTTATGCTTGTTTTTATCACGGAGTACTAAATATTGTCAAATACCAGAATAATATCAGTTTTTGTGTCCACATTAGGCGTCATATTATATTTTTCATACCTAAACATTGTAAAGAGGTGCTTTGATGAGGTTGAACGTCTGTTTTAAACAAATGAAAGAAAGTGAAAATAGTTTGAGGAAGTTTACTGGAAGGAAGTAGCCTTTAGAAATCTGATCCAGTGAACTTTTCTCTGCCCCGATTGTTTGTGCGCAGTGTGATGCTGGGAATCCATGCCTTCATCCTGCCCCGAGAAGACTAGCCTCACTCACGCGTCTGACCGCTGGAGGAAGGCTGGAACTTTTGAAGGCGCTGCGTCTGGTCGCTCGTATCCAGTGTGAGTGAACGGTGGGATGAAACTCTTCTTGTTTGCTTCATTCCTCACGTGCTGTCACGGACATATTCGACCTAGGAAGCCAACGGCAGCTCCAGCTAATAATGCGGCGTGATTGATCATTGGCAGGAGACAATACCCATCCACTCCTTTCCATTCCTACAAAATCGCTGGATATCTGTGGGCGAAGAGGCGTTTGTTCCGCGGTGTTTCTCGCTGTGACAGGACTTATTTCGTTTAGATCAATATGACGTCTCCGGCTAAATTCCGAAAGGACAAGGAGATTATAGCTGAATATGAAACGCAAGTTAAAGGTAAGTGAATTGTGTCGCTAATGTGCTTTCCTACACGGCTACCATTGTGTTTCTTGTTGGATAGGTTACAGTGTATATGTATGAGTGCAAGTGGTGCAAACGCAGTCGTATTACCGAAGAAAAACGCTATTTATTTGACTATGTGAGAAACAATGCTAGCTCTTCTCCACATGTGGCAATGTGTCCAAACGGAATGATAGATGTGCGATCGGTCGGTCAGTCAGTCGCCTGTGTGAGAAGCGATATTGTCAATAGATACTAACTCAAACTGGGTTTTGCTATTAAATATGTTATTTATGTGACGTTTGTGCTGTTTTTCTGTATTATTCCCTTCAGTCAGCTTGTGTAGGTTGTACGTATAGACAAGGCAGGGCGTTTTCTTTTGCCCTGCGTGTCTCTGTGCGAGCTGGTGTGGTGCTGTGTTCAAGCTATTGATTTTTGAAACATGTCAGGTTGGCTGACATAGATGTTTTACAGTAGGTCAGGGACTTAAGCAACACGTTTAAAGCCGTTTTGAATTTTATCTGACCGAAAACTGTTGTGCCTTGGCTCCTACTGAGCGTGACTGAAGTAAAGGTGTGATGCTCGGTGACAGTTCGGTTATGGCTGTAACCTCATTAATGTTGTTCATACTGCGCTGTGGTAACCGTTTTAAAGTGTTAGTCTGAAGGCTTAGAGAATGTTTTCTCGTATTCTGAGTAGCAATGTAGTATTTCATGAAGTAATTGTAACAATACACCGCGCTTGTTTCCTGTGTGTGTACGCAACGCGTGTTTTTTTTTCTCACTGGAGGGATTCCGTTCCCATAGAAACATCTGTCTGATGAGGCAAAACGAAGCTGTGTTTAACTGAAAGACGAATTGAATGATTCACTTCATTAGTGAAGCTCGCTATCACGTTATTCACGCCGTTATGTGTGCCTGCTCTATTGTGCATTTGCCCGGTCACTGGCACTTTGAGTTGAGCAACTGATGAGCCCTGCCTGTTGCTGTTAAGTGTGGGGAAAAGCTCCTTTAATGAGAGCCAGTGAGTTTCTCATCTATGAGAGTTTTCATTCAAGTAGGTCATTGTGACATAAATATCGCTAAACAGAGCATGAACCTGGTTTAGGGTGTTTAAAGGGGTCATATGATGCTTTTTTAAATATCATTATTTTGTGTATTTGGTGTAACAGAATATGTTGACATGCTTTAATGTTCAAAAAACACATTATTTTTCAACACACAGCGTCTCTCTGACATGGCTGCATCAACACTAACTGTGGTTACTGAAACCATGCCTTATTTCTTTGTGTGCACATTTGGGCGGCATTATGCAAATATTTCCACATAGTGAGGTAGATATGTGGGGGCGTGTTAGAACGAGCCATTTTAGGGGGGAGTGGCAGAGTCTTAACTTTGATAAAGAATATCTCTTTGGTTTTGAGACTTTAGTCTTTGCAACTTCAGAGATCTTATCTATGCACAATCAGCTTGTAAAACTCCAAAGAGAAAGGAAAACTTGAAATCGCATCATATGACCCCTTTAAATGTAAGTTTTGGATGGAAATATAGCTAAAACAGTTCAAACTAGCCTAAGCTGGTATGATGGTTTTAGCTAGTGTCCCAGCCTGGATTTTGGCTGGTTTTAAAGGGGGTTTGGTCAGCTTTTCAGGTAATCAGCCTGGAGACCATCTTAAACCAGCTAAGACCAGCGAGCCATCTTAGCTGTTTGTTTGTTTGTTTAGTTCAATAAATGTTTGTATATATGGTTATGATTTTACATTGTTGTGATTTAAGTAGAAAGTGTATTTTAGTAGAGTTGTGTTAGTTTTAATGGTTGTAATTTGCTCCAGTACCTATGCTATGATCATGGAATACAAGTAAATAAGGACGTTTTAGAGAATTTTAAAAATAGTGATTTCCATGCCAAAAGTAATGGAAATTAATTAAATCTTATTAAGTCATTAAAAAAATCATTACAATTACCAAATATAAATTTTTATAGCTATGCTTAGCTCACTGGTTTTCAACAAAGGGAGCCAGGGCCCACTAGAGGGTTGCAATATCATTAAAAAAAAAGTTAGGCTATATGAAAAAAAAAATCTAGCATAATTAAAATAATCACTAAATTAATATTTCATACATCATTCATTTTCAATGTGAGCTGCCATCTTTATAAAAAAGATTTTAAAAATCTATTCCACTAATCACAAATGGCTGGAAAAGTGATGGAAATTCATTGGTCCCTTAATGGATAACCTGGTTGTCAATAGTAACTGTTGCCATTTTTTTATCAGCCTTAGTTAAGTTGTTAAATTTACATCATTTTTATTTAGTGTCTTTTACAGATGAACTGCAGAATTGAATAATAATTGCATTCACATCCCTGAGAAATGTTATTCCCAACACATTGATGCTTTCATGCTAAGAGAGACCGTTTCAGTTTATAAAGTAAATGTAAATCTATAAACCTGATATTCATTTTGACTATTGTTCCTCCTCCAGCTCCTCTCTCTGGATGCTGTGTCATATCACTTTCTCTTGCCAATTTGAACCCCCAGCCTCCCCCACAAGCAAATCCCTATTACTCTGCCATTTCTGAACGAAAAAATGCTTGTGGATCAGTTTGCTCAAATATCTTGAGATGACAGGATCTGGAAAGAAACAATAATAGGAATGATTTCTTCTCTCAGGAATTGCGAGGCGCACACTGAAAAATGCCTTGCCTTGCCTAGTGAAACATCGCTGATTTGGCTAAATAATCTGTCATGAATTAGTGGCAGAAGAGGAAGCAGTAATTGCTTGGTGATCTATTTCTGTGCTGAGGCAACCAGATATGAGGAGAAAATCTGAAACTGGAGAAGTCAGAGAGAGACACATCAAAGCTGCGTACATTTCTAACTGGATTATCATTGATTAACATCAGCTTGATGCGGAACATAGTTTTTCCATCAAAATCATGTTCTTATTCTCAGTGCCCTGGAGTTGGTGCTATAAGCTATTAAAATCCAATGAATACATAGGCTTCAGGCAAACAGTATCTCAACGATCTGACTCTTTTCTGCACATCTCAATACCTTGGGTTCTCCATTCAGATTTTTTATAAAGGAATCACAAATGAAACCAACTCAAAGGCTCACTTATGGCTCAGGTAAGAGCTAAGAGATGGAAGACTGGGCTTGACGTTTCCAAGGATTGGCAGGAAATGTACAACTGTTTTTTTACCACGGCTGTTTGGAAGGATTAGATAATGTAGCTATAATCCTTCAGACATGGGAAGTGAGCCTGTCAAGCATTTGAAAAGTGACTATGTGTATAAGAGCTTTCTGAAGCTGTGGGAAACAAAATGATTGACTGCTCTAATTGGCATCAGTTGTAAAAAAAAAAAAAAAGAAAAGCCAGGAAGATGCTTTGCCCCTCTTTATGTGCTGTGCCTGATGTATTTTTAACAATGGAAAAAGAACCAGAAGCATTTGGAGAGATTGTTTTAATGAAGATTTAAAGATGGACATTTCCATTAGTTCCTGTAATTTAGAGATGGCAGAGAAACCGTATTGTGCAAAATGGATTAGAGCAGGCAATTTTTGTAGATTCGTTGATTTTAATAGTAACTTGACGCATATGTATGTAGGTCACTGTTGAATTCTGTTTGAAGTGCTGATGGTGTTTTGGGGGGAGGGTGCAAAAGCCTACTAACATTTTCCTTCTCAACATATTTCGGCCGAGTTCCTCATATTTCCCTGCTTGAATGTCAGTAATCACTGCGTTCATCCAGTTTCACAGCACGTAAGGCCCAAAACAGACCGTTGCTTTTGATCAGTTTCATACTATATTCTGGTTTTCATTCTCTGTATTCTTGATCTCACTCTTTGACTGTTCATTTCTAATTCTGCAGCAGCATGTGCTTCTGCTGACAAGCGAAATAGTGGAGTCTTCACAACCCAAGCATCTGTTATTTGGCAAAAAGAGATGGAATGAGAAAACCTTCACTTGGTTTCATTAGCAGCGGTTTGGTGTTTTCACACATCTGGTGCTTTGAGCAGACAGAGTGATATTGATTGTTTGAGGAGAGTGAAAGTTTCAGAGGCTGATCCAATGAGAGACATCATGACGTGTGAACATTAGTGATCTATATATTGACCAAGCTGATTAATTGGCTGATATTTGATGTTCAGAGATTGTCAGCATTGGTTGTGCAATGTCCCTGTTTATAAATAATAAGTAAATCATTTCTTGGACAAATGAGAGAGTTTTTAAAAAACATTTTTATAAGTAAATCTTATCAATAAAGTAAAAAAATAATGAATACAGATTTTTATATGAATACAGATTTTTATATGACTACAGGGATAGAATTGGTTGGATAACTAGG
Organism: Sinocyclocheilus anshuiensis; assembly: GCF_001515605.1. Lineage (NCBI taxonomy): Eukaryota > Metazoa > Chordata > Actinopteri > Cypriniformes > Cyprinidae > Sinocyclocheilus > Sinocyclocheilus anshuiensis. The sequence goes on from NW_015555883.1 coordinate 930,434, forward strand.
CCTAGTTAGCCACTGTTACCCCTATGATCTCATTGTGATACCTATTATACATCAACTCTATACTGGCTTTTGTCCATTTTGGTTAGATATTGCTTTGAAGTAGGGCTGCACGATAAATCGCATGCGATATTTAACACGCATCTTATCAGTAAAACCGGTTCTGTAATCAGCGGTAAATCTCCATCACCTGCGTGCTTTCACATTGAGCAGCATTAACTACACAGAGCCGTTGTTCACTGACGAGCTGCACAAAAAATCGCGCGAATATGAACGTGGTTTTGTGCAGCTCCTCAGTGAACAACGGCTCTGTGTAGTTAATGCTGCTCAATGTGAAAGCACGCAGGTGATGGAGATTTACCGCTGATTACAGAACCGGCTTTCTGACAAGATGCGCTTTAAATATCGCATGCGATTTATCGTGCAGCCCTACTTTGAAGGATGTGTTTAAATGGCATTGCTTGTTAGTGGTCACTCCAAAGTTATGGCTTGGTTGGTTTTTAAAAAAACAGCAGCGCCTCTTCCAACCCATCCCAATATGTTCAGTTAATCTGCGAGGTCGATGATGAGAAAGTCTTTTAGGTTTACGGCTCTGCATCAGCCTTTGTTTACCCATGCTGCAGCTGCAATGAATCGTTACTTTTCCACTAATCTCTTCTTGTCCTTTTTAATACCCTTCCCATAATGAGTGTTCCTCAATTAGAACTGGCCAGCATTGATCCGTGGCTCCTGCTCCGGCCAAGACGCTCCACTTTAGCACTTAATGAGTCCGTGGAATGGATGGTGTGCCTGGTATGGTGCTAGAATATACAGTATGCAAATGTTCTTTATGTGGAAATGCTGACTTGATCTGAAATAATCTTCCCCAGGAAGGATGTTTGTTTAAGGAAGAAGAGGAGAGGAAGGAGGGGGAGACAGTGCACAACACACATGTATTGTTGCTATTGTGTGCTTTTGAATTGGAAACTCACCCCCGATTTCTGGACTTCCTGTCAGAGGACCAGCCCTGAGGGATTTATCCTGGATCAGGGTGAAGGTCTCTGCTGTAATCAGGATACCTTGTTGATTTGGTCCAGATCTAAGTTTTTATCATTTATTTGATTAACAGTGGAGGCCAAATTCTATCTGTAAGAGAGACAACTCATTCTTGTAGGAATTGGTCTTTGCAGCTTTTCTCATACCATTGTAGTTGTTCTCACACTTGCATTCACTTTAGAGAGCTCTTTAACCAATTAATCATCTGTGTTTCCAACATCTGTTATGTACTAAATGCCTCAGATGCAGGAGAACGTTTTGGTTCCCTCAGTTCACCAATAGACAGACACATGGCGTAATGTTTGTGGACACAACATAAAGGTCATAATTGACAACAGATGCCCGATCCCTCTGGATGCACACGACTAGATGTACAAAACTGTTACCTGACATATAATAGGAAGGAATGAGACCGAAATCACACCCCTCAAAACTCCATTATACTGTTTGCACTGCATCAGCATAATTTACTGTGGAAATGAAAATGCCTGGATCGACTTTCTATTCCCTCTAATTAATCTCCCGCTGTGCTTCTCAACAAATGAACACCAGGTGAATCCCAATCTAAATTTTAAAACTCTGCCAAACTGGATCACAAGCATACGGATGAAGATCAAGGGAAGATGGATGCTCCGTTTACCTGCCATCATGAACCTGCTTCTGCTTGCAAACATGCTCAGGGACCAGCTATTTCCAAACCACCTTCCTTTTTATTTTTCTAAATATTAGCAAGCATGCAATTCATGCACACATGCTCATTTTCATGGCCTGATGGCATTTCATCTCCCGTAACGCTGGACTAAATAATGTGATTTCTCTGTCAGTCCATGCTAAATGTCCTGAAGTCCAGCAGACCTTCAAACAGGCACGGTAAAGTCATCAAGCACTTTCCCGGCGTTCAGCCATGGGAAGGTGTGGGGGAGGGTTGGAGAGAGCCTGCAAAGTGGAAAACCATTTACATTCTGTCTTCCATCTACTTCTTTGTCAGACTGAAATGGCCAGTCTTGATTTTAGTGGACTTTTGCATTCTGCATGGCAGTAGAACACATGCCAGTCGGTGACGTCAAAACAGACTGTGAGGTTAATTCTAAGACCCAGAACAGTCATTTTTACTCGGTCAATCTTTAAAATTTAAAGAGCAGATCAAACGAAAGAGGTCAGAGTGCACACTTTGGATATACTTCCTTATGTTCCGGCTGTTCTGATTGGAGGATACCAGACAGGAAGGGGCTTACCTTTTAAGAAGTGCTAATTATGGATTGCTTGTCACATACATAGCTGTTTTCCATTAGTTCCTCCTTTGAGGTTGTTGGATTTCCACAAGGAAGAGTGGGGCAAATAATTAAAGTACACACCCATAAATGTTAGTATTGAAATGATTTAAGAATTGTTGCACACAGAATTGCTGAAAGTGGTGCAACATCATGCAACATCATCTGAATGGTTGCTTATTGATAGTCCCAAAAAAAACGTATGTTGAAGCACCAAACGGAAGTACAAATTGCTTGATAAAGTGGTTTGGACATTATTTGGATATTATTATTTGCAAATGAAGGTTAAGTGTGCAATTTTTGTGCAACTAAGGGCAACCCCATAGTTGTGCAAAATTGCACACTTCAGGAGCGTTTACTGAAAAATAATGTCATCTTTTACCCTATTTTCTTTTGAAACCCATGACTTTTTTCTTAGTGTATTTCTTGTGCAAAGCTATTGCTTGGCTTCAGAACATATGGAATATAGTTAATGAATCATATGGGCCACTTATATGCATATGGGACACTTTATTTTTTATGTTTAGCAGTAGTTTAGGGGTAAGTCGTGGCCTAATGGTTAGAGAGTCAGACTTGTAACCCAAGGTTGCGGGTTCGAGTCTCGTACCGGCAGGGATTGTAGGTGGGGGGAGTGAATGTACAGCGCTCTCTCCCACCTTCAATACCACGACTGAGGTGCCCTTGAGCAAGGCACCGAACCCCCAACTGCTCCCCGGGCGCTGCAGCACTGCCCACTGCTCCGGGTGTGTGTTCACGGTGTGTGTTCACTGCTGTGTGTGTGCACTTTGGATGGGATAAATGCAGAGCACTAATTCTGAGTATGGATCACCATACTTGGCCACATGTCACGTCACTTTCACTTTCAGTTGATTATTGAATACACTTATGATGCTTTTATTGTGCTTGTTTATTGTTTTGTTTTTTTGAGTTGGTCCCCATTCACTGTCATTATACAAACATCTTTTTTTGTGTGTTCCACAAAAGAAAGAAAGTAAATAATGACAGAATTTTCATTTTTTTGGGTGAACTGTGCCTTTAAGATGACTGTCTTTAGCTCTTTGTCAGCTTGAACAGTGACTCAGTTTGAATTAATCTAGTGGTATTTATGCTGATATTTGCATACTGCCAACGGACTCATTCCTCCATCAGCTTGTCCGCTATGCAAAATTCGAATGGCAGCTCAACGCAACGCACCTTGTCAACATCTTCTCTTTGACTCTGTGGAGTGTCTCTGAGAAAATAAGTTACTAAAATGAGGAAGCATTTTCTACTTGGTTTTTCCCAAAGGATGTTTCAGTTCCTCTGCTCATTTAAGCCTGGCCGCTGTGAGAACAGAGACCACGTCTCGCACGGCAACAGACCTGAGACCTGTAGGAATGTGCAACATGAGTCAGGATCACCGTCTTTGGAGAGGACCGGTGTCTTTTCTTTCTCCTTCTCCTTTCTTTCCAGATCTGCTGTGGTTCTGGACTAACAATAAGAGCATTGTGTAGAACTGCAGGACCAAAGCGGTCTCTGTTCTTCTATTGTTCTTTTTTCTTGGCCTGCTCACTCCTACTTTTCTCGCAACTCCTGAAATGACGGTTTGTCAGTCAGGATGAAATATGACACATTGTTTTTTGGTGTTTTCCTCCCCCTCCCCTTCACCCTTCTTAACCAGACTTTTAATAATTGCAAACACATGACGTTTTAACACATGGTTGACCACACACTTGGGTATGTTGTTTTCTGCTTTGTATTAATTTCCATATGGCATACTTCAGTGTAGAGACAGTTTAATGAGAGACCACAGGCTATATTGCCTGTGTAATAATTATATTATATCTTGTATATCCACGTCTTGGCTCTGCATTGCTTGTAAATATGATCCAAAATGTAGAAAAACTTGGACTACAAGACGGACAAAAACTTTTCAGGTTTAGAAATGCACAGAATAAGCGAGGAGCTATAAAAAAGCCTTGTACATCAACAAAAGCATATTCATATCCTCAATTTAAAAGTCAGTAAATAAAGGGCAGCAGTTCCTCTAAATAAACCCAGCCTAAATGAAAAACAATTGAAACTGAGGTATTGGATGTCTGAGAAGTCCCTTGGGTCAGGAGAGGAAACAGATTTTTTCTTTGTGTTAAGGCCTGCTTTGTTTCCTGCCTCTGTTAGGCCGGTTCTTGATTACAGTTACTGACCGCTACATGGCTTTCTGGCTCACTTCCTTACTCGACATCCAGCTGGATACTGTTTTAATCCACCTTGGTTTATAGTTAATGGTTTAAACAATGGTGAGCTGTGAAATTGAGTTAGTAAAGAATACAGAATTGTGGGATTGTGTGAAGAACGATGTAACTTCTACCATCCTCAGCATTCACTCTCAAATGTCTTGTTGTTGACTATTTCTTTGTGCTGTAGACTGGAAAAAATATTGGCTGCCAAAAACAAGACACCTACCTTCATCTTTTGTAAATTTATGGGTGTAAGAATGATATTAGGTGTGTCTCTTTTCAGCATAATTAAACTTTGCCTTCATCTCAGTACCACAGACATGGTTTTCCTCCAAACCAAAACTTTTGTTGGTATCTATTTTCCTGTCAACTCTGATCACGAATGTCTGACAAGTAGAATATCTTCTCCCCAAGATTGAACATTTATCTCACTGTTCTTTACCACATGAGTCTTCTCTGTGCCTTTTACATCATTCACATCATTTCATTTTAGATTGAATGTTTTTTTTAATGATATAGCTATTCAGTGGCTTTTAATTCATTACTAACCACGAGAGTTGAGTGTATGCTTTAAGGGGGAGTCTGTATGGTTGTCATTCCTTTTCTGAGTGCTTAGCCTTAGGGACGCAATACCATTTATTTATTTATTTATTTCATGATTTATCTGTTTATTTTTCTTATTTGTCTCATTTATCTGTTTATTTTTCTTTTCCATTTTTTAAATTTTCTTATTAATTTGTTTGTTTATTTTAATTAATTTATTTTTAATTAATTTATTTATTTTTTACAATTAGCAGTAGTTGATTATTGAAAAAACTGGCCAGTAATGGGTTTTTAATTGCTGTTTTCTATTTTCATATTTTTTTTAATTTTTTTTTAGATATTTAGATCAAATCTGACACTTTTATTTTAAGATATATCTCAGCCAGAATTTTTATATTATGTATTTCTACTGTGTTTACAGTATAACTGCTCAAGCAGACAAGCTCTTTTTGGCTGTAAATGAAGAATATTGGCGGAGATACAGGCCTAATCATTAGCCCAAATCCACACCACAGAATACAGTCATCAGGTATAAGATATCAGCAGGATTTTCAGCATTGGAAATGAGGTGCTACACTGCACCATTGCCATGAGCCATGCAGCAGGGACAAGGCTTGTCTGACTGGGTCACACTTCTACTAATGCTTTTTTAATGAAGCAATTCATCACTGATCTTTGTTTTTCTCTTAATATGTGGTCTCTCTTGGTTCCCCCCTCCACAAACATGCTCAGGTTTGCACTGATCTGATGTTGGGGTAGAGGAGATGAGCCAAATGTATGCCTCATCTGTATTCTGATGTGCTAGCACAAATGATTTGGAGCCATTTTAGGTGTACCAAAGTGTCAAAGCATTTTTCAGTTTGATTTTTTCTGTACGCACCATGTGAGCGTAGGCTCAAAGAGCCAAATTCCTCCTCCTCATGAGCCCAGCTTTGCTTTGAACTTCAGATAATGTAGCTACGCAACGGTATGCCCACAATTAGGGGTTCTCCGATCAGGATTTTTGAGGCCGATCACCGATCACAGAAAGCAGTATCTGCCGATACCGATCTTTTTAAAGCCTTCTTTTTATCATTTATAACTATTTATAGTGATACTCCAAAAAAGGATTTTTAGTCATTTATTCAGGGCCTGAATTTCATTTTTGAAAATGGGGGGAATTCCCCTCTTAGGTGACTCTTGTGAGAGGGGAAGCAGCACGGACTGTCCTTTCACACAGGACCCAGGATTCCACTACTGATCCGTGGCTGTTTACCACAAACACATCATTTATCCATTATTTTGATTTCAAATCCAAACATTGTCACTGAAAATGCTTTTTCAGCGTTGCAATGCCTTTTTTACACAGTACAGTAATACAATCTTTAACAGACATGTTTAAACACAATAAATATAAGCAACACATTATTCAATGCTTTTTACTTTTGCATTTACTTCTAGATTTATATATTAAGTTGCTCAACCAAGTGGCAAAACATTTAAACTACTTTTCTTATGTTATCACAAACTTACCATTGACAGAAATAGACAGCTTCTACTGCCTTTTCTTTTGCATTTAAATAGAGATGCACCGATCGATCAGCCAGGGATCGGAATTGGCCGATTTTCCTCATGATCGGCCCGGATCGGTGATCGGCCGGTCAGTCTCACTTCTTTCCGATTTCGAGCCGATCCGTTTTGTTACCAGCGGCACAGGCAATAGCGTCAGTCAGTTAGACACAGTCAGTTTTGGAACATTAAATAGTTGAGAAAGAGAACGCATGTTGTGTAACAGTATATTGGGTCCGTGGATAAACTCTTAAAGGGACCGCAGTCCAATATTTATGCTGTGTCAATCCATGTTCATATTTACTGAAAACAATGGGCTGTTACTTTAATTCAGCACTTTCAGCGCAGCAATAGACTGTGTGGAAACGATCTCTGCACTGCTGCAGACACGCTTATAAACTTTTTTTTATAGAGCATTATATATTGAAATATATAAAATCTATATTTTATGGTATATATTTTCAATATATTTTTCATTGTTAAATGTTTTTTATCATGAATTGTTAATTCATAAATTATAACTCATATTGTGTGGATTGATTGATTGATTGATTTTTACATGAATAATACAAATTTATGGCAAATGACTTAAGGTTTTATTTTCAATAACTTAATTATTTTACTGAGATTTTTTTTTTTATGATATGAGGACCAGACCTGTTGCAGACTTCAGTCTTGTAGTGTGCGTTTGGCAGGAAAGAAAAATAAATGCACATTAACTTCACTATCTGTGGACTGAGCCATTGAGTGGATGCATACACTGAAACCAACATTGTGTGTTTTGGAATACCCACAGACCCTTGATGAGCAACCCTTGGAGGTTCCTGTGAGTCGGGGACAGGCAGATCTCAGCCTGCCGTTGGCTTTCTAGACTCTAACTTTGTTTTACTCAAACCAGATGTCCGCTCACCCTGCACATGACTCCATAATGAGAGCCAAACCTGAGACTATCATTCCTTTGCTTCATGCACAGTCTGTTTTGCACAATATTCCTCCTTACATAGTAATTTACTGGCTTATTTTAAAGGATGGAGGAGGTTGTGCTCCTTTGAAGTGTTCGCACAGCCCCACTGTGTGCTGGTACTTGTTTTTGACTTCTATCCAGCTTATACATTGACTGCACGTCTGCTTCAATTAATATACACCCAGAGATGATAATTAAACCGAGATACAACTCCAGGGTGTGCTGCAAATGTTTATCATTTTATTGCTCCAGAATTGTATTGCCCATTAGTGTGTTTTGCATATTTTGACGCATCTTGAAATATTCCTGTGTAGTACAAAGTTTGCATGGTGTAACTGCTAAATACATATACAGTTACAAGAAAATTATGGGTTATGCAACTATACGTGTATAAACACGTCCTGCTGCAAACAAGCAGAGAAATAACATACATGAAAAGCAACAGTTTGTTCAGTGACCTAAAATCAGCATTATGTGGTAACATCTCAGTGAACTGGTTTTATTCAAGAAAAAATATTGCTTAATACGACTGAATTAACCTGTTAAACCAACGAAAATGATTTTAGGGGTCAAATAAGGTAAAATATAGTAATATTTTCACAGACTTCCTACTTGCCAAATAGGTTTTTATTTATTTCTTTTTTATTTTATTTATTTTTTGTTAAACAAAATGTTTTACTTCTGGCTTTTTATAAGAAAAAAAAAAAGATATATATAGGCCTATATATATTAATCTGTCATATGCTGCCTGCCAGCAAAGTTATTTAGAGTTTCCTTGTGCTTTCAGATGCACTCAAATGCACTAATCTGAATTATTGACATTATGTCATGTACATTTTTGTTGCTGCTGTTTTACTAGGGAGAATAGTTCACAGTTAAGCAGTTCGTAAATACTGCAATCCCTGACCACAGCGCTCTCACCATGAAACAGTCACAAATGCCAGTGTGGTCAATGATCAAATGTAAATCCGTTGGAAAACAGTGGGCCTCTACAGTTTTTCCTCTAAGTGGCAGTTTAGTGTGATTTTTCTAGCCTCTTATCTTTATATGTTGGTTTCCTATGGTTACTTTTTGGTACTTTGAGTGCCAGCTGACATCCTTCATCCACAATATGATTAAATTTGATAATTCTGACATGACTTGAAGGCATCATTAAACACAGAAAGACTTTAAAGGTGATCCGTGACGCTTGCATGAAGATTTGAACAAATCCACCCTTCTGTAAGCAGTCGTCAGTCACTCATTTCCTCATTTCGCAATGCGCCCCGATTATGTTTTCAGATTATGAGCATACGTTTCTTTTTTCCATAAATGTTTCACACCTCAGAAACATTATAGGCATACACTAGTGCTCAGACATAAACTTATAAGCTGATGTGCTTATGTTAAGCCTATTCCGCAACAACTCATGGCACCCAAACTCTCACATGCGCTTACACTGCCTCTCCACAGATGTAAACATGTGCTCTGTCTCTGTCTTTCCTTGTATTTTTCGCTCTCTCTCCATGAGTCTGTTTTACCCCGTCACTTTACAAAGGCCCCATTGGAGTGGGAGGTAATTATTCTTGACACTAAGGAGGTCCGGCCATCTGACCCAACACTGGAATGCTGAAGAAATCTCTTATAGTGCTATATGATTTAATTACATAACTGTAAGTTATTTCTCAGGAGCTCACTGTATAATTTATGACATGATAATATGTCACCCTCCAGTAGCCTCTGAAACCAGTGTAACATAGTCATGCGAAACACAGAGCCCTTTTGCTAGACGGATAAGTCATAAACATGTTTCATATGATGCGATTATAAATTGCTTTTTTGTTTTTACATTCATTTATATTAGACGGATCGCGATTCGATTTCGATTAATCGCACAGCCCTACATTGAGATGATGTTTGCTCTGTTCCAAAACGTAGTAATCAATTTGCTCACTTATGAGGCTCCATTACATAGCTAGGGTGTCAACTTAGAAGGCAGTTGGCTTGTGTCTTTTGCAGATAGAGAGAGAGAGAGCTCTAAAGTTCAGATACAGTTGTAGCGTTTGAGCTCAGCGACATCAAACAGCTTCCTGGTTGGATGTGTTTCCAGTCTCCCTTTAATGTTCTTCAGATAAAATGAACATTTAAAGGTGGTCCAGAAAAACGAATGCATGCTGGGATCACAGCATTCTTCCTTTCCAGCCTGCCATTTTGAAGCAGACATTATTTAGTCAGGAAATAGCAGACATGTTACAGATGATCAGTAGCTTGTATCTTCCTAGGGGTCAATGTATATGGTAGTTATATCATTGTGATAGTTGTATTTCTAGTAGGCAGTGTCTGTTTTTACAGCATGTCTAAAAAACAGATATGGCATCTACTTCAATGGAATATTTTGTTTCCATTTAATCAGATTTGTGATGTTTGAGTGGATTTTATTTTCATATGGACATAGCTGCCATTGCCACTTCAGATTGTATATGAGAAAGCATTCAGATTTGTCATCTCTGTTGGTAGAATTAAACTGCGTTGTATTTCACAGACTGTTTGTCTCTCAGTAAATAATAGATGATCTTTTCCTCTGTACACCAGACCTTGCTGTTCATCCACTACATTCAAGGTGTGATGTATTCTGCATATGTAACAAATTTACTACCACACATGTGGGGAAAAGGTTGTACATTTTTTTTTTGTTTGTTTTTTTTTTGGTGACCCGACTGGCAGTTTAAAATTGACCCTTTCAATCGTTATGCACGTCTAGTCTTGACAGCTCAAATGGTTTGCAGACAATTAGTTGTGTGCAGTGTTTACTACATCACTCAATGCGGCTTCCTCTTTACATCACTTCTGATGTGTATAGCTGGTTAAGGGTTGGGGTCGCTGGTCCCTGGTGGTTAAGGTCTGTTTATCCTTCATTAGGTGAACTAGAATAGAAAACTCAATAGACTGTTAAATTGTTTTGTCAGTGCTTCATTGATTAACATCTAAATGAACTATTTTATTTCATTCAAAGCAAAAATATAATGAAATATGGCTAAATCAAGCTGACTATATCAAACTGTACCAGATGAAACTTATCACTTGTTGAAGAAATCTCAGTATTTTGTGTGTGTGTGTTTGGATTCTCTTACTCACTGAAAGTACATTTTCCCCTCACCCTTAGCAGTGTGACAAGTGCATCAATAATTAAGCAGCTGACGAAGAAAACACAAAGCAGGCAGCAGAAGCCACCAAACATCTCCTTTCACTTTCTTTCATCCTCCTCTCTATTGTCTGGCCAGTATAGGGAAACCCAAAGCAAACGTTTAATAGGTGAGCCTCTGCCCTCGACTTCAATAACAAACAGAGCTGCCTGATACCACGAGCTAGAGATCCATGAAAATAGGTTTGTGGGAAGAGACCAGGGAGTTTTGTGGTGGACGATGGAGAGGTTAGCTTTCACTTTGTTTGCATTGGCTGTTACTGCCCTGTTCAAGGCCTCTCTGATAACACGACCCCTCTACTGCAGGAATATCCATCATGTGGCCCAATCTTATTTGTTCAGCTCGGAAGAGCCAGATCCTTCGTCCTCCTAGTTCCTCAAGCCACAAGAAGAAAAGGGTGTGGCTTCAAAACACAGCCATTGTCTTTCTACAATATCTTACAGTGGAACAGTTATTGTTTTTTACGACCGCAGTAGCTGAATACATACGCAGTGCATCAATGCCAGCCTTTCTCTTGGACTCCCAGACTCACTCTGTGTCCACTTTGCATTGTTTAATGACGCCTGTTGGGGGTGGGGGTGGTGGGGATTCTGGCATCTCGCTACTGACCTCTGCTCTTCGGCGGCCCTGAGCCCGTCGGCATTTCCATGGCAACAGTAGACACCCTACCACAATGGCTAGTAACAATCTAATACATTATGTTGCTGTGGAACACTTGGACAAATGGCACAACGGTGATCAGAGCTCAATCCCAAGCATCCGTCAACAAGTGTTGGTCCGTCTGAGTGGTATTTGCTTTGTTGCAGCTAATGTGTAGTAGACTGTGAATATGAATGCGATACTGAGGTCGTTCTTCTCCCCCTACCAGCTTCACAAGCTTTGCCTCATTTGGCATTCTGACTCCATTGCTCTGGAATGGGCTTGTATGTATTTATCTAGCAAAAATAACTGCCCCATTTGCTTTTAAAACAGATCAACTGACCTTTCTTTCAAAGCGATGACATTTTAATTCGATTTTACCTCAGTAGTTCAGTGCATTTAAGAGAAATACCATCACATGTTTGCAGTCTCTTGGCTATTAAGTTAGTGTAAATGAACACAGATTCATTCCCCCTTTTTCTTTCGACTGGCCCACTTCAGATGGTCTCGTAAGAGCCCTCCTGCAGATCCAATATCCTGCTCCTGTTTTGGTCTCATTGTAGATTTTTAAGCTCGGTAGAGGTGAAATACTATACAGACATATGCTGATTCTCCAATGCAAAACTTGAATCTTGCATTGCCAGTCAGTCGCTGGGAATTGAAGCTAAGCTTTCTGACCTCCAGGCGCTGTGGACTGAGTGTTCCTAAGCTCTTGTGGAGGGGGCTTTGGAAGTCAAACACATCTCAAGGGATCTTTTAAGCAACTTTACACACAGCCGGGTAGCTGCCTCTGGAAACTTAATGCTATGTACAAATAAATGGTTAATTGTTGTTCCGCTCAAATCTTCAGTTGATTCTAGCTGGCTTCAGCAAAGGCTAACAATGCAGCCTCTCTACATGTCCAAAATGTTGAATTCCTTTATTAACAGTGGTTATTCACAAGTAAATATTTCAACATTACCATAATTACCATAATCACAGCAGGCTAATCAGGTTTTGTAGTTCTCTTTGCCTTTTGCCACCATGTGCACAATCTGGAGATATTTAGCGTTTGTAAATCTGATTATTCACATGCAATGGATTCTGAGGAGCTTCATGGAATTTTCTCCTTGCCATTGAAGTACAATCTTGCACTATTGTGCAGAACCAGAAAAAAAGACTTGGGAACGATTGGCTCCTAAAATGAAACATTTAGGAGCCAAATGGCTTTTTTACTTGCCAAATTATAGAATCGCTAGTTAAAGACGGTTGTTCAGAAGCACTTCAGTTCATAGCTTTTTACTTTTACCTTCTAACAGTCACTGTACTGTGATGAAGGGAATGCTTATCATATAGACTAAGATAATTTAAGTTACATGAACTGGAGTGCTGTCTAGTTGTATTTAGTAAAATTGTATTTTGAAAGAATATTTCAGTAACAGCTCTGAGTCTGAGTGATTCACCGACTGAATATCATTCAAACGGCTAACTCACAAGTGAGTTTCATAAATCTTTTTGACTGTCTCATTAAAAAGATCTGGTTCAAAGAAGTCATTTGTTGATGAATCAGACATTGCACTTAACTACACTCTTAAAAATAAAGGTGCTTCACGATGCCATAGAAGAACCTTTTTGTCTAAATGGTTCCATAAAGAACCTTTAACATCTGAAGAACCTTTCTGTTTGACAAAAGGATTTGTGGCGAAAGAAGTTTCTTCAGATTACAAAAAGGTAAGAAAGAGATGGTTCTTTAAAGAACCTTTTACTGAATGGTTCTTTGTCGAACCAAAATATGGTTCTTCTATGGCATCGCTTGAAGAACCTTTTGAAGCACCTTTATTTTTAAGAGTGTAGGGTGTTATTCTAGTTGTTTAGTAAAATTAGTTGTGCCATGTAAGATTGACTTTTTAAAGAATATTTCCGTTTGTTTGGGGGAAAAAAAGGCTAACCATTAATTTGTTTATTTATTTATTATTATTATTATTATTTTTTTTTTTTTACAAAATATAGGAGTGTTTTTTTACCATTTATTAATTTTGTTAGGGAGTCAGTTGTGAACTGCTGTGATCCAGTTTTAACGGCTCTTAGTGACTCACTGACTGCTTCTTTTCTAAAAGTTTTGTGAACATTTTTACTGACTCATTAAAAGTACTGTTTGAAAGAGTCATTTTTTTCATGAATCAGACATAATGACTCCCACTGTGTTCTTTGTTGCAGGTAATAAATACTAGCACACACACTAAAAAGAGGACACCTGACAAAACTGCATATGGATGCACACTGAGCTTTTAGGGGATTTAAAATATTGTCACACATTTTTATTTTGTGTCACTTTTGAGACTTTTTGTCACGGTATTGAGCACTGAGTAACATTGGGAAGTGGTCTGGGTATCCAGACGTCACTGTGGTTCTCATCATTTGTGTTATTGCCAGATTGATTCTTTCAGTCTGTCAAATATAATCATGCCTCCTGCTGCAGACACAAATGGCTATTCTGTTTTCTCAAGCCCACAACTTGACCCACTCCTGATTAAACCCAAGGGGGAGATTCATTTCTCCTCATATAGCTCAATGTGCTTGAGCTACAGCCGACAGCTTTCATTTTTCCAGATGGGTATTCGCCTGATTCTTAAAAAAACGGCAAGGTTTGCACAGCAATATTGCATCACTATATGATGCCCTCCATCTTTTGTTATTGTAACATGGTATCTGACATCTCTCCTTATATGTCATAGTGTTATAGAACATCTGCAGTCACCTTATGGTGCCGTCCAATTCATTAAACACACAGGAACAGGCGGTGTGATTTCTAGAACAATGTGTCCCAATCGCTCCCTCCTGCATTGCAGCTTTCTGTGCATGGGGGCTGCAGCACCATACATTCCCCAGCAAGCGTGGAAAAAAAGAATCCTGCAATGAAAGGAATTGCAGTGGATCTTAAAAATGTGTAAAACCGGTCGCAAAGGATTGCCGAACTTGCAGTGCAAGCCATAAATCAGCATGCTTTTCATGCAAGATTAAAAAACAGGTCAAGATCTATTTTAGATGTCGTTTCTCGCTTGTATTTCTCAGGAATGCATACAAGTTCACATTAAACGCTGTCTTAGTTGGTATGTTTTTTTGTAATTTTCCAGGCTGGTTTCTGCATCAGTAAAATAACAATCAATAAAGCAGCTTAAACTATTTGATCTGAAGATAAAAGTCTGCTTGTCGGTTTCATGGGCTCTTAAGATCTGAATGCCCTTTTTTTTTCTTGTGGTCTTATGTGGAAGCTCTCAAAAACATTGGAGATATGTTTTTGAGATGGAGCCACATTTTAGATATGGAGCCATATCTAAAATGTGATATATACAGTATATGCCTGTTATATCTATATATTAATGTGATATGTTTAATGCTGATAATATCAGAAAACTACAATCGGAAAACAAACTGATAACCAATGTATCGTGCATCCCTAATATTGGTGTAAAATATAATAATCATGTATTAAGATATGAAAATATTTACACTTGGTTTGAAATCACTTTCAACAGATTTCATTCCTGGAGGGATCTTTTTCCTCTTCTTTTCTGGAAGGGTGTTTTGCTTTGCAGAGGTATTATTTAGCATGCCAGAGTGTATTTCTGCTGAGGTGTTATAAGCCTCCCTCCCTTGTTCTCTTTCAGTCTGCATTGGCCTACTTCTTGTGTGTTTGTGCATCTGCTGTAGAAGGTGAGGACAAAGAAAGCATCACCTTGTGCACAGTGGCATTGTGCAAAACCCACAATCCATCTTACATGAACAGGTCATGGGCTGATAATTACCAACAAGTTAGAGGTAGTTTTTCCCTTTGGCCTTTTTCAGCTACCTTGGATCCTTTTATGGCCTCTTTGTTTTGCTAAATGATGCTAAACAAGGTCTGTGGCTGTGGCAGTTGCGGCAACCTCCATGTATGCGGTTGAGCTGTGTGTTTTAGCGCACCATCTCTCCTGGTAATTGCAGGTTTTCCTCCATATCTAAATGACTGTCGTATTTCGCCTTGTATGCGGTGTTGCAGCCGCAACCCAGCCCAGAAAAACCTGACACTCTCCAAGTCATTACAGCGACACGTTGCTGTTTCCCAGTTGAGTGGCTAAATCACTCTCACACGCTGCAGGCTGCTGGGATGAGTTATACCACCCAAGAGTGAAGGGCGGCGGAGAGAGGAAGCTGCCGGTGATTTAAGAGATTGCAGTCATTGGAGCAACTAATTCTGATTCCGCTCTTTCTTTCTTGCCCTCTCTGTTCTCCTTGAGTGTAGATGAGACTGTATAACATCATGTCAGCACTACTCATCTAATAAGATTGTGAGAGATAAGTTTTCCTCCCTATAAAAGCCAGATTATTTTGTTCTATCACCACGAAATCTTCATGGATGTGAGTGTAATGTTTTAGGGTTGGGAATGGAGAATCTGTTCTCATTCAGAACCAGGTTTTCAGGTTTTGTTTAAAAAATAAATAAATACATGAAACAAATTATTATCATGACTTTCAATATAAGACAGCTTTTTTTCTACCAAATCTCACGATTTCTGACCTAATTTTAAAAAGCAGAGTGAAACGATAATACTTTAAATACATAATTTATTTTATTTTTTTATTTTTTTTTATTTCTTGGTCTAATGACTTACTCCCTCAATGAATTGTTTGGAGAGGTTCATTCAAAAAAATATATATTTAAAAAAAAAATCGTTAAGACTCCAGAATCGCTCAACACCATTATAGTACCATAAATGTATTATATATTAAATATATTTTTCTAATAAAAAAATAATAGATGCAAAAATATCATGGTTTCTGACAAATTTAAAAAACAGAATGTATTTATTTATTTTTTCTTGGTCTAATGACTAACTCCCTCAATTAGAGAGAATCATTTAAAGTCCTAGATGAAGCATTAATTAAATCAAGACACCAGAATAGTTTGATTAATTCTACACCTTAATCTTAATATTCCCATTCCTAATTCTACGCGCTTTCTGCATCACTAAGGGTGGGAATTTGATTTAATAAGCTGCAAGAAGCAAACGGCCATAAACCTTGTTAAGATGAGAAATGGTACATTGATTCAACGGGCTTGAAGTACCTTCCCTAAATCTTCACAGGCGAGCACCGTGGCCCTGGAATGTCTTCTCTGAATTTTGATTATTCAAAAGCAAATGTTTTGCTGAGGATTTTGGCAAGTCAGCAGCTCTAAAATCCCCTGGGTCAGGGACTAGAATGGCAGTTGCTGAAAAGGCTCCACATGTTCTTGGCAGTTTGGGCACTTCAGAATCACCGCGCCACTCCAGGCCCGGCCCGCTAGCACAATGCAGGTCTGTGTGTGAGGGCAGGAAGGGGGTTAGAAGTTTTACAGGACTTATAATGTCGGCCTTGTCTGAGCGGAGGAAATGCCGCTCAATTCTGAATGAGTTATGGTACACAAGGCCAGACCTCGACAACGTTCCCCGCTCGATCCAAAGACAGGGTTTGTGAGCTACTGCCGCAGCTACTTAAAATTTAATTTGTGACACTAAATACTTTTGACACATCTGTGAATGTTAGTATAACTTATATTTCTGTTATTTTTGCATCAGTTTCCTCTGAATAATAGATATTCAAGTCAGCATATGTTTTCATAGCACAATATATATTGCAGAAAAACAACATATTGCAATGTCAGTGTTTCCAATATCATGCAGTCCTGCCTCAATTGTTCGGTTTTTGTCAATATACGCCAGGCCTTGGGCATTTTCTATTATAGCAGATTTTGCCGATAGGGTCACAGAGCTCATCCTGAGATCAAATTGCGTTTTGCATCACCTGGGATGAGAGACCAGAAACGACTTTGTTTTATTGACCCGTAGCTATCAGGTTACCATGCTCGCTGACAATCACTTAAAAACAAACAAGACGCCAAAGTGAGTTTTTATTGATCGGATGTAGAGCTGGTTAATCTGTTTGTGGTTGGATTGTGGGTTATAAATGTATTGGACGTCTTGTATTCTGGCCATGTTCACGTTAAGGTGGGCAGATTAGGATCGGTCAGATATTATCTTCTGTGATCTTCAGACGTTTTTCTCATGGTTATTATCATACTGTTGGACATATGACAGGGTTTCCGCGGGTCCTTAAAAAGTCTTAAATTTAGTTGTATCAAATTTAAGGCCATAAAAACTCTTAAAGGGGTCATATGATGCTGCTAAAAAGAACATTATTTTGTATATTTGGTGTAATGAAATGTGTTTATGCAGTTTAAGGTTAAAAAAAAAACATTATTTTCCACATACTGTACATTATTGTTTCTCCTCTATGCCCCACATTTCTGAAACGCGTCGATTTTTACAAAGCTCATCGGTCTGAAAAAGCGAGGTGTGCTGTGATTGGCCAGCTATCCAGTGCGTTGTGATTGGCCGAATACCTCAAGCGTGAGACGGAAAT
>NW_015555883.1:948334-953945 GCF_001515605.1 Sinocyclocheilus anshuiensis
CCGGGCTGGACTCCGCTTCGTCCACGGTGAAAGCCGATCCGGCGATCGACAATGCAAAGTTGTATTATTTCCTCAGCAACCAGCACGGATCAGCTCCAGGCATGACGAAGCAGATATCGTCCTCTTTTGGAAGGCCAAACAAAGTAGTTTCTTTACGAGGCGTCTTTACGACATGGCGGCGGAAACAACAAAACTACAGCGAGAATAAAAGTTACGCCTTCTTTCTTTGGGCGGTGTTATGCAAATCTTCCCACATAGTGACGTAGACATGTGGGGGCGTGTTAGAACGAGCCGTTTTAGGTAGGCGTGGCTGACTCTTAAGTTTTATAAAGAATATCTCTTTGGATTTGAGACTTTAGTCTTTGCAACTTTACAGATCTCCTTTATGCACCAAGAGCTTGTAACACTCCAAAGAGAGAGGAAAAATTTAAATCGCATCATATGACCCCTTTAAATGGTACAAGAAAGTCTTAAATTTGGGGACGGAAAGACAAGAATTGTGATATGGCTTAATGTGACGATTAAACTTCAAAAGTATATGATGTCATTGAATAAATATGAGCGCTGCACGTTTCAATGTCAGGTGCTGTGCTGCTTTGTGTACTGCCGTTTACAACAATTACAAAATATTTGAATGTTATTTATTTAATATAATAATTGATTGATAATAATTGTTTAAATTAATATAATTGATTTGATATAATTGAATTCCCTATCCCGCTCATTTGTGCAGGTCTTAAAAAGTCTTAAATCTCATCTTAAAAATCCTGCAGAAACCCTGTATGAGAGGCTGGCCCTGGGTCAGAAGTAGGATACGTTTATTTGTAATGCTGGTTTTAGCAACAGGATGTCCGTGCTGTCTTGAAAAACTGCTGTCAGCTGCACTCTTTGATGGTGCTCGGGTGTTGTGTATTGTGCGTTTATACTTGACAGGATGAGATCGAAATATCTCACAAAAGCAGTCTAAAAGTGATGTGCTTACTCGCTGGTTATGTTTAGACTGGCCTGTGGTATGTTCAGAAATGGTGTTTCAGGCTGCACCGTTTGTTTTCCTCACCTACTGGCATTGCTACCTGACATCTGTGTATTTATTGTGAACGGTAGCATTTTTATTCCACTGCAAATTGAAATCAGACATGCAGTTTTACTTTACTTTTGGCATGTTTTGAGGTTTCATTTGTCAATGTTTCTTGAAACTGTCTATGGTTCTAATTGTCTCTTTGTATTTTTCAGTTGGCGTCAGGCATTATTGTGGTCCTCCATATATGAGTGTTTCTTCAACTTTGCTCACATTTATGTCCTGGGATTGTTTTTTTCTGTTTGCTGTTTTTATTATGTGTTCATTATATGCTCTTTTTGTAATGTGTCACATTACTCTCTTTTGGAAGCTTTTTATCAGACCATCATCATTTATTTTCAGTACTTTTATTTATAGATTTTATTATTTTACCCAATCTTTTAATTATTAAAAACGTATATTTTATCATTTTTTTAAATTATGATGATAATTTAAAACAGAGTAAAAAAAGTACATGTATTTTTTATTATTATATTATTTATTTTTACATTTTATTTATATTTTTATCATATTTATTATTTATAACTATATTTATTGCATGAAAATGATTTATAGCAATTTTTACAAAAATTATTAGCGTTCGCCAGCTGTGGCGTCATTTCAGCCACAACCAACAGTTTTGCAACTAATTTTTTTATTTTTTATTTCTATTTTTAGTAACACTTGGTTGTCAAAGAGGTGAAACTGTCAGTAAAATATGAGACATTCAATGTGTGAAGAAAATAAAGAAAAATTAATGTCAGCACAATATTTTTTGTGTCATTTGCAGTTTATCAAAAATATTTCTATTTTTGTTCTAAAGAAGTTCTACAAAAATATTTTTCAATTGTGTATTTAGAATGCATAGCTATGACAGTAGCCTTCGCAATACAGAAGAGTCGACATTTTTACTCCAAGTTCCATAACGTTATTTCCAACACAGTGCTGTATACACAACACATTGTAGTGTTGTGTATCGACACTGTAGTGGAAATATTCAATTAAATGGTCTAGTAAGACTGTGAAAAGTTTATTTTCTAAAAGCCCATAGTTGAAGAAACACTCAAATGCATGTAGAAACTAGAGGTCGACCGATATATCGTTTAGTAGCGCCGATTTAAAGTCAGGCACGTCCGCGGGCAGCCCCGTTTTATTGGTGCGGTGGAAAGTGCTGCTGCCGCATGTGAAAGGACCCCAAGCCAAAATTTTTGGAAGATTCAACAACAGTCCTGGGAGATAAAGGTAAGGCTTAAATTCTGATATTTCAAAGTCCTATGGCCATATATTTACTATATATTACTAGTAAACTATGAAGTGTTGCTTCACTTAGTGAAAGAAAAAACGAATAGCATAGAACCGTCGGGAACTGGCATAATGCTACAGCTGGTTAAAGGTTCGCTTACTTGCAGTTAACTTTAAGGACTGTAGTCGAAAACTATCAGCAGCTTGCTTGCTAAGCTTCTGCTTGTGTTTCCATCAACTGTGTAATGCAAATAAAAATGGACATCAGCCTAATAAAAGTGACGCGTTCCGACCAATATATACGTCGCACAGTTATTATCCTCATTAAACCTGTCTAACGTTAACCGTCAAGAATGTCAGAAATCACTAAGGGTTTAGCACTGTTTTTTTTTTTTTTTTTTAATTACTAGATTTTGGTAATTTGGTTTGTAATTTGTATTATGTAAATGATTGACAGTTTTTTTTTTATTTTTATTTTTTTTATATTACCTGTTTTATATATTTAATACTTGGTAAGTTTATTGATTTGTTTGGTTAACTTTGGATAAATATTTTATTTTAATACCGTGCAGTGCACAAAATTAAGATTCGAGAGATGGTTCAAGTCAGTGTTCAATAAATGATGATGTTAAGTTTAGAAATGTTGTGCATCCACTTATTATTAGTGTGACATTTTAGCATGCAAATGAAGGGGAAAACTTCAAGATATCGGCCCTAAAAATCGGCAGCACATATCGGCCATCGGCTGACCCTGACCTCTAAACATCGGCATCGGCATCGGTTATAGAAAGACCCATATCGGTCGATCTCTAGTAGAAACTATGATTTTTGCAACATGCTTGATTAATTCCACAGCCTCTCTTCCCATCATGAGATCAGCTCACATCTCGGTGTCTCTCTTCCCTGCTGTCTATCTGCTTCTGTTGACACATGGCTTATGTTTGCTCAGATGTGAGTCTCAGTTAATGCACGGTTGGACTGTGTTCTAGTGCGTGTAAGCACACATTTAAAGCACACAATATAATGTGTGCTTTTTTTCTAACAGCTTCCTTTGGTCTGGAGGAATGTCTCTGAGGATATATACCAGAAAGTGTTGAGCGCAGGTAAACCGCCGTTAACTGACACAATTCAACACTGTTCCCTCATATAAATACAGCGTCTTGCTGGAATTCAGTGTATGCCACAGCTTTACTGAGTGTGTGCAGTGTCCGCTAGAGAACCGTAATTTAATAACCTCTTTATTTATGTAGTATTAAAAGGATGTGTGGATCCGAAGCCTTCTTGCCCAAGCTACTAAATCATCATTACACAGACGTCGTGCTTTGAAATCTTAATGTGCTTTTCTACCGTGACTGAGGGGCCATCTAATGCCCTCCTCAACACAGTGACACATCAGGTTAGAGCAGAAACACTCCAAACCCACAAAGTTTCATATTACCCAGGCTCTGGCATGCACAAATGTGGCCTCAATTAAGATGTTCATATACTGCTGATGTGTGTGGGTTTGTTGGCGCATGGGTACCTGTAAGTTTAAGGTATAGAGAGCACCTCGATTTATCATCAGCTGTCAGGCAGATCTAGTATGTGTTTGGTTTTTTTAGTACTGCCCATGGTAGAAACTGCAGAGTAAGCAAAGTGTGCAGCTGATTCTTGAAACAGACGTCCGATTGTTTTGTGAGACCACAAAATGGCTTTAAAATTGAAAAGTGTGTTTACCCTCCATATAGTGTGTAGGATGTTTTAGTGAGATAGGTATTATAAAGTAGAGATGCACAATATTTCATCACTGGATCGGTCAGTGTCATTTTTTTTAATTGGCTGATAGAAAATATTTTATTCTATCTATCTATCTATCTATCTATCTATCGTTCTATCGTTCTATCGTTCTATCTATCTATCGTTCTATCGTCATATCGTTATATCTATCTATCTATCGTCCTATCGTTCTATTTATCTATCTATCTATCGTCATATCGTTCTATCATTGTATCATTATATCTTTTGTTTTAGCATTTTATTGTTTAAAATTAACTATTTTTCTGTCTTTTTATTTATAGTTAATAATATTAGGCATTTATTAGTTATTGGCCATAACATAAAAATAATTGCTGTCAATATCCCCATTCATATTATAAACTTATTACATTTACTGTATTATATAAGTATGTCTATACCTCGACAAGCTATACTTTGGGAAAGACAACTAAATCTGAGAAAAAATCTAATTATTCATAAATAAAGTAAATAGGTATTTTTTTATTGCGTTTGGTTTAGTGTATGTGTATAGTAGTTATAATTAGCTTAATATAAAACGGTGGGAGGAAGAAAAACAATAGAAGCATATATTATGTCTTAATTTGTGTTTGTTTGACTCTGTTAGCTCATTGCGAAAAAAGAGGCACACCATCTCGGGACTTGTACCTGGCACACAAAGGCCCAGCACACATCAGCAGAACAACGGCTAACCGTGGGCCCGTCAACACCCTGAGTGGGTGCGATAATGCAGGCGTACAATGGGCAGACAATGGGCACCAGGCCTTTCTGTGTCCCGCTAATCTAATTTCTGCTTTCGAAGCAGCCAGTGCTATAGTCTCCTCCAAGAGAGGAGGGGGTGATCCGCCTGTCAGCTTACCTCACATACCCGTAAACATCATCCCGGAGCTGTGAGGACATCGGTTCAGCCTGACTGCAGCTGGTCACCAGCCAGAATCACTGTTTTGTTCATTTGCTCAAGTTTCATTTTGAAGACATGTGGAGGAGAGATATGATGTCATATTCGTCCATTGGCACTCCACAGTACGGCAGAATTAAACAGATTAGGGATGTTAATTTTAACCGGTTAACCGACCGTAAGAATTTTGACCGATTAATACAATCAGTTAAATGGTTTAAAAAGTCATTTAATTATTTATCTTTTCAGTAATTTATCAAAATATTTAAAAAGGTTTGCTGCATGGTTAAAATAAGCTACGCATATAAAAAATTTGTTTTTAGGGGGGAAAAAACATAAATCGCGTATAAGTCGCATTTTATTATTTCATTCAAAAATAGCCTAGGCCTAATGCCGACACAAAATGTTTACAAACATTATAATAAACACTGTAAACAAATCCTTTCAATTAACAGTAGCCTATTTAGAAAAGAACAAGAATTAAAAATATAAGAAGCTATAGCAATATGAAAGACAAGCCAAAACGAATTAATTTAGGCTAAAACGAAACTGAAACCAACATTGGGTCTTTCATTCGACACAAAATCAAATGTTTCCATATTCGCGATGTATTTGAATGGCAAATTATTATTTATTATGTA
>NW_015555883.1:954172-954390 GCF_001515605.1 Sinocyclocheilus anshuiensis
GTTCTGCTGCCACTGAAAAACATCTGTAAACTGTTGTCTGTTTTAGGGTTTGCTGGTGTGTTTCAGGACCTTCCTCAGTCTGCAGCTGTAAAAGGAAAAAAAGGAAAATTTAAGTAAAGCAATGGGCTGAGTCTGACCAAAGGCAACATTAGATCATTGACACCAGCTACACCAGCTAATTTCAGTAAATAACAAACCTCAGCTTTTATAATAAATTT
>NW_015555883.1:955447-957270 GCF_001515605.1 Sinocyclocheilus anshuiensis
ATATCACGTTAATGGGGTCGTTTTTCAACCCGCGGACATGAAAAACAACCCGCGGCAACAGTGTTAAAGCAGCCCAATTCCGCGGGAAAACTGCGGACTTGGCAACACTGGAAGAGGATAGCTTTCGGATAGCGCATGAAGAACCGGGTTGACCGGGTACTCGGTACCACCGGTACTTAAGAAAACCTGGTACCGTAATGTTTTCATTTTTTTAGTACCGACTTGGTACCGAAATACCGGGTCTTTTGACAACACTAGTTCCAATACCCACGTAAAACAAAATGTTTTGCATAACATCACGGCGGTACTGTGATAACACTTAACGGCACAGATTTTACTACATATTTTTACTGCATATTTTTTTACTACATATTTTTTTTCCATATGTTTGACTGACTGTATTTTATTATGATAATGAACAGGCTGCATTGTCAAGGTAGCAAAACTTAACTGTGTGTGCGCATGCAGCGCCGGCGCAATCACTTGAGATTTTTTCCTTCTAACAGTGGAAGAAACTACTCCTTTTAGTCCTAAAGATAATCGGAATTGTAAAAGGTTTGCCTTTACCTTTTTTCTGCCGTCTGTTTCCTTTCGTGCAGCACAAAAATGAACCGAAACTCTGCGTACTAGGCTAAGCACAAACTAAGAAAAGTAAAACCAAACTGAACCTGGTGTGTGTTTATGGTGCATTCCGGCAATGTTGTCTCGGCGGGGGTGGGGTGTGGTGGAGGTGGGGCTTGGGTAGACTATATTATCGGATATCGCGATATTTTTTAAGGCGATTATCGATACGATGTTTTTGACATATCGCCCAGACCTAATAACAACTAAGATAGCAAAAAAAAAGAAGCCCAGAACTGCTTTTCTGACTGATATGACACAAACAATGTTAACTATTTGTACATTCTCTAACACGCATATTTTAGATTCAAAATTCATTTAAAAGCCTCTGGTGTGTAAAAATAGTAAATATCATCATGTCCTCCTGTTTTTTTTAACCCTAATAAAAGTTATAGGATCATTAAATAGTTAATAAAGAAACGTAATTCTAATGCTCATTATATTAGCATTAGCTGCGCTTTTGCTAACGATTAACTACTCTAATAACAGCGATGTTCATTTCAATCCGACATTCAAATTAAAATATTGAATAATATTCATAACAGAAGCGGTGTTTCCCCCAGACTTGCACTCTATTTGTGGCGGCATATATATGTAAATTCATTCTCTGGCAGCAGGAGGCGCTTGTAGAGCGGGAGAGATCAGGTTTCCCCAGTAACGCTGTACACAAAGCAGCGGTCCGCTCACAAATGCTGCTCAGGCATTACAGGCAAGATGAAATGAAAATGACATCCATAATTTTCTGAAAACAGTCGGTTTCCTTCAGAAATACAGTGATATAAATACACCCGCACTGGGTTTTGACTTTGACACGTGCAGTGCTCATGTTTATTCAATGAAGTCAAAGCCTTTTGGAAAATCTATGTATGGAAAACACTGATCTAAATATTAAAAATGAAAATGAAACTTACCCGCTTGAACTCTTTCATTTGATCTGGGTGTCTTTAAAGTGTTTTGTTAGTTTGTTGTGTTTCCTCGTTTTGATGTCGCCACATCTCTTTGAACTTCTCTCGTGCTTTTATGAAGAGAGCGCATCTGAGCACCTTTCGGATAGCGCATCAAGAACCGGGTTGACCGGGTACTCGGTACCACCGGTACTTAAAGAAATAGGGCTGGGTAAAAAATATCGATATCTCGGTATTAATCGATTCTCTTTTTTACGGAACGATATCGATTCTTAAATCCCAAGAATTGATTAGTCT
>NW_015555883.1:957459-981108 GCF_001515605.1 Sinocyclocheilus anshuiensis
CTGTTTAATGTGGAGTGACAGATCGCTGTAGCACCTCAGTTAAACAGACGTGGCAGCGCGAGGCGCACGTGAACTGATCATCTCCTCCATATTAATACTAGTTTCAGCACAAAATAATCATGACTAAATATCCTAAGGTAAGTTAAAAAAAAGAGTACAACTTTACTAGCTGTATCCTGTCTCATGTAATCGCTCAATCAGTGTTTTAGCTGCGCAAAGACGTCAATATAAAGCCTTGTAAACAATATCACGTAACGTCACATTTACCTCAGAAACAAACATATTCGGTGACCATAAACTCATTAGTCAGCCAGAAAAATAAACTGTAGAGAGGGGCATTTTGCTAAATATATGCACAATATAACATATTCATTATAATTTTTAATGTGCTTATGTTTAATTTATGTCTGAATAAATCCATCAATTTTTTATGACAGCCACCATTTAAATGTTTACATAAAAAAATGAATTGAAGTAAAAAATATTATGTAATTGTAACTTTATTATTTTAAAAACTTCATTAAGTGTAATTTTAGCAGTTGTAGGTTATAGCTTACAAATCAGTCAATTTTAACCTTCAATATTATAATAATGTAGTATCAAATGACTCTCATGTATATTTTACAGCATTAGTTGAGAGATTTTTTTTCCTTGAGAAAATTTGGCAAGTACTGTACCTGATATATATCAAAAATAATCGAAATCGAATCGAATTGGTAATCGAATCGATTCGAAAGCTTGTGAATGAGAATCGAATCGAATCGTGAAATTTGTGTCAAAACCCAGCCCTATAAAAACAACCTGGTACCGTAACGTTTTCATTTTTTTAGTACCGACTTGGTACCGAAGTACCGGGTCTTTTGACAACACTAGTTCAGATTACTAGAATATTTACACTTAGAAAAAACAAATTTGATCTGGGTTTTTCCTATCATCAAAAATTTCCTGTCAAAGTTTGCTGCATTAATTCTGCCCCTCCGAAATCCCTGGATTGGCGGTAAAGCTGATTATTATGCTTTGGACAATTGTAAACACAGATTATGATGTTGTCTAAATTCATCAAGCCTCATGGTGGAGTTTTGCATATGCATACGTGTGTGTGTGTGTGAAGTGTGACATGTTTGTACTGGGTTGTCTGAATGTGGGAGTGAGAACTGTGTGGCTGACCAGTGCTCAGAATGATTTGTGTGTAAACCTTGTGTTTTTCCTCCAGATCACTGGCTCTACTTCTTACTTACTGTTAGCGTCTTCCTCCTGTATTTGATACATGCTGCCTGTACCGCTGAGGCATTCAATAGTGCAGTCTGTCCGTCAGTCTCACAGAGTAATAGTTTTTCTCACAGATAATCACCGTATGTGAAATTTCAGCTCTTCAAACAGCTGTCATTGTAGACGAAGATTGGCTAAGGGTTTGTTTTTATTCCCTCAGCCAAAAGAGTATAAAGTTCAACTGAATTTTTATATTGTCTGATGAAAATGAGTGGTGCTTGCACATTCAGAAGTCGCTGCTTTAAAGCTAGCATGTTGTGGGTGGTTGCCAGGGCAGGGGTATATGGTTGCTACGGAGTTATGAGTCAATTTTAGACTGTTACTAGAATACTAAGAAACTTGATTCAGCAACTTAATTGTCATCATGAGCTGCTTTTGATTTGATGATCAGAATTTATTAAATATGTAATGAATATTTGTTTGTTTGTTTGTTTATTTGATTGTTTGCTGCACCTTCCCCCTTTTAATCCCAGTGCCAAACCTGTTCTTCTGGCAAAATTTCATAGGTTTTTTTTTTCTTCCCTCTCTCTTCTTAACAAAACATATGATTTGATCATTCATTTGATCAGTCTATAGACATTCATGCTCAAATAGTGAAAAACCCTTAGCTCTCTAAATGAGTAACCCCCGACTAGTAATATTACTGCTTGCCTTTGCATTAATCCCTTCTGTACAATCTGATACTCTCTAGGGCTTTTAATTAGTTTATTATTAGATCTTGATGTACCTTTTCCGTGCTAACCTGGCCATGGTAAATTAGTTTGAGGGAGTCTCAGTATGCCGTCCTGTAATTCCTGGCCACGGTATCTTTCTTGCCAGATGGCTGGTTGGGTTTACCGTGTGTAGAAGGAGCCATGCAGTACATGGCACACTGGAGAAAGGAGCAGGGGACCAGACTGCCGCACAGATGGCCGTGTCCGTTCATGGCATTGGGTCTGAGGAGGGCTGGTGATGCTGGGTGAGGTAAGGAAATGGCACCAGTGAAACAAGCCCTGAAAACGGACAGAAGGTCAACTCATTATTACAGCCAACAGCAGATCAGCTACATCATGTTTGCTCTTTAAAAGCAATCCTGTATGCATGCAGTATGAAACAGTCTGCTGGCTGTGTTCAGATTGGCAAACCAACATACTACTCGACTACTTCTGCAGTATAATAATATGATATTATTACCAGTGTTTTCAACAGAATAAGGCTTTTAAAGCGGAAGTTAAATTCACTAAACTAAAAATTAAGATAAATGAGAACAAAAGCACAGAGTTGTGTTAGGCTATTTTGATTACCCCATTACAGTCACTTTACAGTCAGTGCTATCATAAAAATAGACTTAAATAAGGTTTAAAATTCTACATGTCACATTTATTGTCCAACTACAAATATTTCACCGAAATGTATATTTTAGTCAGAATTATTGCACTCCTATTTAATTGAGCTCTGTCAGTTTGGCGCGCACGGTGGCGCTAGTTTTAAATAGGCCTGTCGCAATAATCAATATATCGACTTATCGTGCAATATATGTACATGACCTCAATAATTTTTGGTGACGCAATATATCACCCATTATATTTACTTAAAATTGAATGTCACCATGTTTTGTACATTCCACTTGCGCCCATGTCTTTTGCAGCTTCCCGTACATAACGTGGTGTAGTCATGAGGTGCTAGTTCAAATTAAAAAAATGCTTCCACAAAAAAAGTTTCATCTGCAGATATGGTCTTGTTTAGGGATCTGTGCCTTTGTGCATACGGACATCTGACTAAAAGTTGTTATCGTGACAGGCCTAGTTCTAAATGAAGTCTGTCTGTGAAGTTTAGCGGAGAATCGCAAAGCAGAAGGCTCAGGAGAATCATCTCAGTGTTTTCCTTCTTTACTACCAAATGGAACATTATTTCCATGCAGTGGAGCTCACAGACAACAATGATACATTGTGTCACATTCAGTTTTTCTGTTAAGTAAGAATATATTCTGATGAAATAGCAGGAGGTAAAGAAATGTTAAATTTTTCCAAATCTGAGAGAAAAATACAGTAGCTTGTGAAAAACATTCCCCCTCTCATTCTCTGTCTATTAAGCAACCCATCATCTGCTGAGCTAATTGGCTGTGCTTCTCCTCCAGCGATGTCACAGATAGCAAAATAAATTTAATGAGAACTCGTGTAAGAAAATGTGGTTCAGTATGCTGATGCCACTCATCTAGCTGTGCCGTGTGATCTCAAAGCCTGTTTGGCTGCTGTCACAACAAGAAAAGTTAAAAAAAATGTTCAAAGAAAAAGAAGCACAAACCTGACTGAAACAGGGATTGTAATTTTTTTTTTTATCCTTGTCAGGAGTGAGGAGAAGCCTTGATGCTTCCTTTTGTTTTGTTTTTTTACAGGAATGTTTTATATAACTGTACAAAAGTTTGGGGTCAGTAAGATTGCAGTCAGGAGGATGCATTACACTGATCAAAAGTGACTGTAAATACTTATAGATTTTATACAAAAAATTTATTTGAAATAAATGCTGTTCTTTTGAACTTTTTATTCATAAAAAATCCTGAAAAAAGATGGCAGTTTCCATTTTTTTTAACATTGGTAATAATGGGAAATATTTCTTGAGCATCAAATTTTAAACTATGTTAAAATAAACATTTATTTTAAATTGTAATAATATTTTTCAATAATACTGTTTTACTGTATTTTCGATCATTGCTGCCCTTGTGAGCATAAGGAACTTCTTTCAAAAACAAACCAAAGTTTTGTGCTCCACCTCTAAATTGCCATTTAGTATCAGTGTTAATCAAAAACTAAACCGCTGTTTAAGCTTTGCATTTTTGCTGTTGATCTAAGTAGCACAGCCTTTCTAAAACCATACCAGTAGTTATTGCACTCATTTAATTATGGTCAACATCATTCATGTAATAAAGGTTACAGGTTACAGCAATATTTGCAAATAGTGATAGTGGTTGTAAAAAGCAGTTTAACATTGGTATGGGTCAAAATGCTTGTGCGGATGAACTTGACCTTAAGCCTCCATTCTGGTCATTAAAGGTTTTAACTCTGAACGCAGTCTCGTTGAGCCAGTCGATCACATGAGCTGTTAAATGAACCCGGTGACTTCTCGATAATTTGCACTTCAGAAGTCAATGTTTGTAAATAGACTGCTGAAAGTGTTAACCGAACCATGTACCAATCGCTAATTGGAGTAGTCCAGCCACAGTTCCTGGCATTAGATCTTAAAAGCCAATGTTGCATGATTGAGGACAGTGACACTGAAGGAATTTCAACCTTGAGAAAGTAAAGTTTGTGGCAGGCATCGTCGCTGGCTTCGCACCAGCTTGTAGAGTGGAGTAATGGTTGACTCCTGTTTTTCCAACAGCCAAAGAATTTCCCTTCCACTCATGCCCAGAGCAAGTCTGGCCTGAGGCCTCGGTAAACAAGACTAGACTAGGAAATGGAATCTGCTAGTGTTGATGAGATTGTTTTTCTTTTTTAGCCATCTTTCTTTGTCTGTTTCACTCACTCTCTTCCACTCTCCATGTAGTATAACATGACCTACTGAGCGATTCTGAGGCAGGCCTTAGAAACCTTGAATTAGGTTAATCTCTCTTCCCCTCCGGTATAGTTCCAGTACAGAGCTGGACTTTATGGGAGGAATTTCACGCCGCTGGGCATACTCTCCTTTGGTCGATTCCTGACAAAACTTACTGGGCAAGAAGAACCATCCTCCATCCCCCAGATGTTTTCATTGGAGCTTTGGTGGAATGCCCTGAACCTGTGCCATCAAATGGTGAACTGATCTCTTTAGGTACTATGCAAACTGGCAGCTTAAAGTGATAGTTCACCCAAATATGTAAATACCGAGTTGATCCGGTTCTCAAGTTCAATTCACTAATTCATTTATTTGGTTGCAAAGGTTAACATATTACAAGAAGTGAAGTGTTTTTGGGCAGGGGTGTCCAATCCTGCTCCTGGGGGGCCACTAGTTTAGCTCCATCTTGCTCCAACACACTTGCCTGTAAATTTCTAGTAATCCTGAAGTCCGTGATTAGCAGTTTCAGATGAGTTTAATTAGAATTGGAGATAAGGTTGTGTTCAAGTCTTACTGGAAAGTTGTGAAGTCATACTTACGACTTAAGGTACATTCAAATTACTTTTATTGGAGCAATCTAGGAATACACCTTTTCTACCAAAAATACATTTACAAAATAATGAATAAAAATGTGCATCAGGTGTGTTTTGCTTTTTTTTAATGATTGTTTTTTTATTTATGAAGGTGCTGCAAACTGAATACATATATTCTATCATAATAATTCTATTGTATTTTGTAGTTGGCACTAGTGTTGTCAAAAGACCCGGTATTTCGGTACCAAGTCGGTACTAAAAAAATTCAAACGTTACGGTACCAGGTTTTTTTTAAGGCAGACTGAGGAAGATCATGAAAACACCAGCAAAACCTAAAAGAGACAACAGTTTACAGAGGTTTTTCAGTGGCAGCAGAACTATTACTAAACTTTTGGGTGAAACTTGTTTACTTTTTTCATACTTTTATTACTTGTGGAAAAACTTGAAACAATTTTAAATAAGTATAAAGAATGGCATTGGTTTTGTACAATTCATTTTTGATTAACATTATTAATAAAAATGTTGTTCAATTAGCATGTTTTTGTGTTTTGCTTTGGTACCGAAATTGGTACAGAGAACCGTGGATTTTCACTGGTATCGGTACCGAATACTGAAATTTTGGTACCGTGACAACACTAGTTGGCACTTGGCTAGTAAACAGGAAAAAAACAATTCATTCATTTCAACCAGTGTTAATTTCGTTGACGAAACATTTTTTTCACAGACGACAACGAGACGATAACGAACTAAAACTCTTTTTGAATGACAAAAATCTATTGACATTTTCGTCAACTAATAAAAACGAGACAAAATGTTAGGGAGGGACGATTTGGGAAGAGATTAATTCAGAACGAATCTGCTGCGTGGTTCGGAGGTTAGATGCGTACATATGAACCGGTGGGACATAAGCTAATACACTTGCTGCACGTCGCATAAAATGTTAAAAAATTTAAATATGTGGGAGTAAGAGAAGAGCAGACGTATGGATAAATCTGACGACGCAAGAGGGAACTCAATTCGGTCCGGTTTTCTGAGCGCAGACACTGAAGCATACACACACAGAAAGCGCATCTCACAGCGTATTTAGCCAGCTAAAACTAGACTAAAACTAAAAACAATTCAAATGACTAAAATATGACTAAAACTAAAATGAATTCCAAATTTGCTGTCAAAATGAACTGAAACTGATTTCAACAAATTTACTGCTGAGAAACTCTGGGCTTGAAGGAAGTCACACATTTCCCAATCGTAGCTGCGACTTTGTGGTGACGTTCATGTGCATTTAACTCCTAAATATTACCTTTCTGACGTGACTTAAAGGCATTATAAACTCTGCAGGACAGTGTCCCTCCAGGAACAGGTTTGGACAACCCCCATTTCTAGATGGTTGTTTGGACATTCTGGGTAGTTGCTAGATGGTTGTTTTCTGGTCCATATCAAGACCCAGACTCTTTTTGTGATATTGTTATGTAGGCTGTAGATATTTAGTGTGCTGTGAATTGATGGGATTTTTCTTTGCCATTTTAGCATAAGACTGGTCAAACAAACTCCTCACTATAAGCATGAGCAAAAATCATAGTACTAGCTTTAGCAAAACCTCTAAAGATTTAGATCAAATGCCAACTGTAAACTACAAGATACTTTTGGATTTACTTTGTAACTGGTCTATGTACCTTCCTTTGTTTCCACCTTGTTTTTTTTTTTTTTCTATTATTCCTTATCTAAAGGTTTTTCAAGAGACAGAATCCTGTTAAGAGTGTGTGCGTGTGTGAACTATCCTTGTTTTGTTCAGATGAGTAGGTGACAACAGTTTTTCCACCCCATCGGCTCTCTTGGAGTAACGTCAGCTGTGTAGACGGAGCCTTTTCCCAACAGTCTCTCCTGAAGGAAAACCCACACTGTTTCCTGATTCACACTGAAATAGGCTAGCTGAGGAGGAGGAATTATGGGTCGCCACTCACCATCATAAAGCAATTATCTCATTTAAATGTTTTAATGATTAATCGAGGGAGTTCAGCGAGAGGTTTTGATTTTCAATCTCACCGTTCATGTAAGACGTGGTTTCCACAGTAACGGGTTTGATTATGGAAATAGGGGAGAAAATGAAGGCTATGATAATGTTCTGTCAGCCTGAGTTTATTTTTTGAGCCTGATGTCACACACACACACACACCATCACACACTTCCTCCTCCTTTTGTTCCACCAAGGAGATGTTTATTTTGTCCTGACAGCTGCTCTCTAATGGGAGCATGTCCCTTTTTATCTATTCATCCTGAAGTTCATTGGTGTAGTCGGTGCTGGTGTGTCAGTATGGTGTCATTCATGTGCCTTTCTCTCTTCTTCCCCTTCCTCTGTCTCCCTACACACCATTAGAGTCATGGTACAAGATCCTTGGATTGGTCCTCACAAAGAAACGAATCGTACACAAATCTCTCCCTCATCAGTGTAATGATATTCAACATACAATGGTCCCATAATGCAGAAGTATCATTCAGTCATTGAATTCGTTAAATTGAAGCCTTGTAATTGAATTCATTTTCCAACTCACCCTTCAACTTTCTACTTCCCGACTTTGTTTCATCCTCAAACTGATGTCATTATGTCTCTTCAAGTATTTGAAGACCCCATGAAATGGCTTAACATTAAGCACTAATTAAAAAAAAAAAATCCTGATCAATGTGTTTCCTATTGAAACAGAAAGAAGGCATTGGACATATATACTTTAGTCAGTAGGCTTTGGTTTGCATCACTGCTACAATGCTACTTGCTGTTACTAGTCGAAATTAGCAGTATTAAAGGTAGAAATAGGTAATGATACAGATTTTCTGTATTTATTTTGTTTTGTCACAAGATTCAGTTGAACCCATTGAAAAATCTTCTTTGGAAAGTCTTTCATCCTTGCTTGAATTTCCTTACTGATTCCACATGGACTGGATTTTGCCCACTAAAATTTGTAGCTCAGTGACAAATGTGACCATACCTTAATGCTGTAAATTATACGGGGCAGAGTTTCAGATTAATTTAAACCAATTTACCATAATTTATCATCTTCAACTATTCATTAAAATAACCAGCTTGTGAGAGTATTTTGTTTCTGGAATCAGCTGCCACTGGTTGGCACTGTATGTTTTTGATTCACTAAAAGAACTGGTTCATAAGAGTCATTAGTTTTTCATTCAGCCTACAAAGGTCATTTTGTATACATTTTGTTTTTACATGCAGCCTGTTAGGCTCAGTAAACTTTAGCATATTTTCGCAGTAATCACAAGATTGCAAACTCACTTTCACAACTAAAATATACTCCAATTTGATGTCATTGGGTCTTAAAGGTTAGGGAAATTCAGCATGCAATAAGGGAAATGTTGGTTAATGCAAAATCTACGACCGATATTGTTTTTTTAACAGCCGATGCCGATGCCGATATCTTGGAAAGCAGGGTGGCCGATGGCCGATATAAAGCAGATATAATTTTATTTATTTTATTTAATATTTAAGAAATTTAAAATCATTTGAAAGTGGATAAAAAAAATAAATGTGTAAAATAAACATGCTTATATTTTAAATGACAAAGTATGTTTCACAAATAAACAAATATTTCATAAAAATATAATTAAAAAGGAAGTAAACACTATAACCAACAGAGCACTCAGCATTTGTGTGCATTGGGAATCACGTTTTTTTTTTTTCAAATAAAGCCAAGGTAACACTCATTTTACATACAGCACACAGTGAAAATGACATGAATATGACATTGGGCAAAAGCATGAAGCGCAGCATAATTTGAAATCACGAGTTTAAAGTTTGTCGATCGCGTGTCTCCAGTGAAGCTGAACTCTTCTCCTGTCCATATTCAATTCGCACGGACCGACCGTCATGCAGAGTACACGTGATCGTGCAGGATACAAATGCACACTTCATAAGATCTCACAGCTGGATTCGACTAAGTTTGCAAGGTTTTTGAAATTAGATGTTTATTAGTCATTCAAAGATTTGTTTAAATTATATAAATGCGTATTTGCTGAATGCTGACAGCAAATGAGAAAGTATTATAGTGTTTGCCTTTCTATTACTAACAATATAAAAGCAATCGTTATAATACTTTTTTGTATACATTTTAATTCCTTTGTTTAACAGTTATATCTGATTATTAGACAGACTTCTGTACGTGGACAGAACTGTTACCGACGACAGAACAAGAGGGAGAATGTGAGCACTGTGTGTTCAGGTGCTGCCGTTCTCAGCACGGTCAAAATAAAAGTCCGGCGCGTCGTCAAAATAAAAGTCCTGCCACGAACGCATCGGCATTCCAAACAGGAAAACTTATCGGCTGATGCCGATATTTGAAAAATGCCAAATATCGGCCGATATATCGGCCTTGGCGATATATCGGTCGACCACTAGTTCCCTCTACCTCTTCTGAAACTGTATCTCTTTCCCCCCCATTTCCTGTTTCCTCTTTCATTCATTGAAGAATGCATCTTTCATTTGAGGATTAGGTTTGGCATGTCTGGAACTAATAGTGTCAACCCTGCTGAAATATGTCATAAAATGATGAACAGACCAAAGTGGGGAGTGGGGACCCAAAGCACCGTACCGCATGTGACTAAAAGTGCTTTTCTTTAATGTTCCCTGTAATTTGGGCTCCCAGTTGGCCTCAAACTGTAGCTCAAGTGCTCAGGTGCAGGGCCTCATCCCAGCCAGCTGTTTTTCCAATTCTCCCAAGAGACTTAGACCAGTTCCTCTTGCATTGTGGAGCTCTCTCCCTCTGTAGCCTGGCTGCACAAACTGACTTCCTGTCAGCTCCCTTCTGCTTCCTGTTTGCTCTGATGAATGGATGGTTTCCTTCAAGCTGCCTTTGGTGACGCAAGTAGTATATGCCATCAAAACTGCCTCCTGGAAACAACTAGTCCCTTTCAGATTTGGCTTTTTTTTTTATTGTATCCCATAAAAAGTTACGAAGACAATAGCTCAGCTCAGAGCTGCACAATGCTCTTTTTCACAAACACACAAGTGCGTGAATCTTCCTTGTCTTCTCACTCCCCAGCTGTGATTCAAAAGCTAATATGATTTTTTTTGGCAAAATGCTACTTGTTCATGTACTTTATATCGAACTTGTATATCTAAATAATTGAAATTGAAAATGATCTATTTTATATGTTGATTAAGTATCTTAATACTTCAAGCTACTATATTTAGAGTTGTATGAAAATAAAGTGATCTATGACATTTGGGTGAGGTTACAACATCCTGTGCATATCATTTCTTAATCATTAGGGCCTGATCTGCATGTTTTTCCCGGAATTTGTCTTTTAAGATATTTTCTGAAGGAAAATCAACCTCGTGGGTTTGTTAAAGAAGGCTGATATGACATCAAGCTCTAATTATGCAGTTTGATTTTTTTCTGTCTGTTTTTTTTTTTCAGTACATGCTTTCCAAATGATTACTACTTTTAAGTGTTTTTTTTTTTTTTTTCAAACCAAAATCTGGAAATATACCCTTAAAGGGGTAGTTCACTCAAAATGAAGAGTCTGTCATCATTTACTCATCCTCATGTTGTTCAAACCTGTGACTTGCTTTCTTATGTGGAACACAAAAAAAAATATTTTGAAGAATGAAGAATTTTAACTGTTTTTATGCAATTTAAAGTATAGGACCCCATTGACTTTCATTGTATGGACAAAAAAAAAAAAAACATCAGCAACGACATAAGTAAATAACAGCACAATTTAAATTTGTGGGTGAACAATCCGTTAAAGTTTCTAAAACCCACTGATGAAAATTGCTAAGAAACCTCTTAATTAAATGCTTTCTTTCAGATCTTCACCGACAGATTGAAACTTGAGATATTTGTTGTTTGGTGTGATATGAACGTCTGCTGTGATGTTAAAGGCGAAGCACAGGAGAAGGGATGTATTTAGGTGTCTTTAATTTACGATTGTCTGAATGCGTCAGAGTGTTTGCCTGCCGGTGAATACCTCAGACATCTACTTACCAACCGTGTGAGGATGACTAATCTCAAAACAACAGGCTTCCTGAGCTGTTTGTGTTGGTTTCAGACACTTTAACCCCTCTTGTTCTCTCTGTTAGTGCCGTCCTCGAGCTCGGTGAGGTTTCAGAGTGGCACTATGAACACTAATGTCATCAGCTTAGTCACCATGGCACCCCAGCGTTCACAAACTTTGAGCATGGCCTCTGTTTTTGAGGACAGCAGTCTTGCCGTCTGCCTCCTGGTGATTTCTATCTACTTGCTTTTACAGCTCTGGCGACGAGCCTGGAGTTTGGAGCCCTTAGCCAGGGTTTGTAATGAGATATGACAGATTTGGGGTGGGGTTTTTAGGGGAGCCGGCTGAGATGCTCTCAGGGAAATGAGCAGAGTGACAGCTGGGATGAAGAGGGGAGGAAGATTGATTTGGCCTTGAAGAGGCAGCAACATTACAGACCCCTGATAAGCACAGTTACACTGAAGTCCTTATAAATTTAATTCAGATTATTTGTGTAGTGTTTTTCAGAATACATGAGTCTGTAACATGGCACTCATTTCTGTTTTCCAGATTTACATTATGATTTTATTTTTAAATTAATTAAAATGCAAGTTGTGCATGTAGTGAATTGAATAACACTTATCCTGTGATAAGCGTGTTATTAATTTCTGAATAAACTAAATCAAAACAAAAGCATGCACATCACTGGAAAAACTCTCAAAGAGGGTGCTCGACAAAAAATATTGATAATGAAAATAGGAAAAAGTTGGCATGTGATAGTCTGTTATTAAATTTTTGTATTTTTTGGAGCCTAGGTGTGCCGACTTTTTTCTATTTTCATTATTAATTTCTGAATGAAAATTTTTATTTAATATTTGATCACAAAAATGTGAGTGTGGTACAACTGTCCTAATATAAAAATGAAGAAAGAAAATCCTCAGGAAAAAAATTGCATTGTTTGGCATTATATATATATATTGCCATATATATGTCAAGTTGTGTGACAGTCCAAAAAAATTTATATTTATGAATGAATAAAATGATGAAAAACAAAAAAGTACTTTTTTATCTTAAAGTATGTTAAAATGTATTAAAGATGTTCAAAATCAAAATATTATTGATTTATTATTCTTTTTTTGTGATCTCTCTTATTTGTCATTGATCCATATGTCATACAACATGCAGTGTTTGTCTCTCTGAGATTATCTTTCAGTCCTTTGTTCAGTGCCAGCTTGTCGGTCAATCTGTTTTGCTCACTCCCGCCCTTCCTTTTAGTTAGAGGCAGTAGAATCAATAATGCATGGCTGTGTAATACCCTGACTGAGCAGATATCTCAGCAGGTAGCTGTGATGATTGTTGTTTGGGGACCAGCAGGTATTACTCAACACTATGTTTGGTTCTGTCCTATAATGAAGGTCCCAGCCAGCGCTTTGCAGCATGCTCACCAACAGCTGTGTTGCAAAGACTGCCGTGCCTATGAAATTAGATCATTATGCAATGCTAGTCTAGCTCAAGGAGGCAGGGGTCACTGCTGTCTGATCACTCTGAGATCAGTAATCTTTTGTCACCTTAATGTTTATGACATGCTCAACTAATGATACTCAATCAAACAGGCCATTTGAATCAAGGTCAGTTGTCCTTGTTTGTTGATTCAGAGGAAAAAAAAGAAGTGCTCTTTCTTCAAAAAAAATTAAATTAAGTAGTTAGAATTACAGTGAGGCAAGAGTTGCTTTTTTTTGTGGTGACTGCAGAAGTAAAACCTCTGCTTCCTCTCTTGTGTAGAATGTACATATCCTGTTGAATGTATGTACTAATTAGTGTTGTCACGGTACCAAAATTTCAGTATTCGGTACCAATACCGGTGAAAATCCACATTTTATGAGCACTTGAGACAAATGCAGAACATCTGATTTGAGTTTCCGTGTGAGTGTGGTTAGATTATACTCTTCCTGCTGTTG
Source organism: Sinocyclocheilus anshuiensis (assembly GCF_001515605.1). Classification (NCBI taxonomy): domain Eukaryota; kingdom Metazoa; phylum Chordata; class Actinopteri; order Cypriniformes; family Cyprinidae; genus Sinocyclocheilus; species Sinocyclocheilus anshuiensis. The sequence continues at coordinate 970,772 of NW_015555883.1, forward strand.
ATGACAGTGATGGCGTTTACTGCTCTTCTCAAATCTCTACATAAAGAGGAGTGCAGATCACTTACAGTACATTTCAACTGATCCTGAGTTAATCAGTTGCTGTGCTTGTTCTAACTTGTATTGCATTTAGCACAAACTGTTCAGGTTATACTTAATATTACTGTTTTACTTTTCCAGCAGAGTCTTGCTTAATGTGCTGCCATTAGATCTATACCTCAGTTTCTTTCCCTGGCCCACACATCCCTGTTGGCTTCATGCCCTTCACCTAACCAATCAAGGGCTGAAGCTTTTTACATATACATGAATGAACACATATTCAGCCACAAGAACATCAATATCACGCCACCACTGTGATCTAGACACTTGAATGAACTTTAAAATTCCAAAAATGCTTGTCTACACCACATGTTTAGATAAATCCTAGTTTTATTTTACCCCAGTTTGAAAACCAGTTTTGTGGATTTACCCACTACGTACATAGACATTTTTAAGGATACCAATATACAAATCTGCACATGCATTCCTCTGTTTCCTTTGTGTCTGTATTTATCTCAATAAAAAATGAAACAATGAGCTCATAATTGCATTATTAAACCCATGAAGGCCTGACTGGCTCATTGACCATTCTGTGTCTGTGCGTGTTTGGAGATGCTTTGCTTTTTGCTTCAATTACAGGGCTTATTTTAAGAGCTGAGGCATTACGATGTGGCACTCGTTTCCCATGATCATAAATTATACGGAGGGCAGATAATTACACGTGTCAGTGGTGTTGACACATGTTGGCATGTCAGAAAGAAGGCCCGGGTAGTTATTTTCACAGACTAGGGCCTGCTTATGATATAGTCATGTAAAAATCATCACAGTGAGTCATATGAAGTGGGAAAAACCCAGTCCTACAGTCCTAGGATGTAAATGGTGTGATCTTTGTTGTGTTTGACTTGACCGAGACACAGAGGCTGTGGAAATCCCACTTCTGTGTGATGTCAGAGTGAAAGTGTGCTCTCAGCGCAAAAGCACAATAGAGTCGGGACAGCTGGGTATCATAGCCCTGGGACTGTCACACCCCGCTGGTCTCCTCTCTTCTCCGGGCTGGAATAATTAGAGCATATGGAGGCAAAAGTCATCAGATTTCTTTACAGCAGGAAATGCAAAGGTACTGTCGATTCTTGGACTTTCTCAGGTTGTTTTCTCATCACCCGTGACACTGGTTTGAAAGCTAACTCGAGACTTGCTGTCAATTCATCCACTGAAATGTGATTCTGCAGCTGTAAACAATGAAATAGGTGCTAGTTTGTAGTTTTTCATGTTTGGATGAAGGACTAATCTGAATAATTAAACTAATTGAATAATTAAAGTGCTATACAACAGCTAAATTAGATGGCTCTGCTGTATCGTGTCATGTTTTTTTAAATTGGAGCTTTAGTATTCAGGACAAGTAGGTCTATCCAGAGTTCTAGGCTTCCCAAGAGCTCACGTAAACATCATAATTCAATATTTCAATAGGCTGTCGGGATTGAGCGGAGTAAATTAATTTGGAACCATGCTTGAGTGCTCGGCGGATGTTGGACAGGGAGAAAGAGAGACAGAGAGAGATACAATGGAAATGAAAAGTGATAAGCCTGGATAAACTCTCTGTAATGTGCGTGTTTGTGCATGATGGACCTCTGTGAAGAGCTCTCTTGACCCTATGCATTGTCCTTCTGTCTATTGAGAAGTGTTAATGTACCAATTTACTTAATCATTATCATAAAACCTGTTCTTTGAAACATTAGATTTTTGCATAAATGTTTGAAATGTCTGCCCACCAGCTATTTTTGACTTGTTTTAAGGAACTAGACTGGAGCCGCATAGACTAGATTGTGAAATGTGAATGACAATTTTTTTTTCTGCCTGGATCAGAGTATGGTCATGTTTTAAATATGCAGACTTTTTTTGACATTTTAATTGAGTTTTCATTGCAAAACAATGTCCAAAAGGAACTTTGATCCATAGAGGTTGAGTTTACCAGGCGTAAATATTTATTGTTTGTGCATTAAAAAAAAAAAAAAGCATATTTCCCCATTTAGTTATCAAATTACAGGAAAAAAATTGACATATCATGATTTTGTTCATGCATTGTTGAGTATCATTTTGATGGCTTAAGGACTATTCCACGTGTCATATATGGAGTTCTAGAGAAAAGCTAAACTTGAAGCATAGGTTAAAATATGATGGTAAACTTTCCACTTGGGAGAAAAAATCACAAGTCACCACCCATGATTACATATGGCCCTTGCTGAGTGATTATTTTTGCCGTAAGAGAGATCTTTCAAAAACACTCAAAAAATCTGACCAACCCCAAACCTTTAAATGTTAGTCTATGGTTAAGTGTGTAGATAGATGATGGCGGTTAGTGTGCTATTTTCAGTAGTAAAATTTACATTTTGTTCTAAATACCTTTAGAATGCATAACCGGAGTGTGAAGTATTGTAATAACTCTGCTGCTTCTCCTCCTCTGATTGGCAGAGATCCGAGCCCAGTTGGTGGAGCAGCTTAAGTGTTTGGACCAGCAATGTGAGCTCCGTGTGCAGCTCCTGCAGGACCTGCAGGACTTCTTCCGCAAGAAGGCTGAGATCGAGATGGACTACTCCCGCAACCTAGAGAAACTAGCCGAGAGGTTCCTGGCCAAGACTCGCTACACAAAAGACCCTCAATTCAAGTAAGAGAACATTTGGCTGTGTTTCCAGCAAATCTTTTTTTTTTTCCTTTTTTTTTTGCTGATACATCATAGTCCTGTGATCCATGCCATTACCTGGGCAAGGTTTGAAATCAATGTTTATCCAGGTTTTTTTATCTTAATCTCTCACACAATCTTCTGATTATATAAGAGCTGTTTTGCAGTGAATGTTGAGATGGTTAAGTAAACTCTCACCAAGGTCATGTGATATTCAGTCAACACCTCCCTTTAGGCTTATTCAAGATAAATTCATTAAAATCTACGGTAAAAACCCACAACAGTCATATTTTAGCATGTAGGCGTAAAAAGAGTCTCCTTGTTTGTCAGAATGATGATGAACCAGCTTCTGGCAATGTAAATACAGTAAGTCCTTTGAGGATTTCACAAGACCCCGCTGTTATGTAAGAGGTTTGTCTCATATCTCTGAGATAGCAGCTGGGATTTTGATTGTGGAATAAAGTCGAGTATTTTCTTTGAAGCCCTTGGTTCTGCTCCAGTGACCCATATTTGATCCTGATTCTGTAGCGTTTAGTGTTATTATGCCATATTACGAAGAAACAGCTGGCGTAACATTAAGAAAAGCAGTGGAAGTGGAGCATTTATGTTCTTACTCAAGATATAAATGTTTTTATTATCCTGTCTGATTGGCTATATTAGCTTATAATGCTAATTTTATTGTTTAGCATGAAACAAAACAGTCTTTTTAGGGGCCCTGATATAATTTTTATACATAGAGCTAGACTTTTGAACAGGCTTTTTTAAAGCTTAGTTGCGTAGAAAGGCATGTGGCAATTATGCCGAAGACCTGGCATTAAACGAATGCTGGTTTCCCGATACAGACTAGCGAGCTTTGAGAATGATGCTGTCTCACATCAGTCATTATGACAGGATATGCTGCGGAAGAGCCTATTAATCAGTGTTATATAGTGTCTAAACAGATCTCTGTGGTCAGACGCTTGGATCCTGTTGGATTCAGTTTGATCTTGTGAAGATGTGTTAACCTCATCCTCAAAGAATAACAAAGAAGAGCTTAAAGACCAACTAAAACTCAAAAGTTTTAAGTATAATTCCTTGCCCTGGCTTATGTGTGAATTATGACTTGTCTTGTTAACTGAAGCAGTATGTGATGAGAACCTTTATGAGGGTAACAATAACGTCTTCCCTGTCAACAAGCTTCCCGACCGCTATAAAGCAAAAATTGTGCTTGCGTTAACATTTATCAAGGTGCTTTTGTAACTCCCAATGTTCTGTATTTGCAGTGACACATTGTCATTCTTTTATGCTTGCTGTGTAAATAGGTTGGACTGGATTTGAGTTGTTTTCCAGGTTCTAGTGTGCGTACCTTGACGGGTTTCTTTCTGGCGGTTTTGCCCCAGGCACTGTTTTGACATGGGGGATATCCAGTGCTTGAACTTTTCCTTCATTTCATTGTTTCTTTCATTTTCCACCTTGTCATGTGCTTCTCTTTGCTCCTTTCCTTTTTCACTCTCTGACTTTTCACGTTGTTTTGCTCTTTGTATTTGCACTTGACTCCTCAGCTCCCAATATAATGGTTTGGAGTGCTGGAGGCTTCAAGTCTGGGAAAGTCAACATATGGCTCTCTGACAGCTTGTAGAAATAATCAATAGATAGCACACGTTTTTTTGAGAGTGGTTTTGTGTGACAGCTCTGTGCCTTATCAGTCCATGGTGCACATGAGACCCCTGTGTACCTTAGACCCTGGGGGAGGTTCAGTTTCAAATGAGAGCTACACATGCATGCTCTAGTATAAGCGGTGGGTGTACACCACAATATTCATTTTTGGACAAGAACAGTATATGTCATAATATAGACTTTTTTTGGGGAAAAATCATTCAGAAATTACTGAAAAAAAAAAAGAATAATAAGATATTAATTATAATAATAATGATAATAAACTTTTAAATAATAATGTTTTTTATTTGAAAAATTATCTACATTTTAAGTAAACATTTATCAAAAAATATGAAAAATGATTCAGAAAATATAGAACTAATGAAATAAGTAAAAATAAAAATGTATTCATATTAATCAATAATAATAATAATGTGTGTGTGTGTGCGCGCGTGTATGTATGTATGTGTGTGTATATATATATATATATATATAATAAATAATAATATTATTAATAATAATATATTATTATTGGATAATACAAATTGATAAATGTTATCAAATTTTTATTTGAACTGTTATCTACTTTTTTAATTAAACTTATCAAAAATGAACTAATAATCATGGATGGATGGATGGATGGATAAAAACTAATAAGAGAAGAAGAAAATGTGTCATTTTATTCAATACAATGTTATGTTTTTCTAATTTTAAGCATTAAGAAGACTCCGCCATCAGGCAGTTTTTGCTCTATTTTGCTTGCATTTCCTCTCCGAGAACTCATTTCTTCATTTTAACGTCATTCCTTCTGCTTGTCTCCTGATTTCCTCATAGCTCATTTTTTTCTTCTGCATTAGCCCCGCATTACACCATCTTTTTCTCTGAACACCCCCTCACTACACCAAGACTCCAGTAACCCCTGCTCATGTCCGCCCTGATACCAGTGACCCCCACTGAGATATTCTAATCGGATCGTAATCTCGTCCTAAATACCATACCCTGCCCTCCGTGGATCCCCTGAGCTCCAGGAATCTAGTTCCATCATCTGCATGTTTAACAGGCAACATCTGGGACTATGATGCCATGAAGGAATGTGAGGTATTTTCCGGCCTCGCTCTTCCAGAAGAACATAGCTGTCGGTGAGGCCCCTAACCGACAAACTAAGGGGCATCTATAGGGATCTTTTGGAGATGCCTGATATGCTGCTTATGTTCTTACAGGGTAGAGTTCAGCTCAATGCCTTCCATTTTACCAGTCAAGGGTCAAATGGCTCCTCTATGTGTGGTATGACAGTGTGCGTCATCTGTTCAGCAAGCCAGTGGGAGGCCCGATGACGAGTCTCCCGGCAATGAAAGGACAGCATGGTTAAGAAACACGCGGTCTGGAATGATAACACGCCGTGGTACTGACCTAATTTCTAGCATGCCTGATTTTCTACAAATGGACTGAGTTGATACAAAGAAGCAACTGAAACTCACCACAGCTTCTGGACTCATGACAAATAAGAAGTCTGGTGGTTACTAGAGCTTCACGATTTTTTTTGTCTCAAATAGAGATCACGATTCTCCCCCGATTCTGAACTAAACAAAATAATGTGTGGCAAAATATTATTGCTGCAGTCTATTTAAAAGTGTTTAATTAATTTGAATGAATTATTAAACATTTTAATATACACTACCAGTCAAAAGTTATTGAACAGTAAGATTTTTTTATGTTTTTTAAAGAATTCTCTTCTGCTCACCAAGCCTGCATTTATTTGATACAAAATACAGCAAAAGCAGTAATACTGTGAAATATTTTTACTATTTAAAATAACTGCTTTCTATTTGAATATATTTTAAAATTTAATTTATTCCTGTGATCAAAGCTGAATTTTCAGCATCATTACTCCAGTCTTCAGAGTCACATGATCCTTCAGAAATCATTCTAATATGCTGATTTGCTGTTCAAGAAACATTTTATTATTATTATTATCAATATTTAAAACACTTGAGTACATTTTTTCAGGATTCTTTGATGAATAGAAAGATCAGCATTCATCTGAAATAAAAAGCTTTTGTAACATTATACACTCTACCATTCAACATCTTGGAGTATTATAAATTAATACTTTTATTTAGCAAGGATCCTTTAAATTGATCAAAAGTGATGATAAAGACGATGATAAAAGAATTTATAATGTTACAAAAGATTTCTATTTCAGATAAATGTTGCTTTGAAATCACAAGAATAAATTACATTTTAAAATATATTCAAATAGAAAGTTATTTTAAATAATAAAAATATTTCAAAATGTTACTGTTTTTGCTGTACTTTGGATCAAATAAATGCAGGCTTGGTGAGCAGAAGAGACTTCTTTAAAAAAAAAACATTAAAAATATTACAGTTCAAAAACTTTTGACTGGTAGTGTATATGTATTTAAAAATATATTGAATACACCAGTTTAATATTAAAATTATGAAAAAGTTGTTTGAATCAATGATTCAACGACTCACTCATAAACCTACTGGATGAATCAGCGTTTTTGAATGATTCTCTTGAATAAATGATTCATTCAATTATACATTTTTTAAGTCACTAGGTGGCGAAACAATGCAATCGACACAAACGTTATGTGGCAGTTACTTTCAAATGCGGATTTGCTCTATTTTGGTCGCGTTACCATAGACATCAATGTTTATATCTGAATTATAAACTTTCATCCCAGTATTTCTGTGATAATATGAATGACTGTATGACAGAAATAATACTGTGTAGTTGAAAAGACTGTTTGTGAAGCTGTTTCTTAACCAAGCATGGTAACTGCTCTCTGTGTGTCAGCGGCAGTACGAACGCAGATTTGAATGATCCGGTAAGACTTTGTCCAAGTTTTAATAGACACGGGAGAATCGTTGTCATTAAGAAATGAGATCGTGTGGTTGTCTGAATCGAGATTGCGATCTTTTAACGATTAATCGTGCAGCTCTAGTGGTTACACTGGTGCCACACAGAAGTGGTGATGTGTCACATGCTTAATGGTCCACTATGCTGATCCAAGATTACACTACGAGCCAGTTCTCTACTTTTCCCCCTCAAGAGGTCGAGAGGAACAGGTTATGGACAATGGTGGTTTCGTCATTTCATAGTTTTTAAAATGTTATCGTATGGTGTTACCTCACTTCCTAATGTCTTGAATTTCTTAGTCCAATCTCTTATGGTTACGACATGTTAATTCATGTCGGATATATCGTATTTACGAGTTGAACGCACATTGAACACCACCACAAAATCATTGGCTGCGTCCGAAAGCCTAGGCAGCCGACTTGCTGCCTCACTGCCTCACTGCCTTATGAGGCAATGACTTTGCAGGCAGCGTTTTTGCATGAAGGTACCTCATGAAAGTCATGATATTTCAGACAGGCTTCTGAGGCAGCGTAACAGTTTAATGATCTACAACAAAATAGAACGAGTTTTGATGATAACTAAACAAATATTTAATTATTATAATACTGATTTCTCGCTAGAAATAACATCAAAAGTGCAAAAAGTTAGTCAGAAACATTCATTTACACACAAACTGACCACCAAGCGCAACTTTCAGACGCCATCTTTATTTTTTTATCCCAACCGTCACGGAATTGGAATGCACAGGATTGTGGGATATCAAAGGCAGCGAAGGATTAATCTATGCTGCCTTCAAAATTTGATCAGAAGAAGGTACCTCCGGAGACAGGAAGTGAAGCAGAATTTGGATTCGGACTTGCCTTGATGCCTTCATGCCTTGAAATGCTGCCTCTGAAGGCAGCATTTTAGAGCTTTCGGACGCAGCGATTATTACGAGTGGGAAACTCAAAATTTTCTTTAAGCCCCGAGTTGGGGGCGTGTCAGTGAGAAAACATGTCGGATGCAATGGATGCTGACGACGACTAGAGATATGCAGCATCTGTATTGATGGTAAATTTGTTGAAATTAATAAAATATTATATTATTGTATAATTACCATAGAATATATGATGATTCAGTTTACATCACCTTCATAAATTGAATAAAAACAGAAAAAAGCAAAAACGCAATTATGCACATTCATTTTGTAGATGTAGTTGAATTTTATGTTGAAAAGTTAAATCACCATCTTGTTCCGACCAAAGTGACTTGAACGCACCTGACGTCGTAATTACGACTTGTCAACTCGTAAATACGAATTTCCCAGGAGGACTTGAATACACCATTAGTCCAGGGTTATCCAATTCTGCACATGGAGGGTAACCTTCCTGCAGAGTTTAGCTTCAACCTGATCCAAAACACCTGCCTGGAAGTGTCTAGTAATCTGTAATTAGCTGGTTCAGGTGTATTTAAATAAACCCTGCATTAATGGTACATTCAAGTCCTCTTGGGCAGTTTGTATTTACGAGGTCAGGTGCATTCAAATTACTTTGGTCAGAGTAAGATTGTGATATACCTTTTCTACAGCAAGATGTTTAACTCTAGTTCTACAAAATTATGTATCATAAATGTGCAGCAGGTGCTTTTTTATGGTTTTCAATTTACAAAGGTGCTTTAAAGTGAGTAATGGCACAATGATGTCATATATTGTATATTCAGCTTAGCTGGTTTTATTGTAAATGTATATTTTTTAAATGTAATTTAGTATATTTAAACAAATTTACTAACAGTACATATATTGTCAACAGGACTGGACACCCTTATCTGTCTGGAGGCCAATGAAATTTGCCTGTGTTAGACTTCCCTACACAAGTGTCGTAATGTTGCCTGTTCTGCAGTATTCAGTGTCACGATACCTCCCGGGAGGTGTGAGGAGGAGCTCAGGGTTTAGTTTGACCAGAGGAAGTGAGTCTGTCTGGTCTGGTGTGTTTGCCTGTACTTCATAAGTGTGTGATGGTAAGAGAAAGCAGGCAGGGCAAGTTTCATTTCCTCTCCATTCTGACTAGCTTGACTGATGTCTTCCCAGCGTCATGTCTGGACAGAAACCGAGGCCTTGTAAAACACTTCTCACCAGAGTGAAGAATTCCCCTCGACACTTTCTCATGTACCTTCCAAACAAGACTGAGTGAATGAATCGGTCACTCTTCACAGTTTACAGTTGACTCTGATTTTAGTCCAACCAAATGTCAAGAATTCCTTCATATTCTTCATCTCTTAAGATTGTTTACATGCCACCATGTCACGTCCCTGGTGTATGTCACCTAGGAATTAGCCCTTCTTGGTTTTGTGGAGCATTCTATTGGTGAAAGACCGGCTCTGTCTGCGGTGACCTTGCTGTTAATTGGGCAATTCCTCCGCTCATGTGACCTCAGCTTTTTCATGGCCTTCCAGAAGTGACCCGGAGCTCCCTCGTCTGAATACCCATTTAAGAACCCTTTCCGTCAGGCCATACTAATCTCATCAACGTCCCTTTGTTCGTTTCTCAAGAGGAACTGTGTTTCTCCTAGGACTCCATCTTATGTGGTTAAGCATGTGTCTTGCTTCTTTGCATATGAAAAAGTAAATTAGTGTGTTTGGGAGGATGTTTCTCAGGGCTGTCAATGCCTCAGGTTGGTTTTAATCATTCAACAATTAATAGACTTTCGGTTTCAATTTCGGTATTCTTAGTTTTTACACATAATTTAGAATTTTTGAAGATTTAAAGATTTGTTTTGTTGGTATATTCTTGTGTTCTCATGTTCCATGTGTGATGATATGTCCTACACCATGTGTCAATTAATGGAGGTGTTCCCACCAATTTTTGGCACACATCTCTGTGGTTTAGCATCAGGAACTCGCCTTCTTTGAACCCTTGTTTTGCAAGACCTTTATTTTTGCTTCACTTTTTGCTACATACTCAAACCGGTTTCATTCTTCCCTGTTTCCCAAGTCTTGCTTTATACCAACATGTTGTGAGATCATTGGCAGAGCCAGCATCAAGATCTCATTCCACTCTTTACCTCAGCCGTGGCCTCCAAACATCCAAAGGCAATTATTTCTGCTACACTTCTTAACCGCTGTTTAGAT
>NW_015555883.1:981268-1003337 GCF_001515605.1 Sinocyclocheilus anshuiensis
GTTATTTGTGACTGCTACATGTGTACTGCTTGTTTTTATTCAGTAGGTCTGTTTTAAAGTGTGCTGCTATGTGCTCCCTATGTAGTCAACTTTTTTATAAGGCATCATCCTAACCAAAAGAAAAACCTTGAAGTGGCTGATACTTGGGCAACAACTCAATTAATGGTCACAATGGTGCTACAAAGCTAAGGACTTTGTAGCGTCTGGACCAAACAAAAACACAATTTTTCATTTGATTTAACAAATCAGTTATTCATTAGATTAACAAGATTTATGCTACAAGCTCTTTGTAGAATTGTACAGTAAGAAAGTTATTTCCCTTAACCAGGAAATTAACGTTCTTAGAATTGACAGACAGTTGACCCTGAGAGGTCAAGTAAATATCTACAGCGTATCTAAATATTTATAATTAATTATAACTAGTTATGATTAATTATTCATATTTCCCTTATGAGCTGATTCGCTACAACTTTAAGCTTTTTTTTGTGACCGTTTAAAAGTTGAAAAATTATGTTGAATAAAGAATAAGGAACATATACTTGATATTTCTTAATTTAGCTGTTACTTGCAAATGAGTTACATGAGTTAAATATTACACGTTTTTGTTTTTTAGATGTAATATTTTTCTGATGAATAACAAATTGAATGTAGACCTACATTATTGTTATTTTCTGTATGCTTTCATTTACAACAACAACAAAAAAAGTGTTTCTACTTCAGAATTTCATGTTTAATTCAATTTGTTACTTGCCTTTTCTTTGTGCTTGTTTTTGAAATATACTAGCAATTACTGAGTGAAAATTTTTTCCACACCATTATTTTTTTCAGTGTAGCATATATTTGAGCACTTGGGCTCCATAAACAAGCAAATACACGGTAATGAAATTCAGCAGTCAAATAATTAAACTCTAATTATATGAATCTCTTTCCTTTATCATCTGTAGAAATACCTTGACTGTTTGATGACGACAGTAAATTTGGTCTTTTTATTCTGATCCCATCATCAAAAGAGTTGCACGATGAAGTGAGATGTGTCCTGTCCTTTCCACAACACTGACAGATGTTGAGTGTTGAGCAGGAGAACAGGCTGTGATGTACCTCCGCAGAGCCCCCCGCTGAGCTCTGAACACTGGCTGATTTCCCCTCTCTTTGAACTCGTTGGGAGGAGTTTCTGTCTGAAGTCTTGTCGGCAGGTGAAGCTAGAGGGAATGTCCTGTACAGAGAGCCAGGGTCCCCATCGAGTGATATGATTAATCTAGCGTGCTCTTCAATATAGAGGACTGTGTCAGATGAGTGTTAATGCACATCTGTACATGAGGTTTATTGCCCAGACTCAGACTACTTCAAGATATCAGCAGCGCTTGGTTTTAGCCCAGAATGTGTTTTGTAATTTTATTTTTAAATATGCTAAAACAGGTTCAGATGATTCTGATGTCCTGCTATTTATGTAGTATGATTTGTACAGCATATTCTGCACAAAAGTTAATATGGTTTTTGAAAAGGTACCATGATTTTGGACGTGTGCTTTGGAAATAAGGTGTTTGAAATACCATGTTTTTTGAATTACCATGTTTTTGGACATGCACTTTTTAAATAATTTGGACGTGTTCACTACAGTTCAAAAGTTTGGGGTCAGTAAGACCCTGCTGATTAAAATTACTTGTTTCTTACAAACGATAGTGTATGCCATTATGTAAGGAATAATTGACAACGGGCTGTTGAATTATTAGAAAATAATGCACACCTGAGGTAGTGATGCAGCCATGATGCAAAGCGGAGTGTGTGTGAATTGCCTGAGTCTGTGTGTCTCTTAACAGTGTTCAGCAGAAGCGGCTCTACTAATAGCGTAACTAAGTTGAACAAAACTGCTTCAAGAACACACTGTTATTACCTCGCTAGTGAGAAATGTCATGTAGCTTTTAAGTTGCTAAGCTATTTTACTGATAAAATCGTCAGAGCAGCGCTGACAACATGTTTCTGTGTATGTCAGTAATGTATGTATGTGCGTTTGTAAGAGAGAGAGAGCGGGAGAAATAGAGTATGTGCTTTCTGTACATGATAAAATGTAATTTTGTGGCAAAACATGGAAATAATTTGTTGTTTTTATCCTATTGTTTACTATATTAATTTACTTGGTGTCTTTGTGGGTTTTGGTTCTTTTGCTGTTGTAGGCTGTAAGGACCTTTGAAATAACTGAAATCGTGAAGCGATATGGGCATGGAATGCGGTCAAGACCTGCCTGAAACTACTAGCTGTGCATTTCCCTGAAAATAATTGCACACCTTAGAATGTTCGTCAGCCAATCAGATTCAATCATTCAACAGGCCCGTGGTATAAATCTGTTCAGTCCACCCCGTGGAAGTGTTTTTATGAGTTGTTGTCTTTCTAAAATGAGAGAGGAAATGGATTTACCCTTGCAGGCCACAAGTTGTTTAGGCCTTAAACGTACACATTGAATAACACTGTTGGATTAGGTTGCTGTTTGGGTAGATGTGATGAATGGAGATTAGATCATTTTAGTTCTCACAGATGCTCAGTGCTCGAGTTAACAGCAGGACCAAGGTCATGTGTTAGCTGTTCCTCTGTAAACAGACAGTCTGTAATACATTAACAGACAGCCGGATGCTTTCTGAGGGCTCTTTAGATGCAGTCCTTCCTGATTCTACCCTCTCTGCGGACATTTCAGACTGTCTGGTCTGAAGAAACTTCAGGTTCTGCCCCACCCGTTCAGAGGCATTTTAGCAGCAGGGAACGGGCCCCACCTCATGGGCTTCTACGGGACCCTCAGCATCTGTCTGTACCGTCTCTGCGGACATTTCAGACTGTCTGGTCTGAAGAAACTTCAGGTTCTGCCCCACCCTTTCAGAGGCATTTTAGCAGCAGGGAACGTGCCCCACCTCATGGGCTTCTACGGGACCCTCAGCATCTGTCTCCTGGCATGCAAAGGCCGCTGGGTCCATCCCTCCAGCATATGCCTGGAGTAACGTGGGGCTTAGCAGAATTCCTCTTTGGCGTGACATCCATTTCTCTGTTGTGCATGAGTGAACTTCACATCGAGGGCAACAGGTTTATCAGGATGAATCTACTGTATATGCATGTGTAACCTTCTTAACCACACCAGGACTGCATGTGTTAGAGTAACATTTAACGTCCTGGACACATTCCCTATTAGAGCAGGAGTCTGCAGGGGTTGTTTTGAGCTGATTTATCTGTAATGACGATGTGTGTCTCAAGGGCTGTACACAGTGATTTGTAGTGACAAAGTGATCTGAAGTCATTAGTTTTCAAAAACAGTTGACTGTTTGAATGACTGATGGCGATGAGACTTTTTGCATGTATGAGCTTTATATGAGCAATTGCTCATCTGCATAGAACGTGGTGTGTGTGTGTGTGTGGTCAGTATAGAAGTAATGCATATTCATAATGTATTTGAAATGATTTTGCTGGTGAAATAAAATTAAACGACAATATGTGTTTAAACCACAGAAGCAAATCGTTTAAATTTTTTTCTTTTTGTTTTTCCAAGCATCAAACTATTTCAGTGATTTAAATCAAATCAGTGATTCAATTTCATTTGCATCATCACTCTAAAATGTTTACAAAAGTCCTTGTTTTCTGTATTAAAATGTGTGGGAAAACATACCTTGTCTATTTAAGAAATATTTTTAAAAATGTAGTTCTTATATTAAACATTTTAAATCTATTTTGCTTAAAATTATTTGACTGAATCATTTGGTTATGTTTAAATTATCCCTCTGATTCCTTTTGATTAGCCTATGTATTGTGATTGAATCACTGTCCGAACAAAAAATCATTTGCAACTACTGCAAAATCATGTAAACCACCTAGAATGTATTTTTTAAAAACAGCTTCTTTCAGCTGATTCTTCTGCTCTCTCCTGTATAATGAATGATGATAAATGTGTTTTTTCTTTGCTTTTCTCTGCAGAAAAGAGCAGAATGTCTTGTCTCCAGTCAACTGCTGGAACCTTCTCTTGGCTCAGGTGAAGAGAGAGAGTCGAGACCATGCCACACTCAGCGATCTCTACCTCAACAACATCATCCCACGCTTCGCCCAGGTCAGCGAGGACTCAGGACGCCTCTTCAAAAAGGTGACATTTGTTTTTACATACCAGCTGATTTCTCTATAAAAGCCTCTATAGTGGCTTTTCAGTTGTACATTGACCACATTTTCATTGTATATATAATTTAATTATTTTATGTCTCATACATGATATAATTTGTCAATATTTATATTAATTAGGGCTAGTAAAACTAACATGTTACACTAACATGTAACAAGCGTGGGGAAGTCGTGGCCTAATGGTTAGAGAGACGGACTCGTAACCCAAAGGTTGTGGGTTCGAGTCTCGTACCGGCAGACTAGAGATTGTAGGTGGGGGGAGTGAATGTTCACCTTCAATACCACGACTGAGGTGCCCTTGAGCAAGGCACCGAACCCTCAACTGTGCCGAAGCATAAATGGCTGCCTACTGCTCCGGGTGTGTGTTCACGGTGTGTGTGTGTGTGTGTTTACTGCTGTGTGTGTGCACTTTGGATGGGATAAATGCAGAGCACTAATTTCGAGTATGTGTCACCATACTTGGCCACATGTCACTTTCACTTTAAGACACTTTAAGATGTTAACAGTTTGGTTCACAACTATCTTCTGTGGGTTCTTATGCTCTTTAAAGCTCTTTAAAGCTGATAGTGCGATGATTAGAATCTAAAATCTCAAGCTAAAAATCCTGTTATATTTGCTCAGGTCAAGCTAATAGATGCAAGAGAGCATCATTCTCATTCCTCTTGGCTTGTCTAGACTGGTTAGACAGGCAGGAATTCAGGTCGCTCACTATCTAGACCCAGAGCTGTGAAAGAGATGCTTTCTTATCAGCACATTTCCAGTGTCCATTGGTTATCCAGGTGAATCCAGTTTGATCTGGTCCGTTAAGGTCAAATCCAGCTTTATTTATTGAGAGGGAATCTCCTTAAAGTGATAGTGTACCCAAAAATGAAAAATTATATCATCATTTACTCACCCAGTTGTTGTTCCAAACCTGCATGAATTTCTTTCTTCTGTTGAACATAAAAGAAGATATTTTAAAAAATGTGTGAAACCATGCATTTGTTGGTCCCCATTGATCCATAGTATGGGGAAAAAAATGCTATGGAAGTCAATGGGGACCAGAAACTGTTCGGTTGATGATGACAGAATTTTCACTTTTGGGTGAACTATCCCTTTAAAGCAAGAACCCATTAGTTGAGCAGGGTGTTTTGGCACTTTTATCAGAAAGAGGTTGAGAATCTAATTTCAAATGATGTTCATTTAAGACCCCTTGTGATATAGTCAGAGGTCTCAGCTATGCATAATTTAAGGTTTATTGCAACTTTCTCTTCTAAACTTTTCTAAAAATTCCAAATCGAGAGAGAGAAAGGACTCTTAAATCGCATTTTTTCCCCCTGTATGTCTAGCGGCAAGAGTCTCTCAGACCCCAATCAGCACTTCTTTCTCTCCCGCTGTCTCTCTGTCTGTTCTTTCGTTCCCGTGAGAGAGAGAGATGAGCCTCCCTATCAACATTCTCCTCAACTCTCTCTGTCTCTCTCTTCTGTAGTTTAGCTCACCCGACTCTCCATGCTGCAGAAATAACAGTATTTTAATTGAACGCTCCTGGACGGCCTCTCTCTAGAGGCTTCCTGGGAATCGCTGAAGTCTGTGCAATTGGACTTACCCCACGTCCCAGTGGCGCACACCTCCCACCTGTCTTACAAGCGCTACGACATGCTGGAGAAATTCTGCACTCTAAATGCAAATATAGTCAAGGGAGCCGTGTCCGGAGGAGGTTTACGACTTTATTGAACCATAAGCGCAGACACACAATAAAGGAAAACACTCTTAGAAGTGGAGAAAGAGAAGTTTTGGCTGTGAAATTTTGGATGAATCTTATTCCCCTTATTTAGTGCCTGATGAGAAATGTAGCACAATTTAATTTGACCACTTTTAGCTTCTAATATGATGTGATATGTAATTAATGAATTAATTTACATTTTAACATATTTTCATGAGTAAGAATAAATAGATTGTAAAGTAATTGTCTACCATTTCGTATTGGCAGCAAATAGTGGAGAGACACAAAATACCAGTACTACATTGGTTATCATATGTTGACATTAAAAAAAAAAAAAGAATACAAGTTAAAAAAAAATAAAAGTTTGGAATAATTAAGATGTTTTAATGTTTTTGAAAAAGTCTTTTGTGCTCACTAAAGCTGCATGTATTTGGTCAAAAATATAGTAATACTGTGAAATATTATTACAATTTAAAATCACTGTTTTCTAATTGAATATATTTTAAAATGTTATTTATTCCTGTGATTGCTCTAGATTAATAATTTAATTAGATTATAATGCCATCATCTAACTCTCACTTCAAAATAATCTTTAAAAACACTAATCTTTAGCAAATCTCAAAATGAATATCAGTTTTTCATACTGTACTGTATAATGGTGTGATGTGTAAATTCACTTGTAGCATTTAAAACAACTGATTTTAATTTTTAGTGTTATATTTTTAATATATTTGGACATACGAATGTAGGATTTTAATATCTGTCATTTACAGTGTTGGGTAAGTTACTCAAAGTAATCCACTACAAATTACTATTTTGAAATTGCAATTTGATTACGTTACTGATTACTGCATTTAAAAAGTAATCAGATTACTAATTACTTTCAAGTTACTTTCAAGTTTACTTTTCAAGTTATCAAACCTAAAAAAATACCCTAAAAAATGAAACTCATTGTTCTTTCGGTAATTTAATATTGACTGAAAAATTACTTAAGTATGAAAACAGCAACTTGAACGATCACTTGCATTTTTTCCTGATAACAGCGAAAAGAACTTAAATGTTCTGTCATTTTTGATCTTACAGATAAGAGTAATACATCATTTGAAACTGTAAAAGGTCTACACTCGCAATGTCAACAGAAAGCTATGCTTTTGTAAAATAAAGAAAACAAACAGTGTGCGCTTTCTGCCGTCTCGGTCTCTGTGAACTTCTCTCTGAAACAAAAATTGTTTTGCGTCACAAAAATGAACGAAAACTCAGCGAATACTTCACACAAGGACATAAGAAATATATCTATAGAAAGACTGAAGTGTATATTTTTAAACGAAGTTTATAATATTCTCTGATAAAGTAATCCGTATGAAACCAACGCAAGGTTCAGTCTGTCCTGTCTGAGCTCATTATCTGTAATGTGGTCACACCCACTCGCAGCGTGAGCTATTCATGCTGTATTCATTCATGCTATTCATCCACATGAGCTTGTACACATTTTACTAGTAGGACTTTTCCCAAATGCCAGACTAAAATGTGAAATCGAGTGCAACATTTTGAAATATGATAGGCAACATTTCATTGCATCTAAATGTTGTACGACTTGTCTGCATTTTAGCTCGCATTCTCTGGTGAATTATTAAAGGGCATACTGTCACGCAAAACATGATTTTTAAATTTTACTTCATATTTTTTCTTAACACTGCATTTAAAACTTAATTTTATTGACATTAGTAACTGAAATCAAATTACATCAAATTAAAATGTAATGCATTACATTATTGCGTTTTCAGGAAAAGTAATTTGAATACAGTAATGTTACTGTGTAACGTGTTATTCCCAACTCTGGTCATTTATTATGAAAATAATTATTGGCTTTTCTGTATAGTCCAGAATTTTAATATTGGTGCATAGATGTGTTTGGAAAACCTCTTTGGAGACTCATTTAGTGCCACTAACACTAGCTGTGATGAAAATAAATTGAGAAGTTTTTTCTTTATTAGAAAAAAGGCAATAGACTCTGCAATATTGGCTGTGCTTTGGACTCCAGTAACCAACAAACATGTCGTGGACTTATTTTTCAAGCATTTCTCTGCTGAAGTAGCTCCGATCACTGAGTACAAGTACGTGTGTGTGTGTGTGTTTTTCTAAACATAGTACTTTGAATCAAGACAAAGGATTTTCATCAATTCAACCACATGCTCTTGTTTTTGGGGTGAGTTAGTAGCAGAGGTGTAGGAACAGTCCTTTGACATGTGACTGATGTTGAGTGCCAGTAAACCAGTCCCCTCACACACACCCCAAAGTGATGCTTCTTTGAAAGATTTGTGCAGAGCCAAAACCAATCTCCTGTCAAGTTCACCGACAAACGTGTGATCGTTTTCATTTAACAAGTGCATCTTGCTATTAAGGCTCATAAATCCATGTCCTCCCGTCCCAGTGTCTCTCCCCTGTTTCCCAATAAATTTAAAGAGGCCTTCATGGAAAATCAATAGTTTACTCCCATTTTTTGGCTCTTTGTGTGTTGTCTTTGGAGTGTGTCTCTGAGCAGATGGAGGAAGGCAGCTCTGCCTGCTCCGACTGCACTCCTCAAGATCCATTTCACCGCAGGAGTGTTATGCTGCTTAGCGGGGAAGTGTTATGTGTGTCTGTGAGTGGCGGAGCAAGAGAGAGGAAGGAAAAGTGGAAAGGAGTAGCTTAGACCCAACAATCCTAATAGAAAGAGCAGACTGAATAAATCCATCAAATGCTTCTTATTGAACTGATCTGAAGTAGGGCGACCAACAGGGCAGACTGGAGCCAGACCCCACTGCACGTGTCTCCCCCAGCAGGTCTGTAAGCACAAATGAGCTTACAGACGTCAGCTGGGGAGACCATATGCTTCTGAACTATCTCCCACACCTTCAGTTTAACGCTCACACATGACAGGAAAATGTAATGGGACAACATTTTTATAAATAAAGTATTTGGATGTTTGTCTGGAGGTATTTTTAGGCCTTTCCACTGGAGAAATCCACCGGTCTGAGGTTGTTTCCAATGACGTTATTGCACTAGCCATTTATGGCTTGAGTGATTGTTATGGGGATTATAAATACCTGGAACAAGAGCTTATATGTCTATGTCTGTTTTCCTAATAATTAACTTTTTCGTACTAAGGCACTTCAGTATTTGGAAGTTATCCTACACTTTTAAACAAATTGTGCCCTACCTGAGGGCCACCACATGCCAAAAATAAACCAGATTTATAATTTGCTTTCATTTTATGTCTTAATGCAATAATGAGTAGTTTGGCCTTCAGTGAAGTGGATGGAACTTCAACATTGTACAGCAGTGTTATTTACATTTCGATTTCGATTTTAAATACTATTTTGGTGACATTTTAATATTTTAAAGAATTATATGCATACTTTACTGTTTTAAATTATTATAATTAAAATGTATAAATAAAAAGTACGTTTTTTTTAAAGTTTGATATTTTAATTAAATGATGTTAATCTCTTTCTATTATAGAGGAGTCATACTGTGGCAATGAGTTAATGAACACCAATGTAGTTCCACATGAACATTAAAAACTTAATTAATAGTAGGAGGTAAAACTTTCCCACAAACTCAAATGCTAGAAAATCTTATTTACTTCCCGGTGAGGTCCTGATGAGCAGCATTTTAAAGAAAGAGATTTCCAAATTAGATTTAGTTACTCCAGAATACTAAACACATTTTAAATTCATAACCAGTCTTTTTGAAAATAGACATTATATTGCCCTATATATATATATATATATATATATATATATATTATATATATATATAGCCAGCAAAGACAACGCAATAGAAGAGCATCTTGTCTTGGCATTGTTTCACTTGTCTTTAACTTTTGTCTTCTTTTGGTGTATTTTAGTGCCAAGTTATGAGCTCAATCAGCTTGACTAAATTCCTCAGACTTGTTTAGAGAGGTGAGGTGAGCATCTCCAGACAAGCAGTTCATCCTCTGCTCTGAATCTGGGTGTTCTTGTGCATTCTTACATATTACCCAGTCCACTGCCTCCAAATAAAACCCATCAGAACTCCATTATGAATGACTCCCCAAAGGGGATCTCCTACGGGACGCCTCCCCACAGCCTACTCATCCATCTCAGCTTTCAAATGGTTAAAATTAACTCCAGTCTTTCCATCCTGGATGAAACAGGAAGGGAACTGTGTGACTGCACAATCACTGTTTGTGAAGATTGACAGATTGACTGTGTGAACACTCTCTCAATTTCACTCTTTCACCCTTAACTTCCTTGTCTTTTATGCCTGTGCACACACTTCATCTCCTTTCAGTCTCATATTTCCTTTCTCTTCCATTATTTCCATCACTTCTCATCCTCAAGAACTCAGGAGCTGATTGACATCTGTCCAAAAACAGCCATAAAAGCCTCAATCAGACCTTCAAAAACAGGAAAACCCACAAAAATGTCAATGTGGGGAATAGGGAATGAGTGACTGAGTCTTCTTGGCTGGCTCTCAATTTATCAGCCCACAGCAATTGAAGTTTGGACTTGAATTCGCAAGCACTTCATCTTCATGCCATACTGTGCCTTCGTTCCCGAACTTCCTCTTACAAGACACAGCATCCACCAGAGCAGCAAACCACCATTTGCATCTCACACAGTTTACTAGACCTCTTTATTCCACAGTCTCAAAGAGGAAGTCTTAGCAAAATCACAAGTAATGGTTTCCAGTTTCAGTTCAGCTGCACACTTTTTGACATTCGTTGTAAATTGATTGACACTGAACAGAAATGCAATACTTTTACATTGTCTATACACTTCAGTTTTGGAAAACCTCTCTAATAGAAGTGTAACCTTTAGACAAGTGCATAAGTGGAACTAACTGAGAATAGAGACACTTGTGACTTAAAGGGATAGTTCACCCCAAAACAAAAAGTTTCATTTTTGGTAGAACTTTAAAAGGCATAAATATACTGGTGTTTCAGCCCATTTTATTTCCATAATATGACATATTTCCAACTGAAACACAATGTACAAGTAGAAAAAGAAGCTTTGACCATTGTGTGCCATTCCTCATTCTTTAAAAATTATTTGAATGGACCATTGGATGTGCCCAATTGCCCATATGGTTAAATCGGCCCAGTGTGCAGTGTTCCAGTGTAATGTGACGGTTTGGCCAAGACTGTATTGAGCTAGATGTGTTTGAGGTTAGCTGGTGCTGACCTCCATTACTGAGTGAGCAGAAAAGCGTCTCATCAGTCTAACAGTGACAGCTTCAGGGCTCACAGCCCAAAAAGGATGGTCAGGTATAATAGAGAACAGGGCACTACTGTTAATCATGATCTACACAATTATCTCCCTCTATTTCTCTTATACTAATGTTTTTTTTTGTCTTCTTTTTTCTTGCAGAGTAAAGAAGTGGGCCTCCAGCTGCAGGAGGATCTGATGAAGGTCCTCAATGAGTTGTACACGGTAAGATACAAACAGCCTAGTCGAGGATGTCCTCCGTCTCTCTGGTTCCTCTGCATCAGCCTGCTGCAGCGATGAGGCATCGAGTCTCTGCTTCAGCCGAGTGGTTATTTTGGTCTCTTGTGGTTGTAGTCCAATCAGTATTTTTGAGGCGTGGGGTGGCTATAGTTACTTTTTCTTCTTGTTGAAAATATTTTGAGAGCGTTTAGTCACTGTGTGCCCCCTGTGTGTGGTTGTGTTACAGGGTGTGTCCGAATTTTAGTTTTAAAGACGCCTACATGGAACCATTTAATCACTCCTTAATGTTTATTTTCTTTGAAATGCATTTGTGTGTATGTGAACAAAACAATGTTTTACCAGACAGTCCTTGTAATTCTTTAGTAAGACAGAGGGACATGAACAAGTAGTGAATGATAGTAATTATAGTCGTCAGCCAGCAATGAATCTAACCTGCTGGCATGCAGATTGACTGCCTGTAGCTTACCTGAGACTCTAAAGCAGATCTATTGCATTTGCAGTGGCACAGAAGAGCACTGTGGAGTATAAGAGGATGGTAATGAACATCAACAGCTGTGGGTCAGAAGTGCAGAACCCAGTCTCAATTATTACTTACTGCAATCCTGGCAGATTTTGTGATATTCCAGTTATGCTGTATGTTTTATAGTCTTCCTCAAGCATCAGTCACTTTTTATATTCTGTCCTAATTATTTACCACATGCTGTTTTTGAAACGTGAACAAGCTACATTTCCACTGATGAGGTCATGGCACTTTTCATGAACAGGGTACGAAATAGGGCTTGGAACTCTTAAACACGAAGGCTTTTTAATGTTTCAATAAATCATCATTAAATGCAGTGTTATTTTAGTATAATTTATATACTATAGTTTTAGTGGTTTTGTGAGGTGCTTTTGTCATTTTTGTTTAATACTTATTTCTATTTAGCTTAATTCATTGTTTTTCAGGTGTAGTTTCAGTCATTTTAGTAGCCAAGGCAACATTTCTAATTTTTTTAAGTTAAAAATTTTCAACAGCAAATTTTATTTTACTTCAGCTGTTATCGAAACTGTTAACAAAACTGTTTTAATAGTTTTAGTTAACAATAACTATATGGAGGTGAATGTTGGTTTGATTGTTGATTATTATATTATATTATATTATTATACAGAACTTATTTTCCATAAATTTGCTTAATATTTATTTCTTTCAATAAGATTGGTAACGGTTGAATGATTGAGCTAGATGAATACAGACAGTAATGTGTTTAATACTAATGTTAATTTTAAGTAATGATTTATGTAACATGTAATTATTGTCACTAAAACAACATGGGATTTGTGCCTTTTACACTTTTTTTTAAAAGTAGTGGAGAACCAACATGTACTCTATTTATAGGGAACTCCTTCAGTGTTTACATTTTAGCATGAAAAAACCTTTAATGGTAGTTAACCTCGGTTTTAACCTTCAATGGCAATATTATTACTGTCTTATAGACTTAGCATTGCCGTATCCGTACCACCACAGAGACCCATGTTCCCTGGCAGTGCTGAAATTAGCAGTGGTGCACGGAAAATTCAGGGATGATTCAGTGGATTATAAGTCATGTTATTATCCTGCTGTATAGTGGAGTGCTGTTTTCTGATACACAGCATAGTATTGCATGGGGCTTCCACGCGTACATGCCCTTAATTAGCAGCACAGCTTGAATAATCCTAATTATCTCAGGCTTTTATTTTTACTGGGAGAAGAAATTCAGTTAGAAAACCCCTTTGTAATTTGCCTCATATTTTTGTATTCCTCGTTTTTGTGGGGGAGGAAGGAATAGTTTGGGGTTTTCAGGGTGGGGTGTTCTGGGCTCAAGTGTGGTAGGAGGAGGACCCGTGATATTGGCTTACTTTGAATGGCGACTGGATTCCCCCCTGTACAGATCCACACATGTTCTCCTCGGAAATGACTGTAACCGATTTCAATGCCCCATAAAAAGTAAGCAAATCCTTTAATTAAAGAGTTAAGGATGATGAAAATAAACCTGGCACCATTTTTAGTGACATCTGTGCTTTAAATGAAGAAAGGAAGGAATGAATAGAAAAGCTGATGATGATTATCTCAGCCTTTTGGATCTGAGAGGAACCCCACAGGGCCGAAAATGGTGAAAAACGTGACGAGTTTCCTCTTCATAATCTTTGGCATTCTTTTTCATAAGCTCAACAGTGGCTAGTTCAATAGTTCACCCAAAAAGTACAGTTCTGTCATCATTTACTCATCCTTGTGTCAATCCAAACCTGCATGACTGTCTTCTGAGAAACATTTTTGGGTGAACTTTTCCTTTAAGAACTGGAAAAGAGCCTGACACTTATTTGCATTTTACAAGAGCAAGAAAAAGCTTTGAGACCCGCCCACATTTGTTTGCCAAATTCCTCCTGTAAGTGTTTCCTATTAATGATGACATTGCAAAGAGCTTATTAAATGTATTATGTTAATATTTATATATATATATATATATACTTATTAAATTATATTATTAATATTATTATAGATAGATAGATAGATAGATAGACAGATAGATAGATAGATAGATAGATAGGAATAAGAAATAAGGGCTAATAATTTGGGCTAGATTGTCTTTTTTCAATGACTTGGAGTTTTCATCCAAGTCATTGTTCCGTTGCCTCACTGCCTGTACAAACATGTTGAGCTAAAAAGGTTCTGCATGCCTGACTGAGAGTATAAAGCATTTGTGTGAATGATTTTGGGCCTGTAGCAGTTTTTTAGTCGGTTATGTTGTGAATAAGTGTGTGCTGTTGAGGCTGATAGTCATCAGTTCAGGTGTTTTCCTCTTTCAGCCCGGTTCTTGCCTGTAATGTGTTTCTTTTCAAGCTGCCTTTATGAGCACGACCAACTGTAAGGATCCTTATTTAAAAAAAGAACACCACAAAAAATCAGCTTGAATGTTAATTATGCTTAATTGTTTTTCCTGCCGTCATATTTCTATGGAAGCTTCATTCTACCACAGGGTAAAAAAAAAAAAAAAAAAGGTAATTGCAACTTTTTATCTTATAATTCATACTTTTGTCTTGCAATTCCGAGTTTATACCTCACAATTTAGACCTTTTTTCTTGCCATTATGATTTTAAAAAAGTCAGATTTGTGAAATATTAACTCAGAATTGCGAGATGTAAACTTGAAATTAATTTTGTGTCGCAATTCAGGGCTCGACAATAAGGACTGCCCTATGGCCCGGGGCCAGTGTGAAAGACGTTCGGGACAGTTGACGGATTTATCACTGGTGTTATCGGGCCACTGCTGCGTCATCAAGAAAGTTTATCACTTGCATGTGTTTTTAAGCCTTGCCAGTGTAGACATTCAAGCGATTGTATTTTTTTTTTTTTTATAAATTTCTTTCAGGGCTTTTTGCACTCTAATGGACAAATACACCTGGTCAATTTGAACATTCATGTGATTTTAAAGCATTCAAGTGCAAGAAGACATGATAAACAACTCCATTCAGTGTGTAGAGCTGCTTCTCAGGCAACACACGGGCAGCCTCGTATTGCATTTATTTCTGCGTCGTCTTGCGCTTGAACCAGTAGAAAAAATCCTTAGCATTGAGCCCTGCAATTAGAAATCTTGCAAAAGAATTGTGAGATAAAAATCACAAATACCTTTTTTTTATTGTTGTATTTTATTTTATTCTTCTTTTTTTTTTTTTTTTTTTGTGTCAGAAACTGACATCCATATATTTCTCTACAAAGTTCAATTCATCACATATAAACTACATACATCACTGGGCATGATGCATTTACTCTGTCTAACCTACGATTTTATGCACATTTAACCTCCTTTTTCTTATTGCACAGGTGATGAAGACCTATCACATGTACAACATGGACAGCATCAACGCTGAAAGCAAGCTGAAGGAGGCAGAAAAGCAGGAGGAGAAACAGATGAGCCGCAGCATCCGACACGAGGACAGGCAGACCCCTCGCTCGCCCGACTCCCTGACACACATCAAGATAGAGGAGAAACACGTGCGCCGCAGCTCTGTCAAGAAGATCGAGAAAATGAAGGAGAAGGTGAGCAGCGAGATCAGAGGGTTCAAATGAGAAGGGAAGAGTTAATGCAAGGAGAAATTTGAGTTTTTGTACAACTGATTAAACCGAGAATGTGGAGGAAAGGTGAACGTGGGCAGGAGAAGAATGAACAGATGGAGGGAGATTTTAGGGAAATGGGAAAGGTGATAGAGTGGGAGTTGAGAGACAAAGGCTGAAAGAGGGAGAGCATAGGGAGCAATGAGCTGGTGAGAGATACAGAGAATGCCGTCACTGCCAGATGGTGTTGAGGGTCCTAAACCTGATCCTGGACAGCTTTAATGACCTGTTGACAGTGGTTTAATCAATTTATAACATGTGTCAGATACGTAATCCATGCTTATCATACCTAAATAATACTATGCTTATCACACGGCTCTCTGGAATACCTGATTCTGATTGGTCAATCACTGCATGCTGCAGTCAAATAAAATGAAAATAAAATAAAACGTATGACAAAATAAAGTTAAATAGGTGACTAGCAATGGTGCTTCCATATTCATTAAATAATAAAAAATAAATAAATAAAAGATAAGATAAAATAAAATAGCTAACCACCAATGGTCTTTTCATGTCCAAAAAATAAATAAATACAAATAAAATAGGTGACCAACAGTGGACTTTTTATGGGGGAAAAAAACAATAATAAAATAAAATGGTGACAGTGGTCTTTTCATGTCCTTTTACATATTTATTTTGTAAGTAGCAATATAACATACAGCATAATGTACAATCAGCCGGTCATGATCACAAAATAAACTCTTAGGGTGAAATAAGGCTGGACCTTACACTCTCATATTTCTAAAAATTCCAGAAATGTCCAGTTCGATATGCTAATCCTTAGCACTAAATGGCAATTTAATTCATCAAATGAATGGCTCCTCCATGACTGTATATACTGTGTTGTAGAATGTCATTGGATGATGTAATGAGATGGCATGGGGTCAGGGATCAGGCATTAGCATGTCTGGGCTAGATATTGTTGTCAATCCATGCCTTTGTTCTTCTGGAGTCCTCTGGTTACCGTCTCTGTCCAGTACCACCAGTTTACGGAATGATTGATGGGATCATCGCTGGGTTGTTCCAGGGCCACCTCTGTTTCCTCAAGACCAACAGCAGCTCCTCTATGTGTGTCCCACTAGAGAGAGCCTGTGGTCACCCCAGCGGCATTTACAGATGGAAATGTAGTGCAGTTTGCAGCCTATTCAGGGAGGGCTAGTAGAAGCTAAACAAGGTGCCATCCATCATGAGCTCATGTTTAATGTTAGCTTTAAAGGTTTTGTTCACTCAAACATAGGAGGTCTGTTATTATTTACCTACCTTCATGCTGTTCCAAACGATTTATGCTTTTATTTTTACACAAAAATATTAAAGTTTTCCCATACTTCTATGACAGGTTTGACTTATGATTTTTAGTTGCAAGACAGTAGCAAACAATGACGTTTAAAGTTATTAACACCCAACTTGAACCATATTTCAGAGATTTTGGTCCTTATTGTGCTTTTTTTTTTTCTTGACAGCCTGTGTTCATTATAAACAGTGGGAAAATCTGCCCTTTTCTCATCCGTTGTCTCATCCTCCTGGTTTTACTTTTTTATTCTCAGCGGCAAGCAAAATACACTGAGAACAAGCTGAAAGCCATCAAGGCCAGGAATGAGTATCTTCTGGCTCTGGAGGCCACCAACAGCTGCGTCTTCAAATACTACATCCATGATCTGTCTGACCTCATAGATGTAAGTCCACATTTATCTCATTCGAGTGTATTGTCATAAATAAATGTTTACAAAAAAAAAAAAAAGAGAGCTAAATCACAAGTATTCCTTCTTAAATCTCTTGATATGTGTTATAATGTTATAATGCAGTTAAACTCAACTTGTTTGAACCAATGTTATTTTAGTATTATTTATGTAATATTAAAGTTTTTATTAATATTTTAAATAAGCTTTTATTAGTAATTTTAAGTGCATTTGTAATTTTACTAGCTTTATATGTGTACATTTTAGTATTTTTAGTTCTTAGTATCTTTAGTATCTTTTTAATTCAATACGTATATTTTATTTAATTTCAACTTTAATTCAGTTACTTGAAACGATTCATAATAATTTTATTTGAAGTTTTAATTTAATTTAAATTAATAATTTTAGTTTTAGTTGAACAACACTGGTTTGAACTAGTTTGATCTAAGGGTTTTTAAAACTTACAGTGCCAGGTTTTGGTGTCTCAGTATTGATTCTAAATCAATACCTTATGAAGTAAACAAGCTCAGGGCAGCTGATGAAATGAAACTAGGGCTGTCAGTATGTGAATAATTAATGATTAATCTTAACATTTAGATTTTTTTTAACAGTTCTCACAAAACTTTTCTGTTTCTCAAACTGCTTCACTAATTCAGTAATTTAAAAAAAGGTTTTTGAGCTGTCATATATGATGGTCTTCTCATTCATTTTTGAATAATTAATAAGTAATTAAATTCCAATTTCCCTTGTGCAAATGATTGTACTTTTGTTAAACAACCCAATTAAACATTAACGTGGTAAAAGCATCAAGAATTTTGTACCTTTTCGTACCCCGGTACTTTCTTTATTTCAAGTATACTGTGCAGCCCTAAAAGGGCATTTAAGTGTAATGCCCTAAATATGCCCATGTACAGTGTCCCACAGTGCAATAATACCCTCTGACAGTGTGCTGCTTCATCAGACTACTTTATTCAAGTGTGACACTGAAGGTAGATTTGTAGCAGCCCCCTATTTGAGCTCCGCAAGAGGGCCTACTTGTCCCATCAAATCTACATCAGACTCCTAATAACGCACCCACAAAGTGCTGAAATCCCCTCCTCATATTACCCTCAACTGTGGCACGCAGGGGCCCACGCAACACAGTGTCACGGCGTCCTCTTTCTGAGTGAGGAACTGTGAATGATGGATTTAGTCTGAACAGCCTTCATTTAAAGCAGTGTTTCTCAACCCTGGTCCTGAGCGCCCCCCAACACTGCACATTTTGTATGTCTCCCTTATCTGACACCCATTTCAGGTCCTGGAGTTTCGTTTAATGAGCTAATGAGTTGAATCAGGTGTGTTTGATTAGGGAGACACACAAAATGTGCAGTGCTGGGGGGCGCCCAGGACCAGGGTTGAGAAACACTGATTTAAAGCAATCAGAGCGTGGAAGTGAAGTTGTAACCATGTGCAGGTTAACAGCCAAAAATGGGGTTCTTGGGTTCTTATTTTTTAGTTAATTTAAATGAAAGTCTCTGCCAGTTGCATAAATGTTGTAATTTACTCTAGATTTTACTGCCTTTCTCAACTCAAAATTTCCATTCACAGCTCAAAATACCAACCAAATACCCTTTTTCCCCCTCTCTCAGTGCTGTGACCTGGGCTACCATGCCAGCCTGAACCGTGCACTGCGTACCTGCCTCTCGGCCGAGTTTAACGTGGAGACTTCCAAGCACGGTGGTCTGGAGACCATTGAGAACGCTGCTGAGAACCTGGAGGCCAATGCAGACAAACAAAGGCTCATGGAGACCTACAACAACGTCTTCTGCCCTCCGATGCGCTTCGATTTCCAGTCTCACATGGGTGATATGGTCAGTTGGTGTGATTATTATTGCTTATGACATGACACTGGTGAAATTAAGTAATGGAATGTGCAGTGATGGTAATTATTTTCATGCCCCATGCAATATACCAACAACAGAGTCACAATGTGGGTAAACAATGGCACACAGAGATTCTTTGGTAACTGAGTGAGGCTTTACTGATTCAAGTGCTTTTGCTCCAATATATCAAACATCTTGATGATATCAAGAAATCCGCTCTGCTAAATACTAGGGATGCACCGATACCACTTTTTCCAGTACTCGCCCGATACCGATACTTTTATTTTTGGTACTTGCCGATACCGAGTACCGATACCAATATTTTTATTGCATTTTCCAGTGATGTATGTGAGAAAGGTATATTCACTCGACAAACTCGCGTATCTGCGCTGCCGCGCGCTCAATCCACTCAGCGTGATTTGCTTATCAACTCGCTCACATCAGCTATACAGACGTTAATACTGAATGTTTAACATTATATTCATTGCATACATATACTTCGTATACATCCTTAATCTCTAATAACTCCATTCTGCTGTCTGTTGTTCTGTTGTCAGTGTTTCTTTGTCTGAATATGGCACTTATCACATGTTGTGTGGTATCGGCGTTTGGTATCGGGGCATTTTAATGAGTACGAGTACGAGTACAGGAGACCAGTATCGGGCCCGATACCAGTATCGGTATCGGTGCATCCCTACTAAATACCAGTCAGTACTGTTACACAACGATCAACACTGTCTCTGCTGTTACACATGACTGTTGAAAGACTGTGTCTCATTGCATGTCCAAACAAACCCAGACACCTCGAGAGGAATGAAGCATTTCTCAATCAGATTGTTGCACAGTGACAGGCATGCCTGCTGAGAGACCTCTGTTGCTTCAGCCCTGTATTATTATATGTTGTCAGTAGACTGTCTAGTTATTATGTTATATATTATTCACTATTAATATGGCAAATCGACTGCTAACCTTATGGGTGCTGTAATTTATATATTGAATCACACACAGAAATTATCTGGCTCTGGTATTTTATTTTAATTTTATTTTTGTTTGGTTTGTTTTTATTTTATTTTATATGATTTTTTTTATTAAAGGTGAGATGTGTTCTTTCTGTGTCATTTGTGTCACCAAATGGTTAACATCACAACATCTACAACCAGCCAACAGTAAGATTAATAAACTGTAGTTTTCAGAAAAATGTATTATTAATTGTTTCTTAATTCTATTTGTTTAATTTGTTTATTCTTAATTCTGTTTATCTATTAGTAGTAGTAAAATTATTAGTAATAGTAGTAGTAGTAGTAGTATTAATTGTTATTTGTTTTGTTTTGTTTGTTATTGTTTTGTGAAATGTCAGTCCTGTGCCTCTAGTGTCACCAAACCAAAAATAATGATTTTTTTGCGAACAGGTTTTCTGAACACTGTCATTGTCAGTCAAACTTATAGTCCCACCTCAAACTCACGCCATTGGCTGAGCTGATGTTGCTGTGTTGGATTCTCAAACAAAGCAATGTTTTCATGGCATCACAGAGACACAATGTTAATATTAAACTGGGACAGGAGAAAGTATTTTAACATTGAAAAAACATTTGAACCTACAGCTCAACCTAAAAGTTTACGTTTTTAATTGGACTGCATTTTTTTCTGTGAAATCAATCAACGGTGCTTTCTGCTGTGCTGAACTTTGCTGTGCTGCTGTTTTTGTTATTAGCCAACCTTGCATCAGGGGTGCTGGATGTTTGTATGTGTGTGATGAACAGAGCAGCTGGTTTTCCCCCATGCACATGTGCCCTGTCGTGTGTTCAGCCCTCAGGGAGAGGGTGGACCACAGTGAGCCAGATGTTCCACAGCTGTTATGGGCAAAAGAGAGAGAGAGCGTGAAAGAGAGCAAGCAAGAGAGGCAGATTGGCTCACTCTGTTCTTCAGAGCGTATGGGGATGTCAGCTTTGTCATCTCCACTGCTGGAGATGGTCTTGCTTTAGTTCTCCTTCATTCTGTTGTTGAAGTTCTCAAGCTCTTTCTTCTGTCTTTCTTCTCCCTCAGGTGGGACATATGTGTGCCCAGCTGCCCGTGCAGGGAGAGCTGATCCAGAGATGCCAGCAGCTACAGTCCCGCCTGTCCACACTGAAAATAGAGAATGAAGAGGTGACGTACACATGGTCCAACAAATACAACGTGCACAACAAATGTGTGCACATTCATTCTTTGTTTATATTACAACTCATCTGTTAAACTTTACATTTCTTTTCACATCAGTTTCCTTTTTTTCTGTTGATGTGCACTGTTTCTTATCAAAGCATTGGATTGAATCAAAGCATTTTTGATTCAGCTGTCATCTTTACACAAAATTGCCGAATTCCACAGATCACACACATTCAAATTAATTATTTACATTTATACATTTGACAGACACTTCTGTCTAAACCGAACCCATGACGTTGGCGCTACAAGAGTGTTTGCCCCTTAAAGGGGTCATATGATGTTGCTAAAAATAACATAATTTTGTGTATTTGGTGTAATGAAATGTTTATGCAGTTTAAGGTTAAAAAAACACATTATTTTCCACATACTGTACATTATTGTTTCTCCTCTATGCCCCGCCTTTCTGAAACGCGTCGATTTTTACAAAGCTCATCGGTCTGAAAAGCAAGGTGTGCTCTGATTGGCCAGCTATCCAGTGCGTTGTGACTGGCCGAATACCTCAAGCGTGTGACGGAAATGTTACACCCCTACCATACTGTAATGCCCTGTCCGGCCGCAGCGACCAGACAAAAACATTAAAACCCATTATAAACGAGGCATTTGTTGCATCCAGTGGGGATATAATTACGGATTATAATGACTTATACTGTCTTTTTACGCGTTGAGTGAGCGGAGGCCTGCGGGCTAGAGTGAGCGGAGACCGGCGGCTAGAGTGAGCGGAGGCCGGAGGGCTATAGTGAGCGGAGGGCGGAGGGCTAGAGTGAGATGCAGCCGGCGGCTAGAGTGAGCGGAGGCCAGAGGGCTAGAGTGAGCGGAGGCCGGAGGGCTAGAGTGAGAGGCAGCCGGCGGCTAGAGTGAGCGGAGGCCGGAGGGCTAGAGTGAGCG
>NW_015555883.1:1003407-1039917 GCF_001515605.1 Sinocyclocheilus anshuiensis
TTGACACACTATTTTCCTAATTAATGCTGTTCAGTTGCTTTGACACAATCTGTATTGTTAAAAGCGCTATATAAATAAAGGTGACTTGACTTGACTTGACTTCACGACATGGCGGCAGCAACAATACTATACAACAATACCGGAGGGCTAGAGTGAGCGGCGGCCTGCGGATTAGACGAAGGAGCGGCCGGAGGGCTTGTGGCAACCACATGTGATGACCCCGGGCTGGACTCCGCTTCGTCCACGGTGAAAGCCGATCCGGTGATCCACAGCGTGAAGTTGATGTATTTCCTCAGCGACCAGCACGGATCAGCTCCAGGCATGACGAAGCGGATATCGTCCTCTTTTGGAAGGCCAAACAAAGTAGTTTCGCTTTCACAACGAAACACACAGAACACAAACACACGTGTCTTCACGACATGGCGGCAGCAACAATACTACAGCGAGAATAAAAGTTATGCCTTCTTTCTTTGCGTGAACATTTGGGCAGCGTTATGCAAATCTTCCCACATCGTGACGTAGACATTAGGGGGCGTGTTAGAACGAGCCGTTTTAGGTAGGCGTGGTTGACTCTTAACTTTTATAAAGAATATCTCTTTGGATTTGAGACTTTAGTCTTTGCAACTTTACAGATCTTCTTTATGCACCAAGAGCTTGTAATACTTCAAAGAGAAGGAAAAATTGAAATCGCATCATATGACCCCTTTAAGTGTTTTTTTATAAAGTATTCTGGCTAATTTGATAAAATGTTAAGCTACCAATAAGAGTGTAGCTCTGTTTAACATTACCGTTAAACATGATTACAGCAGGAGCAGAAATTGCTGTTGCTCAATTTCACTCAAGTACTTTGTACGTTGTAATATTGCCAAGATGCAGGAACTATAATGGGCATGCTCTTTCACCAGGTGAAGAAGACAATGGAGGCCACTCTACAGACCATCCAGGACATGGTGACCATTGAGGACTTTGATGTGACTGACTGCTTCCACCACAGTAACTCGATGGAGTCGGTCAAGTCCACTGTGTCTGAATCTTTCATGAGCAAACCCAGCCTGGCCAAGAGACGAGCCAACCAGCAGGAGACGGAACAGTTCTACTTCACGGTAAATGAGACAGAGAGGGAGAGAAATCAGTTTAATACAGGGTCACAGGGTTGAAGAAAGGGTGTGGAGGATTGGCGGTGGGAAATCTGTAGCTGGGGGCATGGAAGGACATAAAGAGAAATGGGAAAGGAAGGGTGATGAAGGGAGAGATAAGCGATTGAGTGTTTGAGATACAGCTTAATGTCCTTCCTTCTCTATCAGAGTCTTTTAAGAAGCCTTTGATTGAAAAGACGGCAATTAGAGGAGACTGCTGCAGTTGACAGCTGTTCATTGATCTGTGCTTGTTTGTAGACTGTTTAAACTGTTACGTAGTAATTCGACAAATAACATTACAGAGGAATTTGTTATTCGGACAGATTTTACAAAATACCCAGAACACAGTAGCAGCAGTAAAGCAATGCCCAGAGAGCCACTAACAGCACTTTGTGGCAACTTCATAAGGGAGACTGGGGTCACATGTGTGTTGGTGTCAACTCAGTAGCTATTAGATTTAAAATTAATAAATAAAAACGGTTAAATAAATTCTTGTTTTCTCTATAAGTAGTTTTTGTATGATGGTTTCAAACATCTAGTTCAAAACCCAAAAAATTATATTATTTCATATTGTTTATTTGAAAAATATATTTTTTTATTTATTAGTCAATTAAACTATATAAATATATATTCTTAACTGTATATATATATATATACAGATTGTTACATGTGTTTTATATATGATTTAATAAAATGTATTCAGTATTTTGAATATATTGTATATTTTTATATTTAGTAGTTAACAATAATTTCTTAATCGTTTTACTGTTTTGTTGTTGTTTAGAAAATCCATTTTAATGGCATTCAATAGCCCCATATAGTGTGAAAGCTATTGTCAATGTGTGTTCAGTGAACTGTATCTTTTTTCTGACCAATAATTATTAAAATGTTTGATTGCTTTTTGTAGCCCAGACTTTAAAGTATGTCTATACAGAAATTGGTTTTCTGAAATAAACCTGCTTTAAAAAATAAACAAATTGAGTATAAAAAGTAAGAATAGAACAGTAAGAATATTAATTTCCATTCACACAATGGAAGCACAAGATTAGCAAGCAGAGGTTTGTCACTTGATGTTGTGCAGGCTGTTTTAGCACATCCTCTTCATTAGATCTTATCCTGATGTATTCCTCCCCTATATCTCCTTCTCTCCTCTTTCCCTTTAACTCCCTGTGTACATTTAGCTTGTCTCTTTCTGCCAAAAGCACTAGTGCATGGCTCCATGTGTTGGCTACCCTTCCTGTGTCTGCATGACTGTAATGCTGGTATACCTGTGATATATGATGGATGAAATTGTAAGCATCTGTCTACCCAGCTCCCTCATTCCCTCCGCAGTTTAGGTTTCTCTCCATCTGTCTCCTGACTCCTCTATCTGTCTCTCCGCTGTCAGGTTTCCATCAGGTCAGGGTTCTCGCCCCCAAAGAGCCATAAGCTATTAGAGCACATAGATCCAATGCCTCCCTGTGCTCCAGTGGATATGAAATTAATGTTTACGCCAACAAGATGTATAGTCTCAACACTACACGGCAAATTGGAAAATTTACACGGCAAATCTACACGGGTGGAGGAAGGATCCTGTGCCAGAAAGCAGAGAAAAGGAAGGAAGATTGATTATACTGCGCACTTAATAGCTATTCAAATGAAAATTCACACTCATGTTTGATCATAAGTGTTGAGAGATGGTCTAACGGTTCAAAATGTTTTATATTCTCTGTTTCAGAAACTGAAGGAATTTCTGGAGGGCAGGAACCTCATCACCAAACTACAGGCTAAACATGACCTGATCCAAAAGACTTTGGGAGAAAGTGAGTAATCGTTCTTGATTGATGTGTGCATGTGTGTTGATGAGCTTTAGTTTGGGGACATTTTAATTGGAAAAACTAATGTCATAAAATATTGTGGGTGTAATCTTGCTTTTCTTCAGAAACACGTTAATATGGAGTAAATTATATTTTAGACACAATAGTACCAGTTACTTTTTGCTTCGCAAGTGAAAATACTTCAAAACTAATTCAAAGCAAAATCCACCATTGTGCTTCTCAGAGCAACACACAGTTCTCTAAAGGAATCAGTGTTTTGAATGAATTGGTTGAGAAAATGATTCAGTGTGTCATTCATAAAGACTGACTAAATTATCCGTTAGTAATCAGACTCAATCGGACTGAAAAGCCTTCATGTAGATACCTCAATCAATCCAACCGAGCTTGATCTGAATTAAATTTTGACTGGATAGGAAGGGGTGGCCTAGACCTGAAATAATTTGATCAATACGAAACAAAAAATAAGCATGTAAACGCCTGAATCCAACTATTTTCCTCAATCTTTTTTAAAAACTTGCATGAATTTTGTGCTATGCACATGTAAACGATTGTGAATCAGATTGCAAAATTTAAAGTTCATATAGGGGTGGGCGATATGGCCAAAATATCATATAATGATTTTTTTTTTTTCAGGAAAATCACGATTTGATCATGATTCAAAGATACACATTACAAATACACATAATATACAAATAAAATAAACGCACAAGGTTTACATATAAACACAAGGTATACATAAAGTTGGTTATGTCTAAAGTGGAAGAAAACAGTTGAGAGAAAAACAGATGCTTGTCTGTATATAAGATGCGTGCAGGTCTTAAAGTGACAGCAGACTAATAGTATTAAACATGCTGCCGCTTGTCATTAAAGGGATAGTTCACCCAAAAATTATAATTCTGTAATCATTTGCTCACTCTCAAGTTGTTTTAAACCTGAATGAGTTTCTTGTCCACAATCAAAAATCATGATATTGCATTTAAACAGAACTTTCAGAATCTGAAATTGGATTGGATTCACTCGGATTGCTGAAAATTAGTGCTTGTAAACATACCTAGTCTCTTGTTTCATCCTGGAATGAACCAGTCATGTGCTTTGTTCCCAAATGAATCAGTGTTTTCGAGTGAATGACACTCAACCAATCAAATTTGAGTACAGAAACACAATGTTGTATAATTAGCCTATGGTTTGTCATTAGTATGTTACGTCCTCATTTAGATAGCTAAGTAAATGTGTGTAAAATTATGCATCAAATTATAAAATTATTATTTAATTATTTATCTAAAAAATAATGTTTCTTTTATGTGTAGGGTTAGTGTTAATATGCTTGTGTGGGGTGTTGCAGTGTCAGGCAGAGAGGGTGCTGAATTGACTGTGTGTGTGTGCTAGCTTGAGGATGGTACTGATGTCATCAGAGCATGAAGCTTTAACAGTGCAGTGCGGCTCTGTACTGCTGTCCTCTGGACCTTAGCGTGATCTTATTCACTTACTCATAGGCAGCCCTTGATGGTGGAGATTAAAGGTCATGTGCCACGCTACAAGACAGAGAAAATTAGTCTGTGCAAGAAAGAGAAGAGCACAGCAGGGATTTCCTTGAGTGTTTTTCACTCTGATGTACCTCCCACGTTCATTCCTCCAGACTGAACGGAACTGTCAGCCAGTTGGTCCGAACTGCCTGTGAACAGGAAATGAAACTGAGAGAATCACTCTGATGGCACATGATAACGAAGAGATAATTATGTGTGTTGGAGAGAGTAGTGGTGTTGATTACTCTATCGTGAAATAAGCATGCTAGCTGAGACTAGTTCGGTCAGAAAGATTATCTAATAGTTTTGAGTTAAAGTAATAATTTTGTAGATGTTAACTTTCTCCTCCATTACTCCAGTCTTCAGTGTCACATGAACCTTCAGAAATCATTCTGATATGCTGATTTGGTGCTCAACATTATGATGTACAGTATGAAAAATGAATATTCACTTTGAGATTTACATTTAAGAGTGTTATTAAATTATTAGTAATTATTGGTGATTTAATTCAAATGAGCATTAGATAACTGCAAATGTAATCTAAATGTAAAGATTATGTACAATTAAATATCCAATATTAATTAATACTGATAAATGACTGCATGGACAAACACCACTCACATTTTCTTCAGAGCACCTGGATCTTTTTCCCACTGTGATTTGGATTGATTTCACAGTGACATAATGGTTGATTGGATTTGTTGATCAAATTTGAAACACCTCAGTTATTCACAAGCTGTCTTATTCATTTTGTCAAATGACAAAAACAGATTTCAACGTCAAAATGCCTCAGTAAATCCAGGCTTTGGTGTGAAATGGTGCCGAGTACAGTGTGTGCAACCCCGGCTGCTGTTACTGAGGAAACTGACAGAATGTTCCAGCACAGATTGAGGGAAACAAAGTGGTTTGGATGATTAGCTTGAAGTCAGTTGCACGTTTGGCATTTGCTGTGTCGAACTGTGTGTGATGGGGGAAAATAGCACGTTGTGATGTCGCTGACTGTGTTTGGAGGGGAACGTGTGGATATGGGGTCACGTCCCACAAGAAGGTCCTCTGTGACAGCATAGACAAGAAGCGGGACGAGTGTTTTATTCCCAAAAGGAAACCGTGTCCAGCTGTGGCCTCTTCCTCACACATCCAGCCTCCCTCTAACTGTTTCCTCTGTCTTTTTCCTTTTGTTTCTACTTGTATCTCTTCATTCAGGTCAGAAGACCGACTACTGCCTTGCCAGGTGAGTGCTGTGGGAAAGCCAACAAATCCAAACAAGACACAAACCATTTACGCACAAGAATTAATTTAGTACACATGTAGATGTTTCAGGGCCATTTATAGATGAATATCTTGTCTAGACATATTCATCTTTTATTCACACATCTGCTGATTTATTTATTGAGGTTAGGGGTAGGTGATTTAATCTGCCATTATAATGGAGCAGCAAGGAAAATGGAATGGACCTTTAAACAAGAGTTCACAAAAGAGACAAAACAAGCGCTTTCACAACAAATACTGCTGTGTGCGTGTTTAAGGCCAGTGTATTAAAATAGGACCCTTCTCGGTAGGGTGATTTCTACTGGTCTAATGGCCACATGCAGTTTGTAAATTGAATGTGGAGGAAAATTAGAGCAGTTTGAGGGAAAATGATCCATTGTAATGACAACTTTCTCTTGTTCTCTCCATCTCTCTCTTGCTTGTGTCCATCAGCGGACGGAGGAACTCCACTGTTCGGAAACAGGTAATTATCCCCACTCGCTGGTAGAATTGACTGGGAATTGATTCTGGATCAATTCACAAACAATCATAATCAGCTATTGTTATTGAAATCAATATACAGGACAAAACATTACAATGATGTAAAGTGCTGGGAAAACAGTGGATTGGCATATATTATCAAAAAATAGTGTGCTGACACTGTGCAAACAAACAAACCTTTATATAAAAAGTATATATATATATACAGTGGGTACGGAAAGTATTCAGACCCCCTTCAATTTTTCACTCTGTTATATTGCAGCCATTTGCTAATTCACTTCATATTTAAAGGAAATGTGTTTACTCAGAAATCACTCAGGACATAATTTGTCTCAATTGAAACTGCTAAGATGTGCACTACATGTTTCTTTATTTGTTGTATGGTTGTTTGTGTATTTATTTGTTGTATGTATTTATTTATATTGATTTAATTTAGTTATTATTTATTTCATGTTTATTTTACTTTTTTGTTTGTTTGTTTTGTTTTGTTTATGCTCATTCTGATGTGGCATCTCATTTACTCAGAGCCACAGAGCCACCTCTGGATACTAGGTTATTATTCATTTATTTTTTAAATTTTTGTATATAATTATTTTTATTTAGCACTAGCAGCAATGAATGTAATTACAGTGGGTACGGAAAGTATTCAGACCCCCTTCAATTTTTCACTCTTTGTTATATTGCAGCCATTTGCTAAAATCATTTAAGTTAATTTTTTTTCCTCATTAATGTACACACAGCACCCCATATTGACAGAAAAACACAGAATCGTTGACATTTTTGCAGATTTATTAAAAAAATTGAAGGGGGTCTGAATACTTTCCGTACCCACTGTATTTGTACAGAGACCATGCTTTTTACATTTTCAATCTCTACCCAACCAACCCAGAAAAAATAATTATATTAATTATATTTAATAATATAATTAAATTAAATAAATACTAAAATAATTAATCTAAAATAAATAAATAAAAGTAATACATAAAAATATTAAATAAAATCATATTAAAAATAAATTGTGTGAATACTATTTATTCAGATAATAAATAGTATAAATTAACATATCTATAATTAAAAACAATCAAGAACATCAGAGTTCAATGAGGTCACTCTGTGGATATATACACATATACATAATCCAAGATTTGTAATTGAATCGAATCTCTATGAATCACAGTCGAACATTCCCAACCTTACTTACATGTGACACGTGTGATGTATGTTTGTATTTGTATTACTGTATGTGTACATTTTTGCTGTAAATATGTACTTATGTTCAGTGCATGTCTCTTTAGGATAAGTAATATAACCGTAATATAGCAGTTCCACCCTGCAATCATTATGCACATGGCAGTGGGATAAATTTGAAAATTGGGCCAGGGAGATAAATTTAGTGTACACGTCCTACCACCTAAACCCTACCCCTAGGGGTTTACCACCCTACAGTATGGGTGAACAAAGAAAAGGACCCACTGCATCTCCTCGTTTGACCACCCCAATGTCCATGTCGCCCTCTAGTGAAGGATAATGATATAAGAGCAATATTCTGTGACTAGAAGACAAATGATTTGAGAAAATAAGATTCATTGAGAAAAATTCATACAAAAAAATCCATGATACTGATGTAAGTATGTATAAGAGTTTGTGAGCGCGACCTTCGAGCAATAAAGTTCAGGCCAGATGTGGCCCAAATTCTACTTTACTTAGCCGTTTCTTGCTCACCCAAATAAACAAAAGGAAGCTGTGGAGAGAAGCTGTCTCCTAGCAACCGTTGCCCCATTCCCATGGCTCAAACTGTGCTGCTTTTTCATCCCTCCCAAATTCTGTCTGATGCCAGCCTCCCTTTGCAAATATTATTATTATTTAAGCACTCTGCCGACAAACAGAGACCCTTGTTCAGAAAGGTTTCCTGTGCTGCAAAATGTCCAGAGAAACCCCCCGAACCATTTGAAAGGACCTGCATATTTTCTCCTTCATATTTTGTTTTCGGTTTCCTTCTTTTAGGAGTCCAGCCAAATCATTCCCCTGATGGTGGAGAGTTGTATTCGCTTCATCAGTCGACACGGTGAGCTCTCTCTCTCACTCAATTTCTATTTCTTGCCAAAGGCACTATTGCTGTGACGCTCTCTAGACTTTCCCTGACGAAATGAACAAAGTGTTCTGTTATGCTTCATTTATTTTTCTATCATACAGTATATACCACTTCCATTCCTGTAGCAATATCCAGTGTTTCCATTTTTTTTTTTTTTTTTTTAATCTGAGGATTCAACTCAATTTAGTCCCAACTAAGAACTAAACAAAATAATGGTATTTGTTTATTTATTTATGAAATATCAGGGAATAACATTTTTTCCAAAAATTATTGAAATTATTAAAAAAGTTTCTAGTGAATATACATTTTTCTCATTGTGCTCTGTTCCAAAAATGTAATCGGCTAGAAATGACTTCAGATTTTTTAATGATTTTTCCATGGTGAAGTCATGGATACTCAGTGGTCAAATGGGGTGGAAACTGTGTATTTTTTAAATGTGTATCTTTAACTACAGGTTGTCTTATAAACAGGTTATTTATTTATTTAAACTCGGAGAAACTCAGGCAAACTAACAATTCAACACAAATGATTTCTTTTGCCATGATACTGAAGATTCAGTAGACCCAGCTTGAGTTAAGATTATATCAGTATCTACTATGAAGTACAAACACTTCAAGTGCCAGAGTAAACCAACACGACACTTCCTATCTATTCTCTGTCCATAACGTCATGTCTGTGTCTGTACAGGTCTCCATCACGAGGGGATATTCAGGGTGTCTGGCTCCCAGGTGGAAGTCAATGATATTAAGAGCGCTTTTGAAAGAGGTGAGTCTATCTGGACTGTCCTATGCTGAGCCTTCATTTATCTATTTTGAATCAAGCCTGCATTCTTAAAGGATGCTTACTTTCTTCTCCGTCATTGTGTCTCAGGTGAGGACCCGCTGGCTGGGGACCAGAATGATCACGATATGGACTCCATCGCTGGAGTGTTAAAGCTCTACTTCAGAGGCCTGGAGAACGCCCTCTTTCCTAAGGAAGTCTTCCATGACCTAATGTCCTGTGTCTGTGAGTGTCCGCTTTATTTCCTACACCCACGTGCATTCTGCAGACCAGTCTTACCAGATTAGACAATGGATGAGCTTTTGTCCTAAAATAACTCATTTCTTGTTCATGTTGTTTTTTCCAGCCATGGAGAACCTCCAGGACAGAGCTGTCCACATCCGCAAAGTCCTGCTGTCTCTACCCAGCAACACCCTGGTTATCATGAGATACCTGTTCGCTTTCCTCAACCAGTAGGTTCCGCTGATCAAATCTTGTCTGGAATGAGTTTTCCCACCAAAGTTATTTTTGTTAGTGTGTGATTTTAACTCAAGACAAGGTCTGTGACAATCATTTACTCCCCCTCGTGTCGTTCCAACCCCGTATCACTTTCTTACGTCCAGGGAACACAAAAGTAGATGTTTTGCAGAATGTCCCAAGTGCCCTTTTCCATGTGAAAGTGAATCAGGGTCAATACTGTCGAGCTTCAAAAAAGACAAAAAAAGGTTCATTCATTAAAATAAGAGTGGTCCATATGGCTTGTGCTCGATGTTCCAAGTAATTCCATAGACTGTTATGTTATTAATCAATTAAAATGTCACTTGCATCTCTAAAATCTGATCTCACTGGCACCTGCGTTTGGTTAAAGAATGGCTTGTGAAGATGCATTGTAAGTTTGATGTCAGTGATTCCAAATGCCATTTGTTGACTGTGTGCCGTTATTGATCGTGCCACACAAAGTTCGATTTGTGGAATTGTAAATAGGATTAGACATGAGTTTAAAAAAAAAAATTCTGCCAAAAAAGCTTTATGGTTTAACATTTGAAAGCAAAGAATATGTCCACAGACCATATGTCCGTTTGTCATCTTTTTTACCCAATGACTTTGCATCCCTGAAGATATGAGATTTTCAGTGAGTAAAGGAATAAAAACAAAGTTAGCGGTTTGGAGCAACATGAGGGTGAGTAAATGATGCCGGATTTATTTGAGTGAACGATTCCTTTAAACCAGTGCCAGTATATGGTGATTTCTTACAGCTTACCATACAAAGAGCTTATATACAATCTAAACTTACCATTTTACATGACCTTTTTACTACAAATTTAAATATTGTTTTACCAAAAAGAGAGGATTGGCCCATACCCAACCTCAGCTGAGGGCTACGGCACTCAAGCCTCTTGGAACGTGTCCCTCCGTATCTTTGCCTCTCGTACATCCACTTTTTTCCACCCTGTGGTCCTTTTGAAAGACACTCCAGACCACAACACGATCTTAGCTTTTACTCCAGCCCGCCGTTGTGCATGCAGGCATGTCTGGTTTTCCTAAAACATCTGAACCCTTTCCAGCCCTCGTATCACAGCCAGAAGGGTGAAGCGAATGTGTGTTCAAGTATGGTGTCGCCATCAAGCCACCATTAGTGTTCCAATGCTGGATGTCTGTAGCCCTCAGTGAATGGCTTCTCTGTTTGCTCCACGGCTGATAGATCTTTCCTCTGCTATAAAAGTCAGTGGAGGTGCCAGAATGGGTCTCTAAAGAACTGCTGCGCTCTCTAATGCGCTATAGCCAGCGTTACAGCCAATCATGTGCGTCGTCCGTAGGAATGCGTGGTATACACTCACAAATACACATCAAGAGAGCTTACTTTGATGGTATAGACATTTGCAGACAGAAAAAAAGAAAGAGAGATGGGTAATTGGAGACCCTTGTGCAGTTGTAACTGTCTGGGCGGGACAGTACTCATAAATTGCTTTGGAGCCTTTCCATGTGGACATTTATGTGCCCCTACTGCTTTTATCCCACAAATACAATTAAGGATACCTGTCCCCACTTTTTGGACACATCCAAGTTTTCAGTAATCAAACAAAGTGGGTGTACTGTGGAGTAAGAAGGGAAACAATTAAAAGGGTGTAGCAATTCAGAACAGTCTCATAGACACACATAAATGGGAGAAAGCTGGTTTAGGCTCATGATAAATGAGCTGTCGTAAGGAAGTGTAGATAGAGACTCAGTCTGGAACTCAATCTGTCTTTCACATTAGTCCAGCAGAAGCTGGTCTCTTCATGAGAAAAGTCATATGATCAAGGATCATTTTAACGTGTCTGGATAG
The DNA here is from genome assembly GCF_001515605.1 of Sinocyclocheilus anshuiensis. Taxonomy (NCBI): domain Eukaryota; kingdom Metazoa; phylum Chordata; class Actinopteri; order Cypriniformes; family Cyprinidae; genus Sinocyclocheilus; species Sinocyclocheilus anshuiensis. The sequence goes on from NW_015555883.1 coordinate 1,014,810, forward strand.
TATGACTATTTTGTAATTTTTTTTTTATTATTATAATTTTTTTATTTATTTGGTGTGCTTCAAACCATGTGTCAGCTGTTAATGTATATTCTTAAGTTTAGTTCTTTTTTATGTATTTATTTATTAATTTTTAGGGCTTAATTATAAGCTAGGAAAGCTAATAATTAATTAAATAATTTTTAAATAGTTTGTATTTTTTTTTTTAAATAAATATTCATAAAATTAAAACAATCAGGATGCAACACTCACTAAAAAAAGATACAACATATTTTGTAATGTGATGGAGGAAGAGTGAGGGATTGTGGGAAACCAGTGATTTGCTGTCTGTTTATTGGAGATCAATTTTTTACCATTATTATTTTTTGTTTTGTTTTGTTTACCCGCATGCCATGTGACCATTAACCAAGATCAAAGAACGATGAACATGCAAATGTATTATTAAAATATTAGCTTAAAATTCAAGTAAATATAAAAAAAAAGGCAATCTCTGTTTACTTAATTAAATAATTTATTTTAATAATTTAATTATAATCAATTTTGATCAATTTATATTCCTATGTTTTGCTTAACTGTTTTTTTGTTTTTTTCTCTTTCTTTTAACTAGCCTGTCCCAGTACAGTGACGACAACATGATGGACCCCTACAACCTGGCTATCTGCTTCGGCCCCACACTCATGTCTGTGCCCGAGGGCCACGACCAAGTCTCCTGCCAGGCACATGTGAACGAGCTCATCAAAACCATTATTATCCATCACGAGTGCATCTTTCCAGGGCCCCGTGAGCTGGAGGGGCCCATCTATGACCGTGGAGGAGCCGCTGAGGAATACTGGTGAGTCTAGAATGAGCGTGAGTGAATTTGGTTGCAAAAAAAAGAAAAAAGGATGAAAATGAAGCATATAATCTTGGCAAAATTCATTGGCAGTGAATACTGGCCCCACATTTTATTTGAGCAGCTGCTCAGCCAAACCACAAAACCAGAAATGAGTTGATCAGACGAGCTTGATTTAATGCAGAACCAGTCAGACATGATGGATTGAGCATTATAAATATAAAGACCAACAGAGCCCTACAGGGAGTCAGTCGCTTTTTAAAGTGTACATCCTATGTATATTATGCTCATTTAAGCCGTCAGTTCAATGGTTGAAAACAGATAAATTTCTGACCCTCAGCGTGTATCAGCACACGACCTAGACTCCCAAAAGATGTCACAGTGAAAGCAACCAGAATACTGGCAGGCAGCCAGACTCGTAAAACACCATCATGAGGTCCGTTTTTAAATTAAAAACGAGGTTATCCTTCCCTGCTCGAGGCCAAGTGCTAATGAAATGCCCTCCCACAGCTTTTTAATAACTGTTTCAGATTTCATAGAGGAAATGACTTCAGATTGGTGTGTCACTGTGAAAAGAAAGCGTTGTGTCCAGATCAGGTTTGTTTGTGAGATACAGGCTTAAAGACGTGGATCATTTCATGTGGTTTTCATGCACGGGATTGCTTAGATTGCATGGGTGGTGTAATTAAGACTTTGAGCTGCTGAGATGATGTTTTTAGCTTCGGGTTTAGTCAGAGTCTCATTTCAGCTTCCTGAGGCTTTAGGTCACGTGAAGTCGAGACACGTTAACAACATATTGTAGTTAACACATAGCAAACAAGTTCCTGTCCTGGTATGGTATATTACTGGTCATTCTGTATTTGAACTTCATTTAACATCTGTATAGCCTCAGATCTGAATTTGAAGTGCGTGTGAAAATTCTGATATTTTATTGAGCAGTGTAATATCAAAGCATAAATGTTCAAACATTTCCCCCAAATGTTCATTTCTGTATTGTGAAACAAAACTCATTCAACAAAGACGTATCCTGTCTTATAAAAACTTTTGCATTTATTATGGTGATGATAATTTGGGGAGACTTGTGATTAACTGCTCTAAAAAAGTGACCCAGGCAGTTTTTGACAGTCAAATTAATTTTACGCAGTGGGATCATCACTGTCCTTGCAATGCAAAAGTAAACGTTTTGTCAAAGACTGATTCTGAGAGCAGAATGAGACATCCAGTGTCTCTGGGGAAGACATTAAAAATCACAGCAGCTTCTGACCTCCATGAACACTAACTCATCTGCTCAAGGGTGAAGAACCCACACGGATCATTTTACCTTAAGAACCCAGATCAAAGCTACACTCGGGCTCTCAGATGGAGTGACAGGAGGATCACAGGATCTTCTTCACCAACTAACTACTCAATAAGGCCAGTCTGTCATTTGAATGATTCACTGAAACACTGATGGACGTGTGCTTTGCCAAACCTGTCGGACACTGTCTCCGTACACACAGCAGGCAGAGATTAGCACATTATACAGTCATTACCCCCATGTTCCTTTTGTCTAAAGCTGCTCTCTAATGAAACTAAGCTTTTCATTAGCCCAGACTTCATGCTTGCCAACTGTCTATGTAATAAACCGGGATGGTCTTCGTAAGATATATTCCAGCAGGGTAGAGTACTGCATTTTCACTCTAGAGCTTGAATTTCCTCCAGCACGTTACGAGAGAGCGGCTTTTATTGGTACAGTGATGACAGTGAATTAGGCAGTGTTTTTGCTTGAGTGCTCAATAGGAGATCAGGTTGTTCAGTTGGATTTTGTGCTAAATTAATACTTGGGTTATTAGAAGGTTTCTTGGCCTGTGAATGGCATAACAGAGCTGTTATCAGCACCGAGGCCTTCATGACCTTGGAAACAAGCCATTTTCCTGTGCATTAGTACAGTGTTTTCTGGTCACATTAGATTCCCTACTGGAGTTGAGTGAGGGCAGGTTCAGTTTAGAGTCAAGAGGCCACAGGAAAGTCCAGCTTTGATCCTTGTATCTGTGGTCTACTTCCTGTTTTGCTTCAAAGAAGCATGAACACACTGTTCCAGGCCTGAAGAGTGAGGCATAGAGAGACTTAAAGTCATAACTGGTTCTCAGAAATGTCCTCATTCACCGTTTTATGCCCTTATTTTATCTTTCCTTCTTCTGCTCTTTCCCTCTCAGTCCCGATTTTTTACAATAGCAGTCAAAAGTTTGAATTTACCTACTCATTCTTGATTATTACTGTTTTCCTCATTTTTGAATGGGGAAAGCAGTAATAATCTAAGGTTGTAAAAACTATAAAATATCTGTCTGTCTATATTTATTTACATTTTAAAAGTTTGGGGTAAGTAAAATATTTCTTAAAATATATTTCTTTAAAGAAATAAATACTTTTATTCTGCAAGAATGCATTAAAATGATCAAAAACAATTAGGCATTTATAATGTTACAAAAAATATATTGAAATGGAAAACAGTTATTTAAAATTGTAATAATATTTCACAAGATTAGTTAAAATAAAATTATTTTATTTAAAACAAAATTTGCAGCCATGGTGAGCGTAAGAGACTTCTTTCAAGAGCATTGAAAAAATCTTGCCAACTCAAACAAAGAGTTTGTGTATTTAATGGAAATTCATGCCTTCATACAATTTGTCTACAAAATGTTATGCAAAAAAGTTTCAAATAGTTTCAAGCATTTAAGCAGAAGCCTGTAGAATCATAAGGTCTTCAAGATCATTTTACTCAGGTGTCTAGTCAACTTTTCATTAGGTCACCTTTTTTTAATTTGTTAATGTAGATGTAAGTGTGTATTGCATGTAACTGTTGCTCTCTGTATTAATGTAATGGTTAAAGTTTGTGTTGTTGTCATTTCAAATGTCTGTAATTGAGGTTTCCACTGATTCATGTTTCTTGTGGTCAATTCTACAGTGATAATCCACACATTGAGCCCCCTCTAGTGGATGAACCTGCACCTGACACCGTCTCTGAAATCCACAACAGTGATGATGGTGAGTCCAGATGCCATTCAAACGACCGTACTAACAAGCACACAAATCTTTCATAAAGACACACTGTTGCCGTTATCATCAGTCAGCTCACTATCATGGAAGCTCCTGTTTCATGCCCTCGTGTGTCCATGCACCTTTTCTGCAGCTCCAAACCTGTCATGATAAATGTGCTCTAACCTGCTTGGCTTCCCACGCAATAACCCTTTTTCTTTCCCTTGTGCTCTTTCTTCCCTCTCGCTCTCTCCCCTTCCTGTCCTCTCTCTTTTTGTCTTCCTCTGTTTTTCCTGTCTTTAAGTAGTAAAGTCAGGGTCCTTGAACGTTTCAGAGTCTGACCCTATTGAGGCCATCGCACGTTTTGACTACTCTGGACGCACCAACCGTGAGCTTTCCTTTAAGAAGGGGGCGCCTTTGCTGCTGTACCACCGTGCATCTGAGGATTGGTGGGAGGGTCGCCACAACGGCACTGATGGACTGGTGCCGCACCAGTACATAGTAGTGCAAGACATGTAAGCTGTCCGGTTTATTGACTTGAACTGCTGATACTAGTAGTTACTTATCTATTGTACTGATCAGTTAGACCGCTCATAGTGTATGTGAATTCTAGAGATGTCTGTGATTTTGTGTGATAGGCCGGATGGATATGCAGGCAGAGGAAGTCCCAAAGCTGACCTAGAGGCTTCCCATGATGCTGTGGAAGAGAAGGTGTCCACCAGAGCCAGTGCTAGCTCACCCACTGGAGGTCATGTAGCTGATATCTACCTAGCTAACCTCAACAAGTAAGTTAACTGTTCATATGGTCTTCATTAATAAAAATGGTGTGCAAAACAGAATATACAATGTTAAAAATATTAATTAAAATTTAGAAAGGCAGATTATATATGTTGTTCCGTATTTAGGTATTTAGTAGCAAGTATTTAAAATATTTAAATTATTTTCATTATATGTGACCCTGGACCACAAAACCAGTCTTAAGTCGCTGGGGTATATTTGTAGCAATAGCCAAAAATACATTGTATGGGTCAAAATTATAGATTTTTATTTTATGCAAAAAAATCATTAGGATATTAAATAAAGATCATGTTCCATGAAGATATTTTGTAAATATCGTACCGTAAATATATCAAAACGTAATTTTTGATTAGTAATACGCATTGCTAAGAGCTTCAATTGGACAACTTTAAAAGCGATTTTCTCAATATTTAGATTTTTTTTTCACCCTCAGATTCCAGATTTTCAAATAGTTGTATCTCGACCAAATATTGTCCTATCCTAACAAACCATACATCAATGGAAAGCTTATTTATTCAGCTTTCATGTGATGTATAAATCCCATTTTTGAAAAATTTACACTTAAGACTGGTTTTGTGGTCACCTGTCACACACACACACACACACACACACATATATATATATATATATATATATATAGTACATATACATTATAGACAATAAAAATGTAAAAACAATTAACTGATTATGTGAAGTATATATATATGTGAAAATTATGACTTTATCCATCTCACTTTATCCATCTCAGGATGAGAAAACGGCCTGAAGCGACCAGCATCCGTAGACCAATCCGGCCAGTGGAGGGACTAGGTGAGGGCTCATCCGGAGCAGCAGGGGGTTTAAAGACCTCCTCCATGCCGGCAGGTGGATATGCCAAGGAGGGCACAGACAAGCGGCCGGTCAGTGCTCACAGTGTTCTAAACTCCATCACCCGACACTCCTCTCTGAAGGTAGAAGGTCCTCAGCTCCGCAAGTCCACTCCTGCAGGACGATCAAAGAGTTTCAGCAATCACAGACCACTTGACCCAGAGGTCATCGCTCAGGTGGAGCACAGCTCACAGGTACAACAAACCCAGAATCTGGGCATGTCATTCAGTGTGGCACTGCTTATTATTTAAATTCAGAAACATTCAGACCCTGTCAGTTTTCATACACACTTACACTGAATAAGAATGACATGCATGTAAACAGAAAATCAATTTTTTCCACTCCGGAAATAGTCCTGAGCTCTCCAGAGGAGTGTCTGTTTTTTAGAATGTCCTATTTATCTTTCTTTGAGCTGTAATTTCACGGCTGGATAGAGGGCCAGAATCGATCCCGGCTGTGGTTATAATTGAGTTCCTGCGGTCCAGTCATTCTGAGTGTGGACATCTCACAATTTTATTGTTGTACTTGCTACACAACAGTTGTATATGTGCATCGCAGTTGTTGGATGTTGTCTTTTTGAAAAGGAGTGAAATACTGGAAAATGCCACTAAAATCCATCAAAATGTGGCTACCATTCAAATTCTTTCATTAAAAAAAACAAAACAGCCAGTTCACCAGTAACTTTTTTGAAATTGCAGCATATACATGGTTTAAATTGCAAACAAAATGTTATATACAAAAATATTACAAACAAAATATGATTCGTTAACCAGGTAACCAGGCTTTTATAAGGAATACTTTTATTTGATGTTATTCGTGACCTTTTTAAGGTTGTTTTAATTTTGGTTTTATTTATGAGACCGCAAACACACTGTGTGAATTCAAGTGTTTTATTGTAAATTAAATTAAATTGAATGAAATTATAAGAATAAAATAAGAAGAAACGATCTTGTGCCGTTCATCAAAAATATTCATTAGAAAAAAACTGATAAATAATTCAAAATAAATTCAAGTCTTTTATTGCTGTACATACAATAAAATAAAATAAGACGAAACTTTGTTCATTAGAAAAAACTGATTTCAAAAAATTCAAATTAATAATAAAATAGTTAAATAATAGAATGTTTTTATATTATATGTTTTATATACTAATATTATATAAAACATATAATATAAAATTAATATAAATATATATATATATATATACATATTTTCTCTTTTTGTCTTTCTTCATTTATCTCTCTTTTTTTCAGGACATTGAGGCGACTATGAACACTGCTCTAAGTGAGCTGCGAGAGCTGGAGAGGCAGAGCAACGTCAAACACGCCCCTGACGTGGTGCTTGACACTCTAGAGCAACTGAAAAGCGGCGGGGCGGCTGAACAGAGGAGTGTCTGTTTTTTAGAATGTCCTATTTATCTTTCTTTGAGCTGTAATTTCACGGCTGGATAGAGGGCCAGAATCGATCCCGGCTGTGGTTATAATTGAGTTCCTGCGGTCCAGTCATTCTGAGTGTGGACATCTCACAATTTTATTGTTGTACTTGCTACACAACAGTTGTATATGTGCATCGCAGTTGTTGGATGTTGTCTTTTTGAAAAGGAGTGAAATACTGGAAAATGCCACTAAAATCCATCAAAATGTGGCTACCATTCAAATTCTTTCATTAAAAAAAACAAAACAGCCAGTTCACCAGTAACTTTTTTGAAATTGCAGCATATACATGGTTTAAATTGCAAACAAAATGTTATATACAAAAATATTACAAACAAAATATGATTCGTTAACCAGGTAACCAGGCTTTTATAAGGAATACTTTTATTTGATGTTATTCGTGACCTTTTTAAGGTTGTTTTAATTTTGGTTTTATTTATGAGACCGCAAACACACTGTGTGAATTCAAGTGTTTTATTGTAAATTAAATTAAATTGAATGAAATTATAAGAATAAAATAAGAAGAAACGATCTTGTGCCGTTCATCAAAAATATTCATTAGAAAAAAACTGATAAATAATTCAAAATAAATTCAAGTCTTTTATTGCTGTACATACAATAAAATAAAATAAGACGAAACTTTGTTCATTAGAAAAAACTGATTTCAAAAAATTCAAATTAATAATAAAATAGTTAAATAATAGAATGTTTTTATATTATATGTTTTATATACTAATATTATATAAAACATATAATATAAAATTAATATAAATATATATATATATATATACATATTTTCTCTTTTTGTCTTTCTTCATTTATCGTCAATGTCTACCACAGGTCTGTCCGCTTCCAGCTCCACCTTCAGAGATAACAAACCCCCAGCCACCAGACCCAAGCCTGTGGTGTTCCCAAAAAGCAGTTCGGCCGGGGGCAGTCCGGCGATGGGATCCCCGACCACCACCATACCGCCAACACCACCACCCCCTCCACCACCCACCGACAAGTCCTGCCCGGTCTGAGCGTTTACAGCCTCGATCTGTGATCCGTTTCTTAGGAATTCCAAGAGCACCCTCTAATACTGACTTTTTTGGATCTTAACAGAAAACTGCGGACAACTTAACAGACTCAAACTGATATTGGATGCTTGCGTGAGTGAGTTTGTGTGTGTGTGTGGAATTAATATACACTTGTGGAAATATTGGAGTAGTTTTAAAACACTGTTTTAGTTTGGATTGAGACACTCTTCTCTAATCCCAAAATTAGTGGTTTTGATTTTTTCCGCCTGTATATAGACTGATTTTATAGGAAAGGGGTCAAACTTTGAGGACGAACGAGCAGTGGATGTGCTTTCCGAGGACACTTTCTTCCCCTCAGACTTTGGTGCTGGTGCAGCTTGAAGCAGGTTACAGACGGCACAGCATCGTAGTGAATAGAAACAAATTTTCCTGATATGAATTTGCCACTCCTTGTCACATAACAGCATTACAACCTGATCACAAATCTGTCTTTTTCTACAGATTCTACGAATCTGTTATACAATAATCAGTAGTTACAGTTCATATAATCCACATTGGCACAGTCTCTGCTTCTCTTTTTTACAAATCTTGCCATCAAAAGGCAACTAAACACACCAAATAAATGAAATAGGAGCATCTCTGCATGAGGATTCATGATACAAGATATTTGCATGGTGAACATGGATTCCCTAAGAAACAGATTTATTTTCATACACATCAAAAGCACTTCTGATAATAAAAAGTCATTTTATTGTGCTATTATATCAGCGGGCACATAAAAAGAGGGTGTTGTTTTGTATAAGTTTAATAATCATGATTATAACTGGAAAAAAGTATCTAAAAATGAGGAATGTCATGCAAGCACATTATTTCTTCATAGCCCGTGTATAAAAATAAAAACAGGTTAAATAAAACATAATTTTATTTAATTTTCCCTAGGTCATTACTCACCTTTGGGTCTGTATCATGGTATCTATGTATTAGTATGTGTGTTTTCGTACAGTATGTATATTCTGAATCTTAACAGCCTAACAGCAGCTTTTAAAGATTTACGGCTTTACAATACAAAAAAAGGGAAAGACTTCAAACAGACTAACGGGGGACACATGCAAAAACGTAGCTTGCTTTCCTCAGTTTTTCCAACTCAGAAAGGATAAGCATGCAAAAAGCCTCTTTAAAGTCTGACAATCTTCATCACACGGTCTGCCTGATTATGCCTTCGACAGAATGGATCGGACAAGTCTGTATTTTCCTAAGCGAGGCCTTATTGTCCTAGAAAATGAGTTGTGGTGGTTTGCAAAAGTAGCCTGCTTCACTTTGAAGCATTACAAGCTCTGTACAGTCTAACATGCATGACTGACTGTGACTCCTGGAAAATATCTACGGACAGACTGAGATGTTTATGACCCAGGCTTTTTTTTTTTTTCCCCCAAATAACTTTTTTGAGGACAAGCCTTTTCCTAACGTTTTATTTTCTGAATGTGTTGTTGTGTTCTGAAAATGTCTTCACAGGTGGTTACATTTGTTCATGTGTTAATGATTGGAAGTATTCTGTGTGTGTTGTTCCTGATACCTCATAAAGGCAACTGGAAACTGTCTTATTGGAGTTCTTTTGTGAGTGGGACTTTTACATGCAAATGACAGCAGGAAACTCATGGTGTGTGTGTTTAATGTGTAATGTTAATAGTATGCTGTTGGCCGAGGCCTCTGTTTACACACATACTGTTTTCTTTCATTGTGTAAATTGAAATCAATCATTATACACTTGAATCTGCATTGTATGTTTGTGAACGAATTAAGTGATTTTCTTTCTTTTTTTTGTGATCATAACTATTGTTAAAATGTAATTCCTGTCTAATTGAAACAAGACTGTAAAATTAATTGTCTTGTCAGATATATTTATAGTTGTCCATTCAGATATCTGTTTCCAGAGAAACCTGTGTTCAGATGTACTTACAATATATTGTGTATATACAATAGTGTACATTACAGAGGTACATTCTTTTTCTTCATATTTTGTTTGTGGGGTTTTTTTTTTTTTTGGTACAGTATTGTACAGTTACAGCAATAGTAGTTGCCACTCAAATATACATTATATAATTCCACGCGTAGTTCCTGTAGTAAACATTTTTAAATAAAAAAAAATTGCTTGCTAAATGTGTATTTGATTAATTGTAAAAGTGCACAAATTTGAAAATTATTTTTTCCTAATATTGCCTGTCACTTGTTCATTTTAAATAAAAAGCTTGCTAAACGTCTCTTTGATTGTTTAAAATTAATTAACTTTTTTTTTTTTTTACACTTTTACTAGCCACTGTTTTTCATTTTAAATGAAAAATTGCTTGCTAGACATGTCATAGATTATTTCAATACAAAAAAAATTGCTTTTACCCAATTTTACAAGACCCTTTTTTATTTGTTTATTTTTATTTTTGCCAACTTTTTTTATTTTTTCATTTGAATATGTAAGTGGGCATGGATCACTTTCTGATGCGTTTTAGCGTCAATCCGAGATATTTTACACTGGCTAGCATTAAGCAATTATAGCCTACCCACCATTACACAAAAAAAGTACCCACATTTAGCTTTCACGCATTTGTTTCAAACATTTCAAACATTTGTTGTTTGTCTCAGCAGCTATGCTTTAAAAATACCTGAGTGACTGCATCATATCTGCAGGTGTTCCTTCCCTGCAGCTCCCATTTCTCATGAACTTCAGGTCTATTTCCTGATTAGTGTTCATTCACTGGACCAAAAAAGTAAATAAAATAAAATAAAAAAAACAAAGAATCCAACATAGTATAGAATTTCATTAGTAATTTCATTAGAAGTTTGTCCACTTGCTAAGGATTAAAAAATATAAGGATAAAAAAAAAAAAATTGCAACATAAATCATACATACTTTTATGTTTAGTTTAGTTTTTTTTTTTTCTACAGAAATACAGGAAGACCTTGTAAAAAAATCGACTAGAATATGCAAATCTAGGTCAAAGTTATCTTCTTGTGTCATACGTTACACTTCTGAGCAGACGTCAGACAAAAATGTTTTTAATAAGAGAAGTATGAACTTGCCTTTCTGCCTCATATTGCTGCTTTAAATTCCGTCCACCAGAGGGCGACATACTTTTTGGTTTGTTGTCACTATTAATATAGTGGAATAAAATAGTTAGTGATTTGCACATCATCAACATACGATGATCCGCAATTTAATATTTGAACGTGTGTTATGTCTTCTATCTAACTTTAAGATAAAATCATATATTAAGAGAGAATGCACCAGTACCCTTAACTCAAGCGCGAGGCACCGAACAAGGAAGTTCCTGACAGAAATGAAAGGAAAGTTACTGGTCATAATGGTTTCCGTCGAGCTGCTCTCAGGACTTCTGCTGGAGGACTGCAGGTGTAATTGACATTAGTCCATAGAAAAACTCAAATTGGGATTAAAGTGGAAAATGCGCAGGCTTCTAACACACAAATGGTTGGTTTGTTCGTTTTTTGTGATTTTCTTGTGTTGTCAGTCAATCAGTGTGATGATGATAATAACGCTGATGTTTGTGATGATCTGAAGGGGAAATCCTCCTCACCTCACAGGCAGTGCATTTAGACTGTCGGCAGCTCATCCACACGGCGTCTTTCCATAAATAGCTTATTTTTGGAGAAATATGATTATGTTTATGTGTCTTCCGTGTTTGCAGGTCAAATAGAAAGGAAATGGATTTTATTTGACGCTTCTGTTGTGATGTGAGTGACTTTTGAGGCGTGTTGCGTTCACAAATAAACCGGTGAGTCACTTTTGCTTAAAACAACAGCAAGTTAGTTGGATGGATGAGAGAAATATGTATTTAGATTCTGTTTACCTTACGATTAGCTCTAAAAATAAAGCACTTAAAACTTAATTTCATTCAACAACATACTGTTTGAAGGTACTAACCAGGAGCTCATTGGCAACATTATTTGCATTTACAGTATGAACTACTGTTGAAATATATATATATATATAGGGTTATTCTTGGTTTCAAGGTTATTACTACTTTATTACTTTTTTAATATCGGGGCCTCCAATAAATGCCTTTCTAAATAAAAGCACCTTGAGTCCTTTTGTTCTAAAGTGAAGTTCTGAGAAAAATGTGTCTTAAATGTACGTTTTGGGGCCACTGTGGATACTTCATTAATCCAATTAGTGAAAATGCAGTAATTATTGGAGGACAGGTAATCATGAGGGAAACTTAGCGTTAAATATTTCCTGCTCTAGAGAATCTTTGATTATTTTTCTGTCATACACAGATCTGATCATGTCATCTGCTTGTGTCAACACAATGACAGCAAGTACAGCAAACCACCTTTGGTCGCTGGATGATGTTCTTGGTCAGGGAGCTACAGCAAGTGTCTACAAAGCACGAAACAAAGTACTTTATCATTATTACAGTTTTCCCATTTCCATTACACAAACAGCTCATAGACTTGACACTTTACACTAAATGACACTTTATATTGCTGTAGAAAACAGGTGAGCTGGTTGCTGTGAAGGTCTTTAACTTGGTGAGCTACAACAGGCCATATGAAGTTCAGATGAGGGAGTTTGAGGTGCTACAGAGACTCAATCACGTCAACATAGTTAAACTCTTTGCTGTGGAGGAGGTACGTATCTGATGTGGTTTGTGACACTGTTCAAAATTTTCCAACCACGGTACCACTGATTTTTCAGACAGTGCTTTGATGTTTGAGTTTCTCATGATGCATTGTATCAGGGTCATTTATGGCCAACTTTCTAAAGAACAGCACAAAACTACTGTATTTAGTGCAGTGAAATTGATTTGATAATTATTCACCTTTAGTACTCAACTCATTGTATGGTTTAAGAGTTAGAACTAGTCTAAAACAAGGATGATAATTCTGTTGCAACCGTTTGTATTGAAAACATTTATGTACACTACTGTTCAAAAAAAAAAAAAAGAGATAATAAGATTATTATTTTTATTTATTTATTTATTTTTTAAAGAAATTATTACAGCAAGGAACTGGAGAGTCCGTAAATATGTTTATAATTGTGCAAAATATTTATATTTTAAACCATTTAAAAATATATATATATTTTAGATTCATCAAGGAATCTTGAAAAATATGTATCATGGTTTTAATAAAAGATTGATTATAAGAAGAAATGTTTATTGAGCTCCAAATCGGTATATTAGAATAATTTATAAAGGATCATGTGACACGGATTCAGCTTTGCTATCACATGAATAAATTACATTTTAAAATATTTTACAATAGATTATTTTTAAATTGTAATAATACTTCACAATATTACTGAACTTTGATTAAATGAATGCAGCCTTGGTGAGCGTAAGAGACTTCTTACTGACCTCAAAACAATAAAGATATAACAATAATAATAATAATAATACAAGTTTTTAATTTTAATCTTTGCACAAACATTCTGATATTACAATTTTATAAAATGCCAACAATAAAAGCAACTAGGTTAGCTGATTACCTTGAAAGTACATAGATACCACCATCAGTTCATACTGCTGTTGGCGATTTTTCCAACAAGCAGATGTGATGAGACCTGTTTTCCTGGGTTTGGTCAGGTGATGTTCAACATATACTCCATTGTGTTAAACTTGTTTGACTCCCCACCTAAACTAGATCTGAGAGGTGAATGTTAAACGCACTGCCTTCAGTTCTATTCCTGTGCATGTCAGATGCATATGAACCCAAAGCAGAAGGTTCTGGTGATGGAGTTCTGTTCAGGTGGCAGCCTGCTGAACCTGCTAGAGGAGCCAGAGAATGCGTTTGGACTTCCTGAGTCTGAGTTCCTCATTGTATTACAGTGTGTGGGTAAGGACCAACAGAGGAAATTAAATGGTTAAATCAGTAGTTTCCTCTCCATTACACATGAACGTGTTACGAGGCATTACTGTAGATAAATAGAGCTCTTTTCAGATTTTGTTTTTCTCCCATTTGCACATATACAGTCCAAGGAATGAACCACCTACGGGAGAATGCGGTGGTGCACAGGGACATCAAACCTGGCAATATCATGAGACAAGTGAGTGAGGATGGGCGGTCGGTATACAAGCTGACGGACTTTGGTGCTGCCCGTGAGTTGGAGGACGATGAGAAGTTTGTGTCCATATATGGCACAGAGGAATATCTGGTAAGGAGGAAATGCTATTAAATTTCTTAAAATGGTTAATGCTGAAAAATGCCTCTTCCTGCATTTTTTAGTGATTCACAGAAAATACGGCACATGCAGTTGCTTATCAGAAATGTAATTAGGAGTTTGATGTGGCTCCTTTCATCTGTCTGTGAATAAATGTAGTATCTGAAATAATAACTTTTGTGAACTGTGCTTGTGTGGTTCAGCATCCGGACATGTATGAGCGTGCAGTGTTGAAGAAGCCCCAGCAGAAAGCTTATGGTGTGTCTGTGGATCTGTGGAGCATTGGTGTCACCTTCTACCATGCTGCCACTGGCAGTCTTCCCTTTATACCATATGGAGGTCCACGCAGAAACAAGAAAATCATGTAAGAAATCTAATCTGTAAATTACCTATAAAATTGTTTCATTCTATTTGTTATAATAAATTACATATTAATCATAATGGTAAATTATAGAATAATTGTAAAAATAATTTATAATGAAGAAAGAGCTAAAAGATTGACTTCTTTTAAAAATAAGCATAAATAATATAACTTTTATATTAGGCTTGTTTTTGTGTTATTTTTGGTGACTTATGGTGCTCTCTCCAGGTACAAGATCACAACAGAGAAGCCAGAGAAAGCCATAGCAGGTGTGCAGAAGGTGGAGGACGGACCCATTGAATGGAGCTACCGACTGCCACACTGCTGCCAACTCTCAGAGTGAGTTTCTCTATGCAAAAGTGTGGTAAAAACATTGTGGACAGACAATATTGTCAAGGAAATTGTAAATGGACCTCAATCAGTAATGCTATTTATTTATATGCAAATGAAATTCTGACTTTGAAAGGAAAGCCATTCCTTCATTGTGTTGTACTGTATTAAATGGCTATTCACAACAAGGACAATCACTATATAACTATGAAATTTTAATAATTATTCCAATTCCATCCGGATAGGGA
This sequence comes from Sinocyclocheilus anshuiensis, assembly GCF_001515605.1. Classification (NCBI taxonomy): domain Eukaryota; kingdom Metazoa; phylum Chordata; class Actinopteri; order Cypriniformes; family Cyprinidae; genus Sinocyclocheilus; species Sinocyclocheilus anshuiensis. Next base: position 1,029,879 of record NW_015555883.1, read on the forward strand.
TGTCCACACCACAACAATAATGATAATGGCACAGAGGAACAATATTGTTGGAATCACATTCAGAACATTTTTTTCCAACTGATGAATTATAGAAACTGCATAATTGCAGCTCATGCAAAATAATAAACAATGTGATCATCTGTTAGTGTGGACAAAAATATAGTTATCCTTATATTTATAGTAATCATTCTTGGTGTGAACGGTCATGTGTAATTTTTGTGTTTGCCTTTTTTTTGTCTACTGAAAATTGTACTGATCAACACCAAGGTCCACAGTATTACAGAGTTGTTAGAGTTGTTTTCATTCACGTCAAATTAAAAACAGGCATCTATTGTGACTCATTTAAGTCTCATGCTTTTATGCATTATGAGTAACATGCAGGAAATAAATCCTTGATAGTTCTAAGAACACTGAAGCCACTTGGAGTTTGGCAGCAGATCACTAATGGCTCTGTTTTTTATTTTGTTTTTTCACAGGGGTTTGAAGTCCCAGCTGGTCCCAGTGTTGGCCAGCATACTGGAGGCCAATCAGGAGAAGTGTTGGGGCTTCATCCAGTTCTTTGCTGCCACCACTGACATCCTGCATGGCATCACGGTCCACATCTTCTCTCTCCAGCAGGCCACAACACACAGCATCTACATCCACTTTCACAACACGTATGTGATCTTCTTTAGAACAGATCTCTTATCTCTTCACTACAGCATCTACTACTGAAGTACTCCATGCAACTTCATTCAAATGTGGTCCAACTAGGCCTGGGCGATAAAACGGTATCGATATTTATCGACGGTACACCTTCTTTGATATCGATAGAAAAAATGTTTGATATAACGCATGATATAGGCACGTACTATGAGTGACGCAGACAGCACACACAAACACGAACACATGCTGAATTGAGTGCTGTGCCTGCCTGTGGCTGCTGCGTTATTCATTCAAAATGTTAGAGAAATATAAAAGCTCAATGCGGAGAAGATCTTGAATGGGTTAAAACCGAAACCAAGCCATTCACACAGAATGCATATTCATTACATATTTGTTTAATTTTTATTGTGTTTGATTGTTAAAACAAAACATATTTGTTGTTTGTCTCAATAAATTGTGTTAATTATAACTATAGTGGTTAAATTAAAAAAATATTTTCTATTGCTTTTTGTTTTAAAAAAGGTTATAAAAAATGTCAATAATTATCGATACCGAACAATATGAAACATTATATTGTTGATACATTTTTTAGCTATATCGCCCAGCCCTAGGTCCAACATATTTTTTAGTTTACTGTATAGGAAACTCTGTTTCTTTTTGTAAATACAGATGCCATTTTGGTTGTAGGTCCCCAAATTATCATAATTTAAAATCCATTTAAAATGATTACCTACAATTATATATAAGTATGAATAAGGCTGAGACTTCTCACAATGGTTCCAAAATGTTTTTGTTGTTGTTCTCCTCAAGGGTCTCAATCTTTTTTGAGGATGTTCAGGCCCAAACTGGAATTGAACCAGCAGCTCAACAGTACCTGTTTCAGGGTCATCCTCTCATATTGGAGCCAAGCATGAAAGTAGTGAACCTTCCCCCCACCACTCCAGACCGCCCTATCATTCTCATCAGCCGACGACCAGAGAAGCTAGTAGGCTATCCATACAGAGAACGTAAGGACACAATAAATGTGTTTTTTTCTTTTTTGCCTGGTGCCACAGTGCCAATTCATTGTTCAACCCCTTGTTTATAAAATAGCTGTTTGAGTGTGTCTTAAGTTTTTCAGTGTAATTTAATGTGTAATGTGTAATTTCACAAATAAATAAATCGAGGTAACATTGTCTCATTTCTTTATTTATTCTTCCGCCATCCCTTCTATTTTCATTTTTTCTGTAGCTGAGGCCCCCGCGATGCCCACAAAGTTTGACGTCATGGCAGATTACACTTTTTCCAAGGTAAGCAAGCCCCTTTGTTTTTATCCCTGGTTCTTATTTTTGGTGAACATTATAACACAATTATCCCTAAGCCTCTCACTGTGTCCTGTTGATTTTGTCCCTCCTAAAGACCATTGTCGGCATCATCCATCAGTACCTGCGGATAGCCCGCTCACTCCAAAAGTACAGGGAACTGATTCTGCAGGGGTTCTATAGCTACATGTGAGCGCTTATATAATCACGATTCTGCATGAGTCGGTTACCTGATAATTACTGCCACAAGAAAACAGAACCTGATCTTGACATTTTAGTGTGTCCAATAACAATATTCTTGACTTTTCAGTGAAAACACAGGTTTTGAATGCAGTAATGTGGCACACAGGATTGCCATGGTGAATATGAAGCTGCTTTCTTCTATCAGCACAGAGGAGCATCTCCATCGATTGTAAGAATCCACCAGTGAGATACAGACTGAATCTGTGTTTTAGTTTACTATATGATATCATGACTCTAATGCTTACTCTAGTTTAATAAGCATTATATGTAGTAAAGTATTTAGTGATGGATGTCTCTTGGTTCTTCCCAACCAGTGCTCAGAGGTTTGCACATGAGATTCCAGACTTTGTAGACAATAAGAAGAAACTCCCACTGGTAAGAGTTGTGCTTTGTGATATGTATATTGAATAAATGAACTCGAACACACAATAGTTTGCATCTTTGTGGTTTATCATTGTGTGTAGATTGAAGAGGATTTGCAGCGGATGTATGGCAGTGGAGTCAGAGAGTTCCAGAATCAACTACAGCATTTGCATGTGATGCTGTCTAAACACTCCGAGACACTGGCCCAGGATAAGAGGTAACACAGCCTGTTAGGATAAGTTGGGGGAAAGTGATATAGTTTAGTATTTTCAAATGTATTCATCACAATATTGAATCATTACCTTGGTACCAAGAGATTTTCCTTTATTCTCTTATTTTGTTTTGATTGAAAAACTTTGAAACTAAACTTGAAAACTCTTTCTCTCTCCCTCTCTCTATGGATAGATAGATAGATAGATAGATAGATAGATAGATAGATAGATAAATAGCATTTTACCTTGCAGTACCATGACATGGTAAAAATTTCAACACAGCATTTGTCTAAATGTTGATTTAACTCGTTCTGTAAATTAAATTCAATAATAGACATCACATGTTATCACATGTATAACATAAAAATACAAGCATGAACACAAAAAAGACATTATTCTCTAATTATACATTATTTCCAATGTATAATAATAATAATGTGGTAAAATCTGGAACAGAAGATTTATGTACAGATTTGTGCATTATTTACTGTAAAGTTGTATAGATAGATAGATAGATAGATAGATAGATAGATAGATAAATAGCATTTTACCTTGCAGTACCATGACATGGTAAAAATTTCAACACAGCATTTGTCTAAATGTTGATTTAACTCGTTCTGTAAATTAAATTCAATAATAGACATCACATGTTATCACATGTATAACATAAAAATACAAGCATGAACACAAAAAAGACATTATTCTCTAATTATACATTATTTCCAATGTATAATAATAATAATGTGGTAAAATCTGGAACAGAAGATTTATGTACAGATTTGTGCATTATTTACTGTAAAGTTGTATAAATAAAAATATGCATATGTATTTACATAATACTTGAAATAATTTACATAAGAAATGGTTTAATTTACTTAAATGGTTCATTAAGTTCTATACATTTAGCATATTATTATGGAAGGTTATGACAAAATTAATATCAATTATATTAAAAATGTATTTGTTACATTTTAATAAATATTATTTTAATAATTAAATTTTTCCTTCCTCTTAATGCAGCATCCAGAAGATGGAGGTTTTGTTGGGGAAGATTGTTGCAGTTCATCAGCAGTATTGCAAAGACAGAATGATAGGAAGTAAGTGGATGCATGTTTTTTTTCTCACTTATTAATATAACGCAACACAAATTACAGACGAAGCTACAGTACGACACCTATCAAAGGTCTCTTTCTGAACTTCTGCAGATTATGTACTTAAAGCTTTAAACCCATGATAAATGTTGTTCTCAACCAGTCTTATAACTGGACGCTAAGCAAAATTTCACCAAACTGTGTGAGAATTTACTGCACATTAAACAGCGACCCATTTCTGTCACTGGCACTTCAGGAGCTGGACTTGGAGTTTGATGAGTGGAGCCAGTGCTGAGATTAGTCAGATTAGTTCTCAGTACTGCGAAGCAGGGAAGGAAGGCACTGTTGTGCTGCCTTATCTGACAGTGAGGACCATTCCAGACAGGCAAGCATGGAGACAGAAGAATATAAGCCCCCTTTCTGCCTGGCTGCAGTGATAATGTTAGATATGACTCTGCAGAGGAGCCAGTCAGCTAAAATAGTGCTTATCTTGAGCAGTCACACAGAAAAAAGAACTACGGTGTTGGGTTGAGGGTTTGAAATATTTCTCTCACTGCTACTAATTTATTCACTTTCTGTCCCAGAGCTCAGCTACAATGACGAACAGATTCACAAGTTTGAGAAGTAAGTATTAAACACCAGGAGCATCTTGAATGAGGGTCCGTTCTCACGGTAATTAAACTGAGAAACGGCTATTTTCTGCCCAGGCTCAGTCTGTCTTCAAACATAAAGAAGGTCAAGAGTTTATTCAAGGATGACTGTTTGCAGAAATACCAGGATGTTCTGATGTCTGCTGGCAGCTGGAACAGGTATGACAGAGATCATATGGATAAAGCAGCAAAAAAGTAGTCGTAGGGCAGCATATGCAGATGACCATGTGAGTGTTGTTTCTGCAGGGTTCTTTATGAGATGCAGACGAGTCTAGAGCATTTTGGAGTTGTCCTGCGGCAGAGGATGGGGGATCTGCATGTATGTGAGGCCCAGCAGAGCAAGGTCAGCCCTCTGTTTCCCACAAAAGACACACACAGTCTGTCTTTAGCCCTATGTAGGCATGACTAGCTGTCCCTGAGGAGGTTAGATAAATTTTGTGTTTCACAGACAGTGAACATGTCTATATTTTTCCTCACATAATCTCTGTAAAGTTTGCACAATAAATTAGTTTTTTGTGACTAACTGGGCTCATTCCCATCTGGAAATAATGTCTGTGAGGGCAGAATTTTATGTTTTCAAAGCGGTTTTTGTTTATTGTGATCTTAGTTTTGACCTTAACTACTGCTAAATTTCATTATGATTTGTAAGTAATGATTTTTTTTTCTGAGTAAAAGTTTCACTTCAAGTAGTACTGGCATCACTTTCCATTTTAAATGAGAATTAATCAATAAGCAGAGTTTAATCGTGGCTGCATTAGTAGCGTCAGGTATGATCCTCTCCTTAATTCCTGCCCATAATTCACATTTTTCTGCTTTAACCAGTCATACTATTCTCAAGTCAGACTTTTATAAACTTGGATATAGAGCAACCTGGCCACGTTCTTTTCCATCTTTGCAGGTTCTGGACAGAGCTGTGCTCAGAGCTCTCCAACAGCCAGTAGAAGCTGAGGGTCTGGATGGAAAGATAAAGGATGAGCACATGATTCTCAAGTATGTCATTGCAATGAAGATGACACAGTATTTATTAATTCCAACTAATAAATGAAATAACAATTTTTCCAGAATGAATACATTAAAGGATGAGATGGAGGCTGTGGCACGGGAGCTACAGAATAACAACAACATGATAGAAAGGTACTGTATGGTGTTTAGCCGTGAATACAGCCAAAAGGTTTTGTGTGTGTGTGTGTGTGTGTGTGTGTAGAAAATCCTTTCAAATTTAACAAGACATCTTCTTTTTAAGCCTTGCAGTAGTTACTGCTACACTGCCAGTGGAGAAAAAAGTACCTCAAGCCAACAGACCATGAAGACCTCAGAGAATACAGAATGCACAACAATATTTATATTTACAGAGCCTGGATCTCTGAGCTAAAGGGAAAGCGAAACAACACATCTCATAAACTGTCCTTAGTTGAACCTCTCAGACCAGAAATAACAGCATAATTGCTTAATGGCTGTTACCGGGACAGGCAGCTGAAATTGCATGATGCGAAAGCAAGTTGAGTTATGACTGGACTCGAGTCCCTTAGACTATGAGCTGTCCTGACAGGTTAAAGCAGCACTATGTAACTTTTGGCGCTCTAGCGGTTAATAAACAGAACTGCACACATCCCGCGGAAGAACATTCCAACCGGAGCTACTTCTCAAGTTTATGTCTATGGCGATTCACGCAGGTATGTGTTACTCCGCAGCAGTGACGACCCGACCAGGCTACAATAGTCCAAATATTAAGTAGCTACTTATTATAAGTGTACCGTAGTGATTCGGAATAAGACAAAAACGCGGTTTGGAAGATACATTCATGATGTACTCGCTCAGTATATACATTTTGCAAATTTTGAACAGAAAAAGTTACATAGTGCTGCTTTAAAAGAAAACAGGAGGGTTAAAACTTTGATTTGATATCAATCACAAAAGTCATATTTCTCAGAATCAGTGTTAATGTAGTTACTGCATTTTATTTTCATACAATCCAGTAGTATTGACTTTAACAGCCAGGAAAAAATAAATATAGATCTGTTGTAGCAACTACAGCAGTTTTCATTAATATTTTCTGCACTGTGCATTCAGCCGACAAAAATGGTGTAATTATGTGCAATAAATAGTCATGGAATAAAGAGAGAAGTTCCATCTGCCCTGTGTAATTGATTCCGTTTTTGAGAGATAACTGTGCAATAGCACTAATTGATCACAACAGAGTATCACACGGCATGGAGCAGAGGAAGTTGTGTACCGTAGTGATTTGGAATAAGACAAAAACGCGGTTTGGAAGATACATTCATGATGTACTCGCTCAGTATATACATTTTGCAAATTTTGAACAGAAAAAGTTACATAGTGCTGCTTTAAAAGAAAACAGGAGGGTTAAAACTTTGATTTGATATCAATCACAAAAGTCATATTTCTCAGAATCAGTGTTAATGTAGTTACTGCATTTTATTTTCATACAATCCAGTAGTATTGACTTTAACAGCCAGGAAAAAATAAATATAGATCTGTTGTAGCAACTACAGCAGTTTTCATTAATATTTTCTGCACTGTGCATTCAGCCGACAAAAATGGTGTAATTATGTGCAATAAATAGTCATGGAATAAAGAGAGAAGTTCCATCTGCCCTGTGTAATTGATTCCGTTTTTGAGAGATAACTGTGCAATAGCACTAATTGATCACAACAGAGTATCACACGGCATGGAGCAGAGGAAGTTTTGTTTGTTTTGAAAAATATGAACTGTACAGATGACTCCAAATATTATCATCCTACAACTACTGACATGAGTCAAAAGACTGTTAAGTTGCTGTATTACAGATAATTGCAATATGGAAAGTGAAAGATGTGTTTGGGGGGTTCTGTAACGTTACAGGGTTTGAGTTAAGGGGGATTCCTCGCGCTGGGGGAACTGTGGTGACCTTACTGAGACCACGCTGTGGTTCTCTGTCGAAGTTTGAGCATGTTTGGCTTGTCATGGAATTTTATCAATTTTCCTTTTGTCCGTTTGTAAACTTATGTTTTAAATGTATTTTGTTTGTTTTAAGATCTCCACTTCTGTAGTATGAGGTAAGAGGTACACTTTAAATATAAAGTGGTACTTGACAGACTATATATGGCGCTAATAAAAATCTCAAATATGTGATGATGACAATTGGTGAAATATTTTAAGCATTATATATTTTTGTTCAAATTTAATGCAATAAACTACATACAATGTTATGCGTGTGTATAAATTTGTACATTTTGAAAAATGTGTTTGCATATGTCTTTCAGATGTTATATAATATAGATAATGAAGTATAAATAATATAAAAATGCAGTATGTGTGTGATATATATATTGCAAATATATTTGTAATGTGACTTTTCATCTAAACACAAAATAAATAAACTATAATGATATTGTTATACACACTTAGTTCCAGTGACAAGTTTATTCAAGGCATTTTTAAAATTCTCCGTTTCTTATATTTAGTGGAATAGCTGAAGTGATCGACAAGATCATGAGTTTGTGAGGGGGAGTCATGGCATTTTTAAATTCACTGTGTTTCTTGTGTTTAGTGGAATAGCTGAAGTGATCGACAAGATCATGAGTTTATGAGGGGCAGGTCCGCTCTGTCAGTGACGGCTGAATCAGTGTGCGCGTCACACTCTCGCCGCTGGCGCTTCAGTTTAGTTTGTATTCTGCCCACCTACAACTCGTAGACGAAAGACATGGCGTCCGTCACGTTAGGACAGCACCCTGCTCAACACCACCTCGACTCGGATCAGCAACTATTTCACAAACTGAAGTCGAGCGACGGGAAGAAATTCACGCGCAAGTGGTCGCTGGACAAGATCATCATGCGAAACAGAGCGAGTGATGTGGACGGCGCGAGAGCCGAAGTCTCAGCATCGCTCGTGTTATTCAATCACGAGCCCCCTTCAGCATCACACAGCCGAGGCTGTAGTGCCGGTTCGCCACCTAGTAATATGAACAGATCGATTGTGGACATGGACCGAGAGAACGCCAACAATAATAACGGGATATTTCGCAGACACAGTGCCAGGAGCCGGAGAAGCTCAGTGAAGGACACGGCAAAGATCCACGCGTCTTCGTCACCACAAGAAGTTCGCAATTCCTCGACGCGGTCAAACTTAAGCTGCCCGCCAGACGAACTGGAGGGACTGCCGATCGACAAGCTGACACAGGCTAGGTCAGGAGTAGTGAAGATGCGAAGCGAGCCTCTCAGGAGGGAGGCATGGTCCATCTTCAACCAGAAAGACCCGAGGGTGAAGGCAGAGAAGGGAGAGGGCCACATCTTCATCTCCAGGCAGCTGAGCCAGGACTGGTGCGACGCCTGCAACCGCCAGATCAGCAGCGCTGCGCTCAAGTGTCGAAGTAAGTGACCACTATCTCTCCTCTCCTCACCTCACCTGAGCTGACCTTAGATAAACAGAGGGATGAATGAATGGAAAGGTGGATGGCCTGACGGATAGATGAACAGGTGGAAGATGGATGAATGCATGGAAAAAGAAATGCAGAATGGATGGATGAATGGACGAATAGTCGGAGGGATGAATGGAGGATGGATGGATGGATGAATGGACGAATAGTCAGAGGGATAGATACAACAGATAGGCCTATATGGCGGGATGGATAGGTTGGTGGATTGACGGATGGAAACAGATGAAGGGATGAATGGATAGACAAATAGTTGAAGATAGATAGATAGATAGATAGCTGGATGGATTGATGTATGAGAACAGATAGAATGATGAATTGGATTGATGAATGCATGAACAAATGATCGGAGAGGTAGAAAGACAAAATAGATTTATAGTTTGGATGTAAATAATGGAGGCGCAAATTGGTGGAGGATTAAATGGATGAAATGGTCGGAGGGTTAGCGGAATGATGGATGAATTGGTGGATGGACAAACAGGTAGAGGTAGATGGACGGAGAGATGGGATGAATGAATATGAATATAGAGTGGATGCATGGACGAGTGGTCAGAGGGATAAAGAGATGAATGGATAGTTGGATGGATGGACTGGGTGGTAGATAGATAAAGCGTTTTTGCTTGTTTGTTCATTTGTTGTAAATTGTCGGCACACGTAAGAAACTCTAAACTTAAATGCTTGACAAATGTTTAAGTTGTAAAAAAAAAAAAGAGGGGGAAATCTGTACTTTAATGAGCAAAACTTCTTCAGAAAGCTGGTCAGCATTCTTTTATATCAAAACCATGAGATAGCTAGTTGTTAAACAAGAAAGAAAGAGAAAGGAAATGACAGAAGAGAGAACCATACACGTGTTTGTTTTGCTAGTTTTTTCTGCTGAAGGGGTTGTTGGTATGGCTCCACTGTTATAGGAACTTCCAGTACTGTATGTTTAATCAAGATAAAGCACGCTGATACATGCGGAGGGTTTACAGAGGCTGAGGGGGGAGTTCCCAGCAGAGGTCATTGTTTGTTTTTCTGTTTCATTATTTGTCATGTTTGATTAGTTTTATATGAAGGGGAAGAGGGGATCCCCAAGGATCCCCCCCCCCAGCTCCTTGGGGA